>NC_092152.1:12755175-13355175 GCF_045791955.1 Oncorhynchus clarkii lewisi
CAGACCACACAGCTCACATCAATTCCTCCTATCTGCGTGGTCATTTTCTAGGGTGTTTGTTGGTGGTGGTGTTTGGAAAGGGAGAGAATTAAATGAGACAAGAGGAGATGATCTGGTGGGTTTACTTAGAGAAAATGAGACCTTCTCAGCCTGTTAGAGAGAGAGAGAGGGAAAATTAACCAATAGGGAGAGACCTGGGCATTTTAGATCCACACCAAACCTCTTCTAAAGCTCACAGTGGTCAGTTTCCCTCGGAGCTCACAGTGGTCAGTTTCCCTCTGAGCTCACAGTGGTCAGTTTCCCTCTGAGCTCACAGTGGTCAGTTTCCCTCTGAGCTCACAGTGGTCAGTTTCCCTCTGAGCTCACAGTGGTCAGTTTCCCTCTGAGCTCACAGTGGTCAGTTTCCCTCTGAGCTCACAGTGGTCAGTTTCCCTCTGAGCTCACAGTGGTCAGTTTCCCTCTGAGCTCACAGTGGTCAGTTTCCCTCTGAGCTCACAGTGGTCAGTTTCCCTCTGAGCTCACAGTGGTCAGTTTCCCTCTGAGGTCCTTACCTGAGCTGGGGGTGATGACTCCAGGCCTGAATCCTAACGGAGCCTGTCCGGGGGGGTACCCTGCGCTCCACTCCACCCTCACCGCTCCAAATAACCCAGTCCTGTACACCAGCGCCTCACACACACCCGTCTCCACACTGGAGACCTGCAACGCCAACGAGACAAAGCCCACCTACACACACACACACACACACACACACACAGGAGGAATAGGGAAAGATGTGACACAACAGTTCCATTAAAGCCCAGTACAGATCTAACAACCTGTGAGACAAAGCAAAACTACATAGTATGAGAATGTTGTGTTGAAGAACGTCTGACTAAAGACGGATCAAAAGGACAAGATGAGTGTTGGAGACCATTTCCACGGTAACGGTGCCTCTGTAGAATGAGGTGATGCCATTATGAGTGTCCACAGCCCTGTGTACCGCTGTAATGCTTTTATAATACTGTCTGTTAGCGGAAGAGCTGGTAGTGGTGGCTAGCTAGGTCAAAATGCTAAGTCTATTTCGTGGTCAGCACCAAGCTGGTCAACTGACTTTGAAAGGCTCATGTAACATGTACTTCTTCTAAGGTCATGACTGAGAGAGGTTGTGTGTTCACAGGGAGGTGCTACCAACCGCAGAGCAGTAATTCAGTTACATACAGAGCATCCTCCCATTCGTCTTTCCAATGTAGTGGGAGTGGAGATGGGTTTCAAAAAGGGTGTAACTACGCCTCCTAGTGGCTAACAGGGGAGCCACACATGCAGCACTTACATCTTCCCCGTTGGGACAATAGTAAGCTCCAGAGTCAAGTTTCCCTATATATATACAGGTCTGGGATCAGCTTCCCATAACCTAATCCTAGCCATAACCATGAATGCAAAACTGAACCAAGATCAGCATTTAGGTGCAACTTCACCTTACTCCATAAAGTTATTGACTGATACCTCAGCGCTGGCTGCTTCCTCTGGGACGGTCACTATGGCGACCCTGGCCTCCAGTAGGAGGCGAGGTGGGGAGCTGAAGAGAGGTCCCAGGAGGCGCACGTCTGTAAGCTCCAAAGTAAAGTTCACACCCACTGAGAGAAACACCTAGAAGAGAGAGAAAACTTTCAGCCTGGTAACCAGGACTACAGAGGCAGGGTCAGTGACACAGCACTAGAAGACAGAGAGAGAGAGACATCCAGCCTGGTAACCAGGACGACAGAGGAAGGGTCAGTGACACAGCACTAGAGGACAGAGAGAGAGAGACATTCAGCCTGGTAACCAGGACAACAGAGGCAATATGGTTGCCATGGTTTTATATGATTTTGATGCATCAATGGGGGATCATGCACTCGTGCTATGAATATACTCATACATTTGGTCTTGAGTATATCTTTGAGTCCTCTCTTACCTGAGTACTGATTGGCACTGAGTCAGAGGCTGAATCCTCTCCATGCTTGATCAGGACTCTCCCCACAGCCGCCCCCCCTAGCAGCTCCTGTCCATTCAGCCCAGGCCCAGTACTGATCCGGTAGCCCACACTGGCGTTGCCGAAGGCCCCAGCCTGGCGCGTCACGTTCAGGGCCAGGAGTCTGACCAACCCGGCTCCCCTCCCCACGACAACCACCGCCTGCCGCTCCGCCGCCAAGCCGAACACGCCGTGCGGCTCGTCGTTGGCACGCACCCTGAAGAGGGTGGTACTGCGGTTGGTGTTCAGGGTGGCGCCACCCTCCACGGAGCTCAGCCGGAGCAGGTAGAGCTCCTCTAGCTCGGGCACGGCATCAGGTAGAAGAGTGAGGACCACCTCTGCCCCCCTCTGGCCATCCAGGATAACCACGGAGCCGTTGAGGGCCGAGAAGTCCCCCGTTGTGTCAGAGTCACTCAGGATCTGCCAGTGCACCTGAGAGACACACACACACATCTATAACATACCTGTAAATTGGCTGTATATTTTATCGGACAGACAGTGTAATGAACTCGGCTCATACAGTCTCCCAGCAAACCTCAGTTAAAGGGACACACTCAAAGCCGGAGCATTGCCCTTAAAGCCATATTCTGTCTGCAACAGTATGATGTCACCCTCGAGGTGGTCGTACCGTGACGTTGCCCATGACACCGTGTCTGCGCGTGATGAGCAGGGAGATGTTGAGCGGCCCCTCGCCGGATGTGGGCTCACTGTACACACGCTCTCTAAGGTCCTCCTCTGTCAACTCAACTATACCATTAGGGTCTCCAAACTTCTCAATCTGAGGCACACACACACACACACACACCAAACCAAGAGAAAACCACATGTTGTCGCCACGATTCAGAGAATCTTAATATCAATAAGAGCCTGTGAAGTCATTTCAATATAATGGTTTTAATACAACTGGGGTTCGTATTAATATTGAGATGTCACTCATTGGGACTGTGATGTACCTTGAGTGTGACAGAGCCAGCTCGGGGGTCAATGTCCATGTCACCTGAGAGGAGTTGAAGCACGACCACAAAGGTCTCTGCCACCTCCACCTCCGCATGGGGTAGAATCCTGAGATCAATGGTGCGCAATCCCCCCTCCCCGTCTCTGAAATGGAATGATCCGTTCACAGGATCTCCAATGTCTGTGTTTACGGGTGGCAAGACCTCTTTGGTGTTGGGACCCAGAATGCTCCATGTTACCTGAGGAAAGGAGATCAATGATTCCGATTGGCTGGTATGCATCTCTCTCATGCTGGCAAAGACAAGAAGACTAGATTCATATTACTGCCAAATATATTCGGACCAATCGTTCCCTTATGAAAAATACAGAATCAAGACATTACCCGTTGCATAGTCTAACAGGTATGGCAGTGTGATTAAGTTTAGCATGAGTGATGGTTATCTGGCAGAGAAATGGTGACAGTGAACAAGCTCTTGTACCTCTGTCAGAGACAGAACATGGCAGTTAGACACTAGTGGCCGATTCCGCAAACACAAATTCACCTGTCCTCTGGACTAAAAAAACACTTTCACTGGAGATTCTCTGTGGAGCGTTCTTTTTAGTCTGTGTCTGGGAAACCATCCCGAAGGTGACTGAGGCTACAGACCTAACAAGAGGGAGACAGAGTGAGGGGGAGTGTCCCAGTAGGCTTACCGTAGCGTTGCCTACAAACCCCCCCGCCCTCTCCAGGTGCAGGCTGAACTTCAGGGTACTGTTGGGGTTCACCAAGGTGATCACACTCGCGTTCAGGAAACGGACCACGCCATTGGGCGAGTCGCTCTTGGCGATGGTAACCCTGGCAATCAGATGAGTACCCAGTATGGCTCCGCCCGTGGCAACTGACAGCTGGATCTCAAACGTCTCGGCGTCCTCCCTGGGAGAAGAGTTATGACTGCATTACTGCTCTTTCATGTTCACATCCATCTTCTAATAGAATGTCCTAGACTTCAGATATACCAAATCTCAGATATACCAATCTCAGATATACCAATCTCAGATATACCAATCTCAGATATACCAATCTCAGATATACCAATCTCAGATATACCAATCTCAGATATACCAATCTCATAGGAATAACATGATCACAAAATGTGCAGCAATACCACAATCAAATAATGAAACGTTGTTTCGTGGCTGGGAGAGGAAACATTTTAAAGGTGATCTGTGGAGAGACAGAGAGAGACAGAGAGGGAGACAGAGAGGGAGACAGAGAGGGAGACCGAGAGGGAGACAGAGAGGGAGACAGAGAGGGAGACAGAGAGGGAGACAGATTTACCTGTCCTGGTCGTCTATAATGGACACGTTGATGTGACTGGTGTTGTGGCCATGGAGGAAGGTGAGCGAGCCGTTGCCCAGGATATAGTCCAGACCGGCCTTGGCAGTCAGACCCCTAGAGGTGTACTCTGCTGTGACCAGGCCGTAGTAACCCACCCTCCTCACCACCGGGATGGACGCACTGCCCACATCCTCCTCCACTGGAGAGAGACGAGGGGAGGATCAAATACAATCAGTGCATCCCAAATGGCACCTATGGGTCTCTGGTCAAAAGTAGTACACTATGTAGGGAATAGGGTGCTATTATGGACGGGGACAAATGTACACTTTAATACTGTATTGTAATATTCCTTACATATTGCATTCATCCAATCACCACTCTCAGAATCCCTCTATTTTAATAAGGTCCATTACATATTAAGAGGATGAAATTACATTTGCTAAAGTGATGCCTGATACTAATAGCTATGTTGAATAGTGTCAACGTGTGTGTGTGTGTGTATTAGAGGCTGACCTGTGATGTTGACATAGTCAGGGAGGAACTCCAGAACGCCCTCTGAGTTGTCACTCTTCTGGATGACGATCATGACGGAGGAAACATTGCCGATGGCTGGAGGCTGGTCTCGTTGCAGGCCGTGCTCCCTCACACTGAAGTCCACATTACTGACCACAGGAGGGGGACAGAGGTCAGAGACAACACCACTCCGTCTCACACCCAGTGATGTAAAGGAAAAAATAAATAGATGGATAACACTGATCTCCGTTTGTGGTGAAAGGTGGGTGAACGTTCAAACTAAATAAAAAAGGTAGGTAAAACAGCATTAATCTGCGTTTACCCTCAACTCTACCACAGCTCCCACCACAGAGACCCACACCTTCCACCTCACTTACAGTGAAATCCACATTTCTGACCACGGCATTTTGATCACTAACCAGGTTTGGGATTCTCCTCCCACAACTAAACCCCACATCAGCAGCTCAGGGTAGAAGTTGTCCTTAGCAACAGATCTAGGATCAGCTTTCCCTCTTCAACCCCCCTAACCTTAACTAGAGGACAGGAAGCACAGAAATTACTCTAGATCACTGTCCAGGGTCTACCTACCTGTCATTGAGGAGCTCCACTGTGGTGATGTTGAGGTAGAACTCCTCAGGTCCCTCTGGGAGGTCGTCGTCATGGATGCTCAGTGTGACCCCACGCGTAGTCTGACCTGGGCCAAACAGAAGCCTACCCGAGGCACTGGTGAAGTCCACTCCACTGACCGCTACACTGCCTGCTGTCTGGTAGGTTACCCACACACTCCCAAACCTGCCCATGGAGCGCACCACTGTTACATTGACCTGGTGGAGAAGAGAAGGTGGAGGAGGAGGGGGCAAAAATAGGCAGTCATATCATCATATGATGACTCTTGACTAAAACACAGTGTCACGTGCCTCTCCTTGTTCGGGCTGCGTTCGGCGGTCGCCGTCACCGGTCTTCTAGCCATCGCCGATCCACCTTTAATTTTCCATTTGTATTGTCTCATCTTCCTACACACCTGGTTTCAACACCATCATTACATGTTGTGTATTTAACCCTCTGTTCCCCCCATGTCCTTGTCCGGAATTGTTTTTTGTGGTGCTTGTGCACGTTATGCTGGTGTGTAACGGGTTTGTCTGGTATTGTTTTTTGTAGTGCTTGTGCACGTTATGCTGGTGTGTAACGGGTTTTGTCTGGTATTGTTTTTTGTAGTGCTTGTGCACGTTATGCTGGTGTGTAACGGGTTTTGTCTGGTATTGTTTTTTGTGGTGCTTGTGCACGTTATGCTGGTGTGTAACGGGTTTGTCTGGTATTGTTTTTTGTGGTGCTTGTGCACGTTATGCTGGTGTGTAACGGGTTTTGTCTGGTATTGTTTTTTGTGGTGCTTGTGCACGTTATGCTGGTGTGTAACGGGTTTTGTCTGGTATTGTTTTTTGTGGTGCTTGTGCACGTTATGCTGGTGTGTAACAGGTTTTGTCTGGTATTGTTTTTTGTGGTGCTTGTGCACGTTATGCTGGTGTGTAACGGGTTTTGTCTGGTATTGTTTTTTGTGGTGCTTGTGCACGTTATGCTGGTGTGTAACGGGTTTTGTCCGGAATTGTTTTTTGTGGTGCTTGTGCACGTTATGCTGGTGTGTACGGGTTTTGTCTGGTATTGTTTTTTGTGGTGCTTGTGCACGTTATGCTGGTGTGTAACGGGTTTTGTCCGGAATTGTTTTTTGTGGTGCTTGTGCACGTTATGCTGGTGTGTAACGGGTTTTGTCTGGTATTGTTTTTTGTGGTGCTTGTGCACGTTATGCTGGTGTGTACGGGTTTTGTTTACCCATTGATTTATTGTTCTGTTTACGGTGGTTTTGTTTATTAAACTGCGCCGTTGTAAATCAGTTTTTTGCTCTCCTGCGCCTGACTTCTCTGCCGCCAGTACACACCCCCTACACACAGCTAAATGACTTAATTTACACTTCTGACTATCAACCATTCTATTGCTCCCTCAGCCCACCCTCCCTCTGATAGGACAGGTCAGACCATTCCCAGGCTCTGATAGGGCTGGTCAGACCGTTCCCAGGCTCTGATAGGGCAGTTCTAACCAGTTAGACATCCTCTAGTGAGTTTCAACAATGTGGTTGTTTAAGATCATGGCCCAAGACTGCCCAGGCGCACTCACCTTGCCCTCCTCCTCAGAGGCCGTGATGAGGCCTTGGACAAAGGAGAACAGGCCGTGGGGGAGATCACTGGCTGCCATGGTGACCGTGGCCCTCTGGGCCAAGGGGCTGATCCCTGCCCTGGGCGTGACTGAGGTCAGGGCCAGCTGGTACACACGCCGCTCCTCTGCTGTGTCATCATCCAGCACCTGAAATTACAACAACAACAAAATCAGCCTGTGACCCAATATCCATACTTGGACACTGTTGAAAATGCATGTTCAATACAATAGGTTACATCACTTCACTCTAAGTAGCAGTCAAGTATTGATATTGGGACACAAATTACAATTTACATTGGGAAATACATTTTCACTTAACAATAAGATGAGGTATGATAAAACAAGAACATAGCGATGAATATCATTCCATAGTCAGAGAGATTGTCATACTTTGAGATGTATGGTGGCGGCAGACTGTCTGTCCCTCATGGTCACCACGCCAGACAGCTCCTCAAACTCAGAGGCCACAGCAGGAGTGATGTTCCAGTACACCTGGATCTCTCCAAAGATGCCAGGGCCGCGTACAAGGCTGAGACACACACACACACACAAACACACACACACGCACACACACACACAAACATAATGGTATCATTGCAACATGCATTTGGTCGACATCATATTAACCAAAAGAAGACTTTCTCAAAGGCACAACAGAAATATTCTGACCAATGAACATATGTGAGGCTTTCCCATGAGCCAGTGATATGTGTGTGTGTAACTGTCTGTATGTGTACCTGACCAGAGCAGTCCCATTATAGTCTCCCTGAGGTTCTCCGATAAGGATGCTCCTGGAAGCCTCAGCGATGCCCACTATTCCCAGGGCTGCACGGTCTCCCAGGATGGTGATGGTGGCTGACCCTACAGACACACACCAACCCAGGGGACACAGTTCAGTCTAATGCCCTCCTCTGGTGCTCCTTACACACAAGTTGCCTCTAGGCGTAGATCTAGGATCAGCTTACTCCCTCAATCCAAACCATAACCATTAGAATTTAAAACGCAGAAACTGACCTCAGATCAGCTTCTAGGGGCAACTTTATCCCTCCCCTCTCCATAGACCAGAGACTGTGTGTATGTTTAAACACAGTGAGGCAGCCAAAGACACTGACCATTAACGGGGTCGATTACAGCACCACTCTTGGCAGCCAGGAGCTGGACAGTGAAGCTCTCTTCTCCCTCCAACACAGCGTCAGCCAGAGCCCGGATCACCAGCGTTCTCCAAAACTCTGTCTGAGGTTCACAAAGTCTCCCATCAGTGTCTTCCCTACAAACTGCAGTTTCAACTTCTAAGATAAACTGTACATTTAGCACCAACTATTATTACATTTGGTATCAATTATTACCAAGTAGTTACCTAGTTAGTTCACGTATAGTGTAAAACACTGTTAACTGACCTGCTATCATCTTCCCTAGCCACGCCCCCTACTGACCTCATTGAAGACCAGTGTTCCGTTGAGAGGTGAAAGGTCATCCCGGGCAGTGTCCTCCAGGCGCCACATCAGTGTCACCGCCCCCTCGCCTTCTGCACTTCGCACCACCGTCAGCGTTGCCATGGCAGCCGGGTCACTAGTGAACTCTGGCTCGCTGATAGTGAACTAGAAGGAGATTTGTTTACTTAGCATAATAATGGTTTACAATAAGGTTGTATTGGATTGGAAAATACAATCTCTTCCATTGTCTGTAGGGCAACTTGTTGGGTGACAATGAGTTGTGACTCACAGTCTTCTCCTGGAAGCCGAAGCTGCCCAGCGGTGAATCGTTGGGTGGGATGGTGACGGTCACAGAGATCTCCACCCCCAGCCTGGCTCCACCAATAACACGCATTAGAGTCACACTGAAGTGCTCCACAGACTCCACCTCCGTGTCATCCACGATGCTGATGTCTATTATGGCCTGTCCCTGCAAACAGAACCAGAGTTTATTTTACCTGAGGTATACATCTTATCCTTCATAGAAGCTCAACTAGACTTAGTGGATCGAAGTTACATAGGTGACATAACTTAACTATGTGATCTAACAGGAGAAACTCTCTAACCATAGTTGTAATCAAATCACCTGTCCATCTTGAAAGGTGATATTCCCAGAAGAGGGAGTGAAGTCATTGAGACTGGTAGTGATTGGCCGAGCCTCCCAGTACACCACCACTCTCCCAGTCCTGCCAGCCAATCGCACCACTGCTAGATGGAGGACGTTTCTGGGCGGAGCCACCTCATAGGCCAGCAACCCTCCAGACTCTTCCTAAGAATTAGACACAGAAACAGAGTTGGAGCATTAAAATGCCTATTTGTACCATAGGGTTAACATACCCATTTGTACCATAGGGTTAACATACCCATTTGTACCATAGGGTTAACATACCCATTTGTACCATAGGGTTAACATACCCATTTGTACCATAGGGTTAACATACCCATTTGTACCATAGGGTTAACATACCCATTTGTACCATAGGGTTAACATACCTATTTGTACCATAGGGTTAACATACCCATTTGTACCATAGGGTTAACATACACATTTGTACCATAGGGTTAACATACCCATTTGTACCATAGGGTTAACATACCCATTTGTACCATAGGGTTAACATACCCATTTGTACCATAGGGTTAACATACCCATTTGTACCATAGGGTTAACATACCCATTTGTACCATAGGGTTAACATACCCATTTGTACCATAGGGTTAACATACCCATTTGTACCATAGGGTTAACATACCCATTTGTACCATAGGGTTAACATACCCATTTGTACCATAGGGTTAACATACCCATTTGTACCATAGGGTTAACATACCCATTTGTACCATAGGGTTAACATACCCATTTGTACCATAGGGTTAACATACCCATTTGTACCATAGGGTTAACATACCCATTTGTACCATAGGGTTAACATACCCATTTGTACCATAGGGTTAACATACCCATTTGTACCATAGGGTTAACATACCCATTTGTACCATAGGGTTAACATACCCATTTGTACCATAGGGTTAACATACCCATTTGTACCATAGGGTTAACATACCCATTTGTCCCATAGGGTTAACATACCCATTTGTACCATAGGGTTAACATACCCATTTGTCCCATAGGGTTAACATACCCATTTGTACCATAGGGTTAACATACACATTTGTACCATAGGGTTAACATACCCATTTGTACCATAGGGTTAACATACCCATTTGTCCCATAGGGTTAACATACCCATTTGTACCATAGGGTTAACATACCCATTTGTACCATAGGGTTAACATACCCATTTGTCCCATAGGGTTAACATACCCATTTGTCCCATAGGGTTAACATACCCATTTGTCCCATAGGGTTAACATACCCATTTGTACCATAGGGTTAACATACCCATTTGTACCATAGGGTTAACATACCTATTTGTACCATAGGGTTAACATACCCATTTGTACCATAGGGTTAACATACACATTTGTACCATAGGGTTAACATACCCATTTGTACCATAGGGTTAACATACCATTTGTCCCATAGGGTTAACATACCCATTTGTACCATAGGGTTAACATACCCATTTGTACCATAGGGTTAACATACCCATTTGTCCCATAGGGTTAACATACCCATTTGTCCCATAGGGTTAACATACCCATTTGTCCCATAGGGTTAACATACCCATTTGTACCATAGGGTTAACATACCCATTTGTCCCATAGGGTTAACATACCCATTTGTCCCATAGGGTTAACATACCCATTTGTCCCATAGGGTTAACATACCCATTTGTACCATAGGGTTAACATACCCATTTGTACCATAGGGTTAACATACCCATTTGTACCATAGGGTTAACATACCCATTTGTACCATAGGGTTAACATACCCATTTGTACCATAGGGTTAACATACCCATTTGTACCATAGGGTTAACATACCCATTTGTACCATAGGGTTAACATACCCATTTGTACCATAGGGTTAACATACCCATTTGTACCATAGGGTTAACATACCCATTTGTACCATAGGGTTAACATACCCATTTGTACCATAGGGTTAACATACCCATTTGTCCCATAGGGTTAACATACCCATTTGTACCATAGGGTTAACATACCCATTTGTACCATAGGGTTAACATACCCATTTGTACCATAGGGTTAACATACCCATTTGTACCATAGGGTTAACATACCCATTTGTACCATAGGGTTAACATACCCATTTGTACCATAGGGTTAACTTACCTATTTGTACCATAGGGTTAACATACCCATTTGTACCATAGGGTTAACATACCCATTTGTACCATAGGGTTAACATACCCATTTGTCCCATAGGGTTAACATACCCATTTGTACCATAGGGTTAACATACCCATTTGTACCATAGGGTTAACATACCCATTTGTCCCATAGGGTTAACATACCCATTTGTCCCATAGGGTTAACATACCCATTTGTACCATAGGGTTAACATACCCATTTGTACCATAGGGTTAACATACCCATTTGTACCATAGGGTTAACATACCCATTTATACCATAGGATTAACATACCCATTTGTCCCATAGGGTTAACATACCCATTTGTACCATAGGGTTAACATACCCATTTGTACCATAGGGTTAACTTGCCTATTGGTATTCATTCACTCGTTGGTCAGAGCTTTCAGATAACCTCTAAACCTTAGAGCACCATATAGTTACTGTTGTAAGATGTTGTGACATACTTCAGAAAGGAATGGAGTGTTCTATTCAAGGAGAATAAAGGAATGGAGTGTTCTATTCAAGGAGAATAAAGGAATGGAGTGTTCTATTCAAGGAGAATAAAGGAATGGAGTGTTCTATTCAAGGAGAATAAAGGAATTGAGTGTTTTATTCAAGGAGAATAAAGGAATGGAGTGTTTTATTCAAGGATAATTGTGTAGCATATGGGTAGAGATAGTAGTGTAAGGTATTACCTGGGAGACGTTGAACTGCAGGACCCCCCGTGGGTCATCGTTCTCCTGGATGGTGACCTCAGCCACCTCCATGCCAGGCCTCTTCACACTGGGCTGGGCCGCCCCCGTCAACCCCCCCACTAGTTCCACGCCTGTGATGTTCACCAGGAAACTTTCAGCCAGCTCCGGAGCCTCATCCTGGTTGATACATACACACACAGCCCTCACGTCTGGAGGACCTGACCAACGCTGTGGGGTATGGTTGCCTGCTATATTAGGAGCAAAGAAAACCCAACCCACAGACAGGAACTACTGATCTTTCCCATGTTCCACTTCTAAAGAGCCTTTATTCCCCAATCAACCTTAAAGAATGTTGGCAGTTTCAGAGCACATAGAAACCCGGTCCATGTTTTTCAAAACTTCCTCCCCGTCTAAACAAAACACAAAAGTGGTTACCATTAAAATAGCCACTCAACACTGCAATTTACTAGGAATGGATCTATTCCGATGGGAAATAAGTAGTGGGTTTCCTCTGTGGCAGACCCAACACTGGTGGTTTTAGACCTAGTATGGACCTAAGCTGTAGGCAAAAAGCAGCCAGAATAGGCAGAAAGCAACCAGAACAGGCAGAAATCAGCCAGAACAGGCAGCCAGAAGAGGCAAAAAGCAGCCAGAATGGAGCCAGAACTGACAGAAAGCAGCCAGAACAGGAAGAAAACAGCCAGAACAGGCAGAAAGCAACCAGAACAGGAAGAAAGCAGCCAGAACAGGCAGAAAGCCACAGTGTCTGCTGAACCAATCTAGATTTACACTGCTGGGGTGGAAGAGGAGAAGGAGAGGAGGAGGGTCCGGTCCCCAGTCATCCCAAGATGAGTCTTGGAGATGGTTTGTCCATAAAGTAATATTCTATCATGTTCTATTCTATTCTACTATATTATATGCGTACCGGTAGTATGGTGATGGTGATGAGGGCAAGGGTGGCGTTCTCCTTCATGATGACGGTGCCCTCCCGGGGTGTGTAGTCCTGTGGGGCGCTGGCCTGGTTGGAAGGGGGCTTGGATAGGGCTGATCCTGTCTGGTAGTGCACTGCCACCTCCCCAGAAGCCTCCTGCTCCCTCACAATGGTCAGGGTGACATTAGTGGGACTCTCTTGGGTGAAAAGCAGAGACAAACATGTACGAGGAGCATTAGACAACTTACCTAAAACGTATAGCCTGAACAAGGACAGAAACAGATTGGATAATGTGTAGTAGTGAATCACACCAACATCATAGTGCCTGTCAAATCAAGTAATGATCGCTCATGACAACCTACTTTACACAAGTAACCAAACACTTCAGTAGCTTTAAAAATGTACATTGTTCAAATAGGGTTTATTTTTAACTATACACATTAGAATTTTTTTTCCCACTGTATAAATAAATGTATAACAATACAAACAGCTGGCTTCTTACTCTGAGGCTCCTGTGTGAGGAGGTACTGGGAGTCCTGGTGCCAGCCTATCAACCCGTAGGGTGAGCCGTTGGGCAAGATGGTGAGGAGGGCCTGTGCTCTTTGGGGGTCAATCAGCGCTCCCCTGGAGTGCTGGTCTAGGCCCACCGTGGTGACATCCAGCAGGGTGATGGTGACCCTCTCCTTCAGCTCAGGGATGCTATCTGCTAGCACTGTCAGATTGATGGTAGCCACTATCTGGTCCTGGGAAAACGTCACCTGAGAAACACGGTAGAGGACAACAGGGTGGATGTCTGTTCCTCTGTAGCTCAGCCAATCCAGGAAGTTAATTTGCAACCAATGAACTAAACTAGAAATGGCACATCAGTTGTTTGGTATCTCTTCTATTTCTCTATATCGTACACATGGAAGTTAGCCATGAGAGAGAGAGAGGTGGAAAGAGAGAGACTCACCACTCCTGACGTGGGAAAGATATCTTCCAGACTGCCGTTGGCTGCCCAGTGGATGGTCAGTCTCCTGAAGGTCCCTCTCCTCCTCTCAACACTCAGAGAGACATGGTTGCCCTTCGTCAACTCCTCCACTTCCACAGATAGAGAGCCCTGGAGAGACAGCATCAATGTCAGTATGCACTGTAATATCATAAAGATTTTTACCATTCAACTGTATTAGAAAATAAAATATGAGCAGAAAGCGTTAGCACTATAAATTGATGTACGTATAGACATAGAAATGCAAGCAACCGAAACCTATTTGGAAATTGACAGTGAATCAGAGTTAAACAACAGAGAGTACCTGTGTGAAGCCTATGACTCCATGGGCGTCATCATTGGCTGGAATAAGCACGGTCACCTGACCACCAAAGCCAATCTCAGCCCCTCCCTTGGGATTCTTCAGGACCACCCGGAACTGTTCGTCTTCCTCTGGGACATCGTCGTCGACGACGTTCACCGCAATCTCCAACTCCTGGTCACCGGGCACAAAACGCAACTCGCCATAGCTGAGAGTGAAATGCATTACGGTCAGAGAAGACAGCCACTGAAGAATGAACGAAGAACAACAGGCACAAGTGATGATGTAAGTGCCAATTTCCTCAAAGTTTGATCAAACATATGACCAATGCCTCTGGTCTGAATGTAATGGGTTGCCATTGGAACAGTGGGGCACATCTGTACCTGGGTATGAAGTCGGAACGGTTGGCGACAGAGGTGAGCTCATACATAGTGGTGCCTGAGGGCTCGGTGGCTGCTAGGAGGCTCTTAGTGGTGTTGATGTAGGGGAGAGGGAGAGAGAGGAAGTTGGAGGCTGGAGGAGACGTGAGCACCAGGGCAAACAGCGTGATGTCAGACCTCCAGGTGTACAGCGCTGAGCCGTTGCTCCCGGCCAGCATTAGATGGGCTACGAGACACACAGAGAGACACACAGAGAGAGAGAGAGATACAGCGAGAGAGAGAGAGAGAGAGAGAGAGATATAGAGAGAGAGAGATACAGATATACAGAGAGAAAGATACAGAGATACAGAGATACAGAGAGAAAGATACAGAGATACAGAGAGAGACAGAGAGAGAGAGATGATCAAAATCCAGAAAAAAAATCCAGAAAAGAGCCATTAAATACTAAAACCACCTAAAAGGAAGCAATTCCCAAACCTTCCATAACAAAGCCATCACCTACAGAGAGATGAACCTGGAGAAGAGTCCCCGAAGCAAGCTGGTCCTGGGGATCTGTTCACCAACACAAACAGACCCCACAGAGCCCCAGGACAGCAACTCAATTAGACCCAACCAAATCATGAGAAAACCAAAAGAGAATTACTTGACACATTGGAAAGAATCAACAAAAAAACTGAGCAAACTAGAATGTTATTTGGCCCTAAACAGAGAGTACAGACTGGCAGAATACCTGACCACTGTGACTGACCCTAACTTAAGGAACGGCTTTGATTATGTACAGACTCAGTCAGCAGTGGTTCCTCCTTTAGAGGTTGCGAGTTTACGCCGCAGGACATAGAGGTCATTTGTGGTTTAGTACGGTACCCTGCGTCACCACTTCATTGCTCCAGACCAGCGCAAGGGGGAGTTAGAGCACTGATTATGCTTTTGGGTCCTACTGTGTCTCTAACTGACAATGAATGTGCGACATACACCTAAATAGAAACAGATAATTGTTCACGACTGGTTAAGGTTTTTATTATTTTATTTAGTTGGATTATTTTGCTCTTACTGTAGTCCTGTAGGCCACTCTCGAACAGTCATGTTGTACAGTGTCAGAGTGGCGCAATAGTCTATTACACTGCATAACTGTGCAAGCTGTGTTGCTACAGATGCTGGTTCAATACCCGTATTGGTCTTGACTGGGAAACCCATGAGATGACAGTAGGTTTTTGTTTTTTCTACCTCTAAAAACAGAAATAAATCATTCTAAATTCTAAATGACAAACTGGCTTTATTTACAAATTAGTAACAATGTCTCACCCTATGTTCAAGAATGGCCTTTTCCCTCACTCATTTTACATCATTTGAAAACAAAATCATCTCTAAAATATTTAAGTTGCATTACACTAATAATGGAGCTGACTAGGGAAACGTTCTGTTCTGTTCTTAGTGCCAGTCTGCACGTTCAGACTAAAACAATGTAACTAATAATGGAGCTGACTAGGGAAACGTTCTGTTCTGTTCTTAGTGCCAGTCTGCACGTTCAAACTAAAACAATGTAACTAATAATGGAGCTGACTAGGGAAACGTTCTGTTCTGTTCTTAGTGCCAGTCTGCACGTTCAAACTAAAACAATGTAACTAATAATGGAGCTGACTAGGGAAACGTTCTGTTCTGTTCTTAGTGCCAGTCTGCACGTTCAAACTAAAACAATGTAACTAATAATGGCATCTTTATGCTTCCATTAATAAAATAATGATAAAAATACTCTTTCAACATGCCAATGTTTATTTAGTTATGGATCCATAACGAATTACTATGGGAACAAATATCACTGAATTACAGAAATATCCTCCAATCCTCTTTATGTAATTATTGGCGTAGAGTCACGTCATATTTTTCGTACTGTTGGCCTACCGTAGGCGACATGAGTCTCACTAGTGTTGAGTAATGTGCTGTTAAACGTGGTGTAGGTCTTATTTATTTAAAGAGCATATTGAAGTTAGAAGCAATAGGATTTGAAGCAATAGCCTACAACTATTTTAGCACCATTTCGCGGAGCTCTGAGACAAGCATGGGAACAGGTCTTGATAAATCAATGAGATTGTTATGTTCACTTCATCTCCGTTTGGGTATTGGTTAGGCTAGAATTTAAAAAATAGAGTGCAGAAATGTTGTGCTTTTAGTGTGACCTTTATTTAACTAGGCAAGTCAGTTAACAATAAATTCTTATTTAAACGGACAGCAGACTCCTTCCTCCCCGTCTGGCAATTGAACCCCTCTAGTACAAACATTATTGAAAGATATCAAATGTTTCTCAAAGATGACCTCTGGTGGTCAAACTAGCACTAACTAGCATTAATGGTACCAGTGGTTCACACTTAAATAACATGCCATAGAATTAAGAATAGAATAACATAGCATGCCATAGAACTTCAAAGGACGAACCACTGTAGCCTTGCTATTGAGAAAGGCTGCCATAGCCTGTATTCTCTTGAGAGCCAGGTCTGCCTATGTGCACACTGCCCACAAAATGAGGTGGAAACTGAGCTGCACTTTCAACCTCTTGCCAAATGTATGACCATATTAGAGACACATGTGTCCCTCAGACTACACAAACCCACAAAGAATTTAAAACCAAACCCAATTTTGACAAACTCCCATGTATATTGGGTGAAATACCATCACAGCAGCAAGATTTGTGACCTGTTGCTACAAGAAACAGGCAACTAGTGAAGAACAAACACTACTGTGTGTGTGTGTGTGTGTGTACTCACTGATCCCTGAGGGTAGAGTGAAGGGCTGGGCAGAGGCCAGGCCAGGGTGGGAGATAGACTGGCTGTGCTGGGGGAACAGCTGCTGGGAACCCCATACAAACACCTCACAGGAGGAAGAGGAACCTGGGGATAGGAACACACACACAGACGAGCGGACGGACACACACACACACACACACACACACACACACACTGCTTTATGTTAGCCCTCAATTCTTTCACGCACAGGTGGTTCTGTTAGGTATGACACACCCAGCTACTATAAATGACATCCTCTGAGCCTGCCTGTGGTTCTCCATTGGCCTACGACACTGAAAAGTTTCCCATTGGCCTACTACACTGAGCGGTTTCCCATTGGCCTACTACATTGACAGCTCTTCCGTTTCAACAGGCTCTTCCATTGCGACGTCCCCCGGACATCCCCCGTCCTCCTACCATACACTTTTCTGTACATTATGCCTTGAATCTATTCTTTCTCGCCCAGAAATCTGCTCCTTTTACTCTCCGTTCCGAACACACTAGACAACCAGTTCTTATAGCCTTTAGCCGTACCCTTATCCTACTCTTCCTCTGTTCCTCTGGTGATGTAGAGGTTAAACCAGGCCCTGCAGCCCCCAGCTCCACTCCCATTCTCCAGGCGCTCTCATTTGTTGACTTCTGTAACCGTAAAAGCCTTGGTTTCATGCATGTTAACATTAGAAGCCTCAAGTTTATTTTATTCACTGCTTTAGCACACTCCACCAACCTAGCCGTGTCTGAATCCTGGCTTAGGAAGGCCACCAAAAATCCAGAAATGTCTAACTAACTATAACATTTTCCGACAAGATAGAACTGCCAAAGGGGGCGGAGTTGCAATCTACTGCAGATATAGCCTGCAGAGTTCTGTCTTACTATCCAGGTCTGTGCCCAAACAATTCGAGCTTTTACTTTTAAAAATCCACCTTTCCAGAAACTAGTCTCTCACCGTTGACGCTTGTTATAGACCCCCTTCAGCTCCCAGCTGTGCCCTGGACACCATATGTGAATTGATTGCTCCCCATCTATCTTCAGAGTTTGTACTGTTAGGTGACCTAAACTGGAACATGCTTAACACCCCGGCCGTCCTACAATCTAAGCTAGATGCCCTCCATCTCACACAAATGATCAAGAAACCTACCAGGTAAAACCCTAAATCCATAACCATGGGCACCCTCTTAGATATCATCCTGATCAACTTGCCCTCTAAATACACTTCTGCTGTCTTCAACCAGGATCTCAGCGATCACTGCCTCATTGCCTGCGTGTGTAATGGGTTGTCGGTCAAATTACCTAATCGACCTGGCCAAGGTATCCTGGAAGGATATTGAACTCATCCCGTCAGTAGAGGATGCCTGGTTGCTTTTTAAAAGTGCTTTCTTCACTATCTTAAAGATAGTGCCTGAAACCATTCAAAAAATGTAGAACTAAGAACAGATATACAGTTGGAAGTTTACATACACCTTAGCCTTTCACAATTCCTGACATTTAGTCAGAGTAAAAATTCCCTGTCTTAGGTCAGTTAGGATCACCACTTTATTTTAAGAATGTGAAATGTCAGAATAATAGTAGACAGAATGATTTATTTCAGCTTTTATTTCTTTCATCACATTCCCAGTGGATCATAAGTTTACATACACTCAATTAGTATTTGGTAGCATTGCCTTTAAATTGTTTAACTTGGGTCAAACGTTTCAGGTAGCCTTCCACAAGCTTCCCACAATAAGTTGGGTGAATTTTGGCCCATTCCTCCTGACAGAGCTGGTGTAACTGAGTCAGGTTTGTAGGCCTCCTTGCTCGCACACGCTTTTTCAGTTCTGTCCACAAATGTTCAATAGGATTGAGGTCAGGGCTTTGTGATGGCCACTCCAATACCTTGACTTTGTTGTCCTTTGTTGCCATTTTGCCACAACTTTGGAAGAATGCATAGGGTCATTGTCCATTTGGAAGACCCATTTGCGACCAAGCTTTAACTTCCTGACTGTCTTGAGATGTTGCTTCAATAGATCTACATAATTTTCCTGCCTCATGATGCCATCTATTTTGCACTCGTCCCTCCTACAGCAAAGCACCCCCCACAACATGATGCTGCCACTCCCGTGCTTTACGGTTGGGATGGTGTTCTTTGGCTTGCATGCATCCCCCTTTCTTCAACCAAACATAGCGATGGTCACTATGGCCAAATAGTTCTATTTTTGTTTCATCAGACCAGAGGACCTTTTTCCAAAAAGTACAATCTTTGTCCCCATGTGCAGTTGCAAACTGTAGTCTGGCTTTTTATGGCGGTTTTGGAGCAGTGGTTTCTTCCTTGCTGAAGGGCCTTTCAGGTTATGTCGATATAGGACTCGTTTTACTGTGGATATAGATACTTGTACCGGTTTCCTCCAGGATCTTCAGAAGGTCCTTTGCTGTTTTTCTGGGATTGATTGCACTTTTTGCACCAAAGTACGTTCAACTCTATGAGACAGAACGCGCCTCCTTCATGAGCGGTATGACAACTGTGTGGTCCCATGGTGTTTATACTTGCGTACTATTGGTCGTACAGATGAACGTGGTACCTTCAGGAGTTTGGAAATTGCTCCCAAGGATGAAACAGACTTGTGGACGTCTACAATTTTTTTTCTGAGGTCTTGGGGGATTTCTTTTGATTTTCCCAAGATGTCAAGCAAAGAGGCACTGGCTTTGAAGGTAGGCCTTGAAATACAGCCACAGGTACACCTCCAGTTGACTCAAATTATGTAAATTAGCCTAAGCTTCTAAAGCCATGACATAATTTTCTCGAATTTTCCAAGCTGTTTAAAGGCACTGTCAACTTAGTGTATGTAAACTTCGGCTCCATCCACTGCAATTGTGATACAGTGAATTATAAGTGAAATCATCTGTTTGAAGAATTGTTACTTGTGTCATGCACAAAGTAGATGTCCTAACCCACTTGCCAAAACTATTTATTTGTTAACAGGACATTTGTGGAGAGGTTGAAAAACGAGTTGTAATGACTCAAACCTAAGTGTATGTAAACTTCTGACTTCAACTATAGCCCTTGGTTCACCCCAGACTTGATTGCCCTTGACCAGCACAAAAACATTAGGTGGCATTCTGCATTAGCATCGAATAGCCCCCACGATATGCAACTTTTCAAGGAAGTCAGGAACCAATATACTCAGTCAGTTAGGAAAGCTAAGGCTAGCTTTTTCAAACAGAAATTTGCATCCTGTAGCATTCATTCGAAAAAGTTTTGGGACACTGCAAATTCCATGGAGAATAAGAGCACCTCCTCCAAGCTGCCCATTGCACTGAGGATAGGAAACACTGTCACCACCGATAAATCAACAATAATTTCAATAAGCATTTTTCTACGGCTGGCCATGCTTTCCACCTGGCTACCCCTACCCCGGCCAACATCTCTGCAGCAACTTGCCCAAGCCCCCCCGCTTCTCCTTCACCCAAATCCAGACAGCTGATGTTCTGAAAGAGCTGTAAAATCTGGATCCCTACAAATCAGCTGGGCTAGACAATCTGGACCCTCTCTTTCTAAAATTATCCTCTGAAATTGTTGAAACCCCTATTACTAGTCTGTCCAGCGTCCCTTTCGTATCGTCTGAGATCCCCAAAGATTGGAAAGCTGCCGCAGTCATCCCCCTCTTCAAAGGGGGAGACACTCTAGACCCAAACTGTTATAGACCTATATCCTTCCTGCCCTGCCTTTCTAAAGTCTTCGAAAGCCAAGTTTTTCAATTTTTTTATTTCACCTTTATTTAACCAGGTAAACTAGTTGAGAACAAGTTCTCGTTTACAACTGCGACTTGGCCAAGATAAAGCAAAGTAGTGTGATACAAACAACAACACAGAGATACACATGGAATAAACAAGCGTACAGTCAGTTACACAATAGGAAAAATAGGGGGAAAAAAGTCTATATACAGTGCCTTGCGAAAGTATTCGGCCCCCTTGAACTTTGTGACCTTTTGCCACATTTTAGGCTTCAAACATAAAGATATAAAACTGTATTTTTTTGTGAAGAATCAACAACAAGTGGGACACAATCATGAAGTGGAACGACATTTATTGGATATTTCAAACTTTTTTAACAAATCAAAAACTGAAAAATTGGGCGTGCAAAATTATTCAGCCCCTCTACTTTCAGTGCAGCAAACTCTCTCCAGAAGTTCAGTGAGGATCTCTGAATTATCCAATGTTGACCTAAATGACTAATGATGATAAATACAATCCACCTGTGTGTAATCAAGTCTCTGTATAAATGCACCTGCACTGTGATCGTCTCAGAGGTCCGTTAAAAGCGCAGAGAGCATCATGAAGAACAAGGAACACACCAGGCAGGTTCGAGATACTGTTATGAAGAAGTTTAAAGCCGGATTTGGATACAAAAATATTTCCCAAGCTTTAAACATCCCAAGGAGCACTGTGCAAGCAATAATATTGAAATGGGAGGAGTATCAGACCACTGCAAATCTACCAAGACCTGGCCGTCCCTCTAAACTTTCAGCTCATACAAGGAGAAGACTGATCAGAGATGCAGCCAAGAGGCCCATGATCACTCTGGATGAACTGCAGAGATCTACAGCTGAGGTGGGAGACTCTGTCCATAGGACAACAATCAGTCGTATATTGCACAAATCTGGCCTTTATGGAAGAGTGGCAAGAAGAAAGCCATTTCTTAAAGATATCCATAAAAAGTGTTGTTTAAAGTTTGCCACAAGCCACCTGGGAGACACACCAAACATGTGGAAGAAGGTGCTCTGGTCAGATGAAACCAAAATTGAACTTTTTGGCAACAATGCAAAACGTTATGTTTGGCGTAAAAGCAACACAGCTGAACACACCATCCCCACTGTCAAACATGGTGGTGGCAGCATCATGGTTTGGGCCTGCTTTTCTTCAGCAGGGACAGGGAAGATGGTTAAAATTGATGGGAAGATGGATGGAGCCAAATACAGGACCATTCTGGAAGAAAACCTGATGGAGTCTGCAAAAGACCTGAGACTGGGACGGAGATTTGTCTTCAATGATCCAAAACATAAAGCAAAATCTACAATGGAATGGTTCAAAAATAAACATATCCAGGTGTTAGAATGGCCAAGTCAAAGTCCAGACCTGAATCCAATCGAGAATCTGTGGAAAGAACTGAAAACTGCTGTTCACAAATGCTCTCCATCCAACCTCACTGAGCTCGAGCTGTTTTGCAAGGAGGAATGGGAAAAAAATTCAGTCTCTCGATGTGCAAAACTGATAGAGACATACCCCAAGTGACTTACAGCTGTAATCACAGCAAAAGGTGGCGCTACAAAGTATTAACTTAAGGGGGCCGAATAATTTTGCACGCCCAATTTTTCAGTTTTTGATTTGTTAAAAAAGTTTGAAATATCCAATAAATGTCGTTCCACTTCATGATTGTGTCCCACTTGTTGTTGATTCTTCACAAAAAATACAGTTTTATATCTTTATGTTTGAAGCCTGAAATGTGGCAAAAGGTCGCAAAGTTCAAGGGGGCCGAATACTTTCGCAAGGCACTGTACAGTGTGTGCAAATGGCGTGAAGAGGTAAGGCAATAAATAGGCCATTGTAGCGAAGTAATTACAATTTAGCAAATTAACACTAGAGCGATAGATGAGCAGATGGTGATGTGCAAGTACAAATACTTGTGTGCAAAAGAGCAGAAAAGTAAATAAAAACAATATGGGGATGAGGTAGGTAGATTGGGTGGGCTATTTTCAGATGGGCCATGTGTACAGTGTGCAGAGATCGGTTAGCTGCTCAGATGCTGATGAAAGCCAAGTGAACAAACAGATCACTGAACATTTCGAATCCCACCGTACCTTCTCCACTATGCAATCTGGTTTCAGAGCTGGTCATGGATGCACCTCAACCACGCTCAAGGTCCTAAACGATATTATAACTGCCATCGATAAAAGACAGTACTGTGCAGCCGTCTTCATCGGCCTGGCCAAGGCTTTCGACTCACCGTCAATCACTGCATTCTTATTGGCAGACTCAATAGCCTTGGCTTCTCTAATGACTGCCTCGCCTGGTTCACCAACTACTTCTCAGACAGAGTTCAGTGTGTCAAATCGGAGGGCCTGTTGTCCGGACCTCTGGCCGTCTCTATGGGTGTTGTCCCAGGGAACAATTCTCGGGCCGACTCTTTTCTCTGTATATATCAATGATGTCACTCTTGCTGTAGGTGATTCTTTGATCCACCTCTACGCAGATGACACCATTCTGTATACATCTGGCCCTTCTTTGGACACTGTGCTAACAAACATCCAAACGAGCTTCAATGCATTACAACACTCTTCCGTGGCCTCCAACTGCTGTTAAATGCAAGTAAAACTAAGTGCATGCTCTTCAACCGATTGCTGCCCGCACCCTCCTGCCCAACTAGCATCACTACTCTGGACGGTTCTGACTTAGAATATGTGGACAACTACAAATACCTAGGTGTCTGGTTAGACTGTAAACTATCCTTCCAGACTCACATTAAAACTTATTCAGGCTAGGGTCTATTTTTCTCCACTTCCTGTCTGACTGACGTGCCCAAAGTAAACTGCCTGTTACTCAGGCCCAGAAGTATATAATTGGTACCATTGGATAGAAAACACTTTGAAGTTTGTAGAAATACTACACTGAACAGTTTCCCATTGGCCTACTATGCTGAGTGGTTTCCCATTGGCCTACTACACTGAGCCTTCTGGGAAACTCACATCATAGAGACTACCTACTTCACTTATTTGGATTGTGGTCTGTGGTGTTTTATCAATGCTCCAATATACATAAGGACTTTTGTCGCCTTACTCCCTCCCGTCTGTGCACACAAACCATGTTTTGTCAACAGTGGATTGGGGACACATTAACTATGCCTGGTAAGTATCATATCTGCACCTTACCATCTCTGCACCACATGAGACACTTCTTCATCTCTGCACCACCTAAGCCACGTCACCATCTCTGCACCACATAAGCCACATCACCATCTCTGCACCACATAAGCCACGCCACCATCTCTGCACCACATAAGCCACATCACCATCTCTGCACCACATAAGCCACGTCACCATCTCTGCACCACATAAGCCACGTCACCATCTCTGCACCACATAAGCCACGTCACCATCTCTGCACCACATAAGCCACGTCACCATCTCTGCACCACATAAGCCACGTCACCATCTCTGCACCACATAAGCCACGTCACCATCTCTGCACCACATAAGCCACGTCACCATCTCTGCACCACATAAGCCACATCACCATCTCTGCACCACATAAGCCACATCACCATCTCTGCACCACATAAGCCACGTCACCATCTCTGCACCACATAAGCCACATCACCATATCTGCACCACATAAGCCACATCACCATCTCTGCACCACATAAGCCACATCACCATCTCTGCACCACATAAGCCACATCACCATCTCTGCACCACATAAGCCACATCACCATATCTGCACCACATAAGCCACGTCACCATCTCTGCACCACATAAGCCACATCACCATCTCTGCACCACATAAGCCACGTCACCATCTCTGCACCACATCACCATCTCTGCACCACATCACAATCTCTGCACCACATCACCATCTCTGCACCACATAAGCCACATCACCATCTCTGCACCACATAAGCCACATCACCATCTCTGCACCACATAAGCCACATCACCATATCTGCACCACATAAGCCACTTCAGAGCACACAGAAAATAACTAATAAATACAAAATGGCACCGTAGCAAAATGTCAACATAGAAGATTTGAGATTGCAAAGACAAATACAGAGGATGTGGTTTTTAGAGAAGGTCACATGAGGTCACCTTCGGTGATGACCAAAAGGAGAGTGTCTGCTCCTTTGTTGAGAGACTCTACTTGTTGAGCTCTGCTGCTGACAGGCAGAGGCCTAGGGTTCTGGAAGTGCCCTCCACTCCACTGGAACAGCACACAGCCGTCCCCCATCTTTCTCCTCACACAGACAACCAGGTAGAGGGTGGTCCCATGGGAGAAGGGAGACACGCTGAGGACACCCTGAAGCTCCAGGCTCTGATGGAGAGCCAAGACACTTCCGGTCCAAACGAACACCTGGTAAAAACAAGACAAGTTAGCTACTAGCTAGTCGAAATCAACTCCAGGTGGTGAAGTCAAAGTCCATTGGCCGTTTTGATTTGAATGACAATCGTAATGTGGTGGTGTGCATGTGGATATCATGTCCTGGAGCACCTGTACTGTACAGGTATGTTTCACAGGTATGACAAGTTCATTTTAACCCCCAAACTCACCTGGCTTGAGGCAATCAAGTAGTGTCTTTTTTCAATGGAGAAGTGTTTAACATCAAGAGCTTCAACAGCCAGTGATTGTTCCTATGGGGAAAGGTTTGATGTTCAATATAAATGAATACATTACTGAACTTAATGCCACTGACATGGAGTGACTGTCAAAAGAGAACTAACCATAGGAACAGAAGGCCAATGAGTGATTGATTTATAGTAAGTAATTGATTACTATGTAGATATTACATAATGTCTGCAGGCAAAAAACACATCATAAGGACCACAGAATAAAAGACAACAGTCAAGTCCAAAAGGTAACAGGCTTCACCAGGGTTAGATTGAGGTTCTGTTGCACTCTGAACAGGCTGAGGTTGACAGCAGGGGAGTCCGGGAGGGCGCCATGTGTGATCGCTACATAGGATGAGCCGTTCATAGAGAAACCCACACACATCCTAGGGTCCTGGATCGTCACCGACTGAAAACAAGAGAGAATTATATGTATTTTTGCCATTTAGCAGATGGTCTTATCCAGAGCAACATACAGGATCAATTAGGGTTAAGTGCCTTGCTCAAGGGAACAAACATTTTCACCTTGTTGGCTCGGGGATTCGAAACAGCAACCTTTCGGTTACTGGCCCAACACTCTTAACCACTAGACTACCTGCCACCCCATAGTGCAATCAGGCATCATGATATACTATAAATAGACTGATGCATATGTGTATGCAACACAAAGCAAGGCAGTTTTCTAAAAGCTGTTCTGAGTGAGTCGTTCATGTCTTCCTTCCCTCTTCCCTTCATCTTTCTGGCCTCCTACATAGTTCAACTACTGTCCCTACAGTGCCTTCAGTAACTACTCACATCCCTTGACTTTTTACAACATGTTTTGTGTTACAGGCTGAATTAAAAAATGTATTCAATTGAGATTTTGTGTCACTGGCCTTCACACAATAACCCATAATGTCAAAGTGGAATTATGTTTTTAGAAATGTTTAGAAATGTATTAAAAATGAAATGCTGAAATGTGTTGAGTCAATAAGTATTCAACACCTTTGTTATGCCAAGCATAAATAAGTTCAGGAGTAAAAATGTGCTTAACAAGTCACATAATACGTTGCATAGACTCACTCTGTGTGCAATAATAGTATTCAATATGGTTTTTGAATGACTACCTCATCTCTGTACCACACACATACAGATAATTGTAAGGTCCCTCAGTCGAGCAGTGAATTTCAAGCACAGATTCAACCACAAAGACCAGGGAGGTTTTCCTATGCCCCATAAAGAAGGGAACTTGTTGGTAAACAAAAAGCAGATATTGAATAACCATTTGAGCATGGTAAAGTTATTAATTACACTTTGGATGGTGTCTCAATACACTCAGGCACTACAATGATATTGGCATCCTTCCTAACTCAGTAGCTGGAGAGAAGCAAACCGCTCTATAATTTCACCATGAGGCCAATGATGACTTTAAAAAGTTACAGAGTTTAATGGCTGTGATAGGACAAAACTGAGGGTCAACAACATTGTAGTTACTCCACAATACTATCTAAATGACAAATTGAAAAGAAGGAAGCCTGTACAGAATACAAATTCTCCAAAACATGCATCATGTTTGCAATAAGGTACTAAAGTAATACTGCAAAAAAATTGGCAAACTAATGAACTTTATGTCCTCAATACAAAGCGTTATGTTTGGGGCAAATCCAACACATCACTGTGTCGTGTCTGTGACTCTCATTAATTGTGAAGACTGTTATTTCATCAAATAAATTCTCTATGTGTATTACTATTATGTGATTAAACTAATAATGCAAACTTTAATTAACTAGGAAGTTGGGGGCACCACGGGAAAAAAAAATAATCTCTAGTTCCCGAATCGACTCTTCAGATATTTTCACATCTTATCAATTAGTCTTCTATTAATTAATTATTAATTGTTACCTCATTAGTCTCATTCCAAAAATCGTAAAATTCTTGGTTATCTGCACGAACCCTAGTTTCCATCATGAATCACCAATATACAAATTGGCTTAATTATTTATTTACTAACTAACTAAATAAATAAATAATCACAGAAATACAAAACAAACAAACAGTAGATATTGGTTACTAACAATGATAGAAAAGTCCCTAGTGGGCTAAGCCGATATGACGGGCTGGTAGACAAATGGAAAGGGGTGGGAACTGAGAAAGAGCGGGAGAGACAAAACGTATTCACTACACACAGTCTATAATTATATTAATTGAAATGCTAATCCTTTGCACATGAATGGCCGCTCATTCGAGAAAAATTACAATTTATATATTTTCACCCGTATTTCGTTGTCTTCTCTGTTGGAATCCTCGATCATCCTGTAGAGTTCATCAGAGTCTCTGGTTAACTTTCCCAGAAGTCACAATGTCTTTTGTGGTTGTAGGTGGTTAGAATGGATACTTCTCATAGAATAGATGTGTCGGCTGTTGTCAGTATTCTCGTTCTAGATGTACGTCATTTCTAGCTGCAGACTAGTAATTCTACTTCTAAGATTTGATCTTATTCTGTAGTGATGGATAGTGGCAGAGTTTAAACATTTTCAGCCGTGTAGCCAAAACTACAGCTGTGTGGTCTCCGATGGCGTATAGAATTGTAGCCTAGAGGAAAACCTGTTTCAGTCTGCCTTTCAACATACAATGGGAGACAAATTCACCTTTCAGCAGGACATTAACCTAAAACATGAGGCCAAATCTATGCTGTAGTTGCTTCCCAAGACAACATTGAATGTTCCTGAGTGGGTAGTTACAGTTTTGACTTAAATCGTCTTGAAAATCCATGGCAAGACTTGAACATGGCTGTCTAGCAATGATCAACAACCAACTTGACAGAGCTTGAAGAATATAACAAAATAAATGTGTACGTATTATACTAACTGTCACGTTCGTTATAAAGATCGGACCAAGGCGCAGCGTGGTATGCGTACATTCTTATTTATTTAAAGAATGAACACTGAACAAACTAACAAAACGAAAAGTGACGCTATACAAACAACTACACATAGACAAGATCCCACAAACACCAAAGGGAAATGGCTACCTAAATATGATCCCCAATCAGAGACAACGATAAACAGCTGCCTCTGATTGGGAACCATATCAGGCCACCATAGACATACAAATCACCTGGACCTACAAAAACCCTAGACATACAAAAAAACCTAGACAATACAAAAACTAGCGTACCCACCCTAGTCACACCCTGACCTAACCAAAATATAAAGAAAACAGAGATATCTCATTACAGGGCGTGACACTAACATGTTTTGACTCAGGGTGTGAATACTTATGTAAATTATATATTTCTGTATTTCATTTTCAATCATTTTGCAAACATTTCTAGAAATATGTTTTCACTTTGTCATGGAGTATTGTGTATAGATGTGTGAGAAAAAAAGTCAAGGGATATGAATACTTTCTGAAAGCACTGTATATAGTTCAACTATCGTACCTATGTAGTTTAGCCTAGCAGAGGCCAAGATGGAGCTTATAGCTAAGCCTATAAGAGGCCAAGATAAGCTATGCAATAAGTTCTATCAGAGGTCAATACGGAGCTTTTTGCTTAGCCTATCAGGGGTCAAGATGGATATTTTTGCTTAGCCTAAAAGAGGTAAATATGCAGCATATTGCTTAGCCAATAACCATATTACTTATAGCTGCCACATCCTCTCCGATCTCCACCTGCTTAGGGTGTAGGGTCTAGGGGTCGATATGAAATTGGGCTATAGGATACTGTTTAGATACATCACTAGATTACCTGTATAGGCACCAACACCCCCTGCCACCTGTAAAGAGTGGCGTGGGTCTGGGTGGAGCCTCCAGTTGAGGGCCTGTCTAGCCTCATGGCCAGAGGAGACGCTCCACCAACCAGGGAACACCAGCCTGAGGTGGGGGTCTCTGGGAAGATCTGATACACTGCCATCACTGGAAGAGTCCCCTCTGAAAATTGACTAGTATAATCACTGTATATCATGGTGAACATATGAATACAGACCTGGAACTGAAATTACCACTATATTTTCTACTGAGGGTATATGACATTAACTGAGTGCAGAAATGAAGTACCTAGCCCATCTTACCCACGGCAACAGCTGTGTCCGACTGAGTCTCCCACTCCACACTGACCGCTGCCTCCAGACCTTTAATGCGGGACACAGTCAAGAACACGGTCCTACCGCCCTCCTTTCCCACCACAGAGCTATCAGTCCTGCAGAGATAGATGTACATGTGTGACGTGTGTGAGCGTGTCTGTGTGAGCGTTCGTGTGTGTGCGTGCATGTTTGTATGTGTGAATGCATGTGTGTGCATGTGCGTGTGTGAGTGTGATCTAGTGTTCGCTCACCGGTTGAGGGAAGAGGCGATGCGGAAGAGGCCCAGAGGGGCGGAGTTCTGCAGCACAGTGATGACTGTGTAGAATATGTCTCCAAGCCGCGCCCCTCCAGTTGGACTGGACAGGGTCACTGTGAATGTCTCGTTCACCTCAGGCTCAGCGTCCAGAACTGCCCAGATCTCCAAAGTCTACAACGTCAACACGTCAGAGAACATCAACCAACATGTCAGAGAACATCAACCAACACGTCAGAGAACATCAACCAACACGTCAGAGACCATCAACCAACACGTCAGAGACCATCAACCAACACGTCAGAGAACATCAACCAACATGTCAGAGACCATCAACCAACACGTCAGAGAACATCAACCAACACGTCAGAGATCATCAACCAATATAGGGCTTTATAGCTTCCCTGACCTCTGTGCTTCCAAGGTACTGAAACACATCAAGATAAGATGTCTATACCTAACGACCTTTGATATTCTCCAAATAACACACCTCTTGCCTTTATATCAATTAACTCAATTATCCAATACATATCTTCAATCTTTTCAATCAATTATACAATATATATCTTCAATCAATTATCCAATATACTGTATATCTTTAATCAATGATCCAATAAATATCTTCCATCAATTATCCAATATACTGTATATCTTTAATCAATGATCCAATAAATATCTTCCATCAATTATCCAATATACTGTATATCTTTAATCAATTATCCAATATATATCTTCAATCAATTATCCAATATTTTTCTTCAATTTATTCAATCAATTATTCAATATATATCTTCAACATTTTCAATCAATTATCCAATAGATATCGTCAATTTATTCAATCAATTATCCAATACATATATCTTCAATCAATTATACAATTTATATCTACAATCAATTATCCAATATACTGTATATCTTTAATCAATTATCCAATATATATCTTCAATCAATTATCCAATATTTTTCTTCAATTTATTCAGTCAATTATTCAATATATATCTTCAATCTTTTCAATCAATTATCCAATAGATATCGTCAATTTATTCAATCAATTATCCAATACATATATCTTCAATCAATTATACAATGTATATCTACAATCAATTATCCAATATACTGTATATCTTTAATCAATTATCCAATATATATCTTCAATCAATTATCCAATATACTGTACATCTTCAATCAATTATCCAATATTTTTCTTCAATTCATTCAATCGATCATCCAATATATGTATTCAATCTATTCAATCAAACCTCCAATATATGTCTTCAATCAATTAATTTAATTATCCAATATATACAGTGCCTTGCGAAAGTATTCGGCCCCCTTGAACTTTGCGACCTTTTGCCACATTTCAGGCTTTAAACATAAAGATATAAAACAGTTTTTTTTGTGAAGAATCAACAACAAGTGGGACACAATCATGAAGTGGTTAAAGCTTGGGAAATCTTTTTGTATCCAAATCCGTCTTTTAACTTCTTCACAACAGTATATCGGACCTGCCTGGTGTGTTCCTTGTTCTTCATGATGCTCTCTGCACTTTTAACGGACCTCTGAGACTATCACAGTGCTGGTGCATTTATACGGAGACTTGATTACACACAGGTGGATTGTATTTATCATCATTAGTCATTTAGGTCAACATTGGATCATTCAGAGATCCTCACTGAACTTCTGGAGAGAGTTTGCTGCACTGAAAGTAGAGTAGAGGGGCTGAATAATTTTGCACGCCCAATTTTTCAGTTTTTGATTTGTTAAAAAAGTTTGAAATATCCAATAAATGTCGTTCCACTTCATGATTGTGTCCCACTTGTTGTTGATTCTTCACAAAAAAATACAGTTTTATATCTTTATGTTTGAAGCCTGAAATGTGGCAAAAGGTCGCAAATTTCAAGGGGGCCGAATACTTTCGCAAGGCACTGTATCTTCAATCAATTGATTGAATTATCCAATATATATCTTCAATCAATTCATTTAATTAACCAATATATATGTTCTATCAATTCATTTAACTATCCAATATATATCCTCAATCAATTAATTTAATTATCCATCATATATATTCAATTTATTCAATCAATTATCCAATATAAATCTTCAATCTATTCATTGAATTATCCAATATATATCTTCAATCAATTCATTGAATAATACAATATACATCTTCAATCTATTCAATCAAGTATCCAATATATATGCTCAATCAATTATACAATATACATCTTCAATCAATTATACTGTATATCTTTTATCAATTATCCAATATATATCTTCAATCAATTATACAATATTTTTCATCAATTTATTCAATCAATTATCCAATATATATTTTTAATCTTTTCAATCAATTATCCAATAGATATCTTCATTCAATAAATTATTCAATATATATCAATATATATATTCAATATATATCTTCAATCAATTCATTGAATTATCCAATATATATCTTCAATCAATTCATTGAATTATCCAATATATATCTTCAATCAATTCATTGAATTATCCAATATATATCTTCAATCAATTCATTTAATTACCCAATATATATATCTTGAATCAATTCATTTAATTATTCAATATTTATCTTCAATCTATTCAGTTTAACAGTTCAATCAGTTCTCCTGTATCTATACCCGGGATGGGCAACTGGCGGATTTTTGTTGGTCCACACAATTTCCACAAAATAAAAATGTTTTTTTTGTTAGTCACTCTTACTCAGATATAATTTTAAAAACATTTCTCTCCACAAAATGTGTATAACTGCAGAAAAGTAGCTGTAAAATTGCTAAATATTTTCTCCGCCCCATGGCAAAATGTATAGAATTGCTCTAAAACTTAAACATTTATGTTTTTCTCTCAGCTGTCAATAGAGGGGCCGCTGAAATGTTTTGCTTTGATCCTACTGACCTTGAACTTGACTCCGTCCTCCAGCACCACATAACCCTGCCAGGGTATGAGGTCGTCCTGGGCCAGTGTTCCGTTGGCGTGTGTAATGGTGAACTGGACAGTGACGGTGCCGAAGGTGCCCTGGGGGGGGTCACGCACAACGTACAGGGTGGCAACGCTCTCCCCGAGCCCGGACAGCGACGTAGGCTCCCTCAGCAGGAAGGGCTGGCTGCTGTTGAAGGATATGACACCGTGGCCATCGTCGCTGGCCAAGATGTTCACCGTTGCTATAGGCGACAGGGGAGAAAGGGAAAGCACATGTTTCATGTGTGAAACCACAGGTACGTAGTCTACTGTTTCCCAACTCCAGTTCTCCAGTTCCCGCAACAGCACACATTGTTGTTGTAGCCCCAGACGAACATACCTGATTCAACTCATTGAGGGCCTGATGATTAGTTGACAAGTTGAATCAGGTATGTTTGTCCTGGGCTGCAACAGCAATGTGTACTGTTGGGGGTACTGGAGGACTGGAGTTGGGAAACACTGACGTAGACTTTACAAAAAGTACCTTCAACACAATATAAAACAGGAAGTGGTGTAAAGTACTTACGTAAAAATACTTTAAAGTACGACTTATCTGTAGTTTACTATTTATATTCTATTTATATTTTTGACAACTTTTACTTTACTCCTAAAGAAAATAATGTACTTTTTACTCCCTACATTTTCCCTGACACCCAAAAGTACTCGTTACATTTTGAATGCTTAGCAGGACAGGAAAATTGTCAAATTCATGCACTTATCAAGAGAACATCCCTGGTCATCCCTTTTGCCTTTGATCTGGCAGACTCACTAAACACAAACGCTTCATTTATAACGTGTCAGAGTGTTGGCGTGTGCCCCTGGCTATCTGTAAATGAAAAACAACAACAAGGAAATGGTGCAGTCGGTGCAGAAAACATGTATACTTTTGATACTTAAGTATATTTGAGAAATTACATTTACTTTTAATACTTAAGCATATTTAAACCAAATACTTTTAGACTTTTACTCAAGTAGTATTTTATTGGGTGACTTTCACTTTTACTATTAAGGTATCTTTACTTTTACTGAAATATGACAATTGGGTATTTTGTCCACCACTGTAAACAGGTTTAGTGAATGTGCATGATGCTACAGGCTTCCAGCACATCCTACCTGTGGTATTGGCTCCCAGCCTAAGCCCAGATGATGGATTCGCCAGAATGAGCTGGAACCTTTCAGCTCCCTCTGGGATGACGTCATCAATGATCTGCACCTCAACAAACTGATGCCTCTCGCCATCAGCGAAGTGGAGCATCTGAAGAGCAAACAAAACGCACTGCATGAACTCACAATAGAGCATGATGTGTTTAGTCTCATTGTTGGGGCCCAGAGTTTTCCCAGGTCAGATCACCTGGTCAGGGAAAACTCCTGGGCCATGTTCAATAGCCAAATGTTGTCAAACGCTGCAGATGGAAATACCACGAATACAGAGTACGTCAGAGAGGCATGTTTGTTCTACATAGCATATTTTATATCTGAACGTTCCAAAACAATGTGTCTTGCTGAGCACACCCCTGGCCCTACATAATTTAAGAACTCTGATTGGCGGTTTAGTGTGTTAGGGGCGTGGCCTCACCGATGGTGTGGCGTTGTAGTCCAGACCCAGCTGACCTTCCAGGTTCTGAGTGTAGAAGAAGAGCGAGACGTTTCCGTAGGTCCCTGAGCTCCTGTAGACCACCAGGTTCAGCATTCCCATGGTCTCATTCACCTCAAAGCTACAAGGAAAAACACACAGCCAAACATCAGAAGTGTCTGCCACCTGAGGTTGAATGCACTAATTGTAAGTCTCTCTGGCTCAGTAAATTACTAAAATGTACATGTAAATGAGAATAAGGATCCCTGTGTTTTAGTGACTTGGGTGATTTATTAATTGACAGTCATGAAAGGGGACAGAAAAACAGATGGAGGGGAGCAGTGTGGGCTTTTCCCAAACAAGCAACAGTGTCAGTGGGAGGGGGAATTATACAGAGTGTAGAGAGTGTTTCTGAGTGTAGTGCTTTCAGAACCAGACCAGACTGCATGTCTACTACAACCAGACTACATGTTGTAGAGGTAAGACAGGAGGAACAACTGACAATGTAAAGGACAATGTAAGGCGGAGACACTTACTTAGTATTGGTCCATTCAATGACACCTCGAATTCCATCATTGGCACCGATGCTGATTTCTGCCACCAAACCATGTGTATCTGAAGAGGAAAGGCAACATTACAATAGGAAGGGTACCTCATGTTCTAAAGTCTTGTTCAAGTACTATTACCATTCAAAAACTAGCATTATCTTCAGCATGAACACTAGGACCTGAAAAGCTGGGCCAGAGCATCGAAAAACGCTACAACGTTGGTTGTTTAGCAACAAAACCGACGTGGTTGACTTAGATGGTTGACAACATGTAAACTATATTTAGTCTCCAATGTTTGTTGAAAACATTTAATTAACAATTAATTTGCACAATGAGCACCTGTTGTCATCATTACAGTTGTTGGTTAGCTAGCTAGAGATTGTTTTGCCATATTAGTCAGGACAAAACACCTCAAAACAAGACATGGTATCAAGAAGAAGATAAAACTTATTGTCATTGTTGCTAGCTATCTGGCCATCCAGATTCACAACAACACACTGCCTCTGCCCCATTGAAGTGTGCACATCATTTCAGTGAAGTTGTCAGTTAACTGGAGATGAGGGACATTCACTTCTCACATGCAGCTGAGAGTCAGAGTATGTGTTGACTTATTTATAATGTCCTTAGTAGCGCTGTCTGTCTGTCTGTCTGTCTGTCTGTCTGTCTGTCTGCCTGTCTGTCTGTCTGTCTGTCTGTCTGTGTCTCTGTCTGTGTCTCTGTCTGTGTCTCTGTCTGTGTCTCTGTCTGTGTCTCTGTCTGTGTCTCTGTCTGTGTCTCTGTCTCTATTTCACTGTCTGTCTCTGTCTCTATGTCCGTCTCTGTCTCTCTGTCCGTCTCCGTCTCTCGGTCCTTCTCCGTCTCTCTGTCCGTCTCTGTCTGTCTGTCAGTCACTCTGGGCACAGGCTGCATGAGGGCCATTTAAAGCATTTGGTTTGGCTGTCCCATTTCTCACCAGACAGCGTTTTTCAGCTCGACCCAAACGGCCCCTCAAGGGAGATATCAATCATAAGAAGCATAGCCACTGAGTGCTGGCAGATGGGCCTGTGTCTCTCCAGTCTGTTTAGTATTCTGTCTACTCATCATTTTCTTAAGTTACCCATTCATAAAATTATGGCAGACAACAGAACACACAAGGGAATAGTTGGAAAACCCATAGAATTACATGTAGAACTAAAAGTGATTTGTAGGATCTCTGTGGGAAAATGCACATTTAGAATGCTTTGTGATTTACATAGTTGTCCATTTGGGCCAAACCCAGCGTACCTAGTTTAGGGCCAGGTGTCAAGGTGGTGATGAGTACTGCAGACGTTACGTTGACCAGGAAAAATTCCTCCAACTCAGGGATGTCATCCTGGAAAAATAAATGTATACAATTTGTATGACATATAGCCTACATTTATACCGTATGAAAACTCCAATGAAATCCATACACATCAACAAGCCTTCCAGAGCACCAACAGAGCCAAATGAGAGAAGTTTCCTGGGTGGGCCAGAGTTGGGTTAAATTCCATTTCAATTCAGTAAGTTAACAACAATTACAATTCCCCAAAAATACATAGAGAGGCATTGAGGAATATTGGTATAGGAATTTCCGTTGACTTGATGAATTGACTAAATTGAAAAGGCATTGAGCACAGCCCTGGTGGTGGTCTTACATCCAGTATGGTGACAGGGATGGCCACAGAGATCTGTCCATCCTGCAGGATCACTGAGCCCGATACAGAGAGGAAGTCCTGTCCTGGTTCAGCCAGGGCCCCGCCCCCTTCCACCTGGGAAAGGTCCTGGAGGGATCCTCGGACCGTCTCATAGCTGATATTCACTACCCCTGGAAACACAACACCAACAATACTTAACTGATAACACATACAGTACCAGTCAAAAGTTTGGACACACCTACTCATTCCACGTTTTTTCTTTATTTGTACTATTTTCTACATTGTAGAAGAATAGTGAAGACATCAAAACTATGAAATAACACAAATGGAATCATGTAGAAACCCAAAAAGTGTTAACCAAATTATATGTTAAATTTGAGATTTTTCACCCTTTGCCTTAATGACAGCTTTGCACACTCTTGACATTCTCTCAACCAGCTTGTAACCTTGATTTATCTAAGGAAGTCAGTTAAGTTAAGAACAGTTAAGAACAAATTCTTATTTACAATGACGGCCTACACTGGCCAAACCCGGACGACGCTGGGCCAATTGTGCCCCGCCCTATGGGACTCCCAATCACAGCCGGTTGTGATACAGCCTGGAATCGAACCAGGGTGTCTGTAGTGACGCCTTAAGCACTGAGCTGCAGTGTCTTAGACCGCTGCACCACTCGGGAGCCCTTCATGAGGTAGACACCTGGAATGCATTTCAATTAACAGTTGTGCCTTGTAATAGACATTAGACCGGTGGAAATCTGTCCTTTAGTCTGATGAGTCCAAATTTGCGATTTTGGTTCCAACCACCGTGTCTTTGTAAGATGCAGAGTAGGTGAATAGATTCTCTCAGCATGCGTGGTTCCCACCGTGAAGCATGGAGGAGGAGGTGTGATGGTGTGGGGGAGCTTTGCTTGTGACACGGTCAGTGATTTATTTAGAATTAAAGGCACATTTAACCAGGCTACCACAGCATACTGCAGCGATATGCCATCCCATCTGGTTTGCGCTTAGTGGGACTATAATCTGTTTTTCAAGAGGACAATGACCCAACACACCTCCAGGCTGTGTAAGGGCTATTTGACTAAGAAGGAGAGTGATGGAGTGCTGCATCAGATGACCTAGCCTCCACAATCACCTGACCTCAACCCAATTGCGATGGTTTGGGATTAGTTGGACAGCAGAGTGAAGGAAAAGCAGCAAGTGCTCAGCATATGTGGGAACTCCTTCAAGACTGTTGCAAAACCATTCCAGCCATAGCTGGTTGAGAGAATGGCAAGAGTGTCATCACGGCAAAGGGTGGGTACTTTGAAGAATCAAAAATATATTTTGATTTGTTTAACACTTTTTTGGTTACTACATGATTTAATGTTTTATTTCATAGTTTTGATGTCTTCACTATTATTCTACAATGTAGAAAATAGTAAAAATAAAGAAAAACCCTTGATTGAGTAGGTGACTGGTACTGTACATTACTACTTTTTCAATGAGATCACATAAAATACGATAACAGTCACCTGCAGACTTGGATGTGTGAACAGAACTGCATTTACACAGGCAGCCCAATTCTGATATTTTGCCACCAATTGGTCTTTTGACAAATCAGATATATTTTTGCAAAAAATTGGGTTTATGAATTTGGCTGCCTGAGTAAGCGCAGTCTAAGTGGCAAAAAGTCTGATGTTGTTTTGAGAAAATTGATCAAATGTACAGTATAGTCTGAACTTTTCCCATCATTAAGAACTGGAATTTTTCCACCTCAGATCAAGTGGTCAGGGATAACTAACTGTCGCCACTAGTCCCAAGTCCCTATCCACGACTGACCTGAAGACAAAAATTATCTTTTGATAAAGACGTTGAGGTCCCAGACTGACCTGAAGCCCCAAACTCTCTGTTGATGAAGACATTGAGGGTGCCGTCACGCTCCTCCGTGTTCAGTCTGAGGGAGGACGGGGCGATGCTAAGCATCCCAAATGGCCCATCACTGGTCTCCACGGTAACCTCTGCCTCGCGCCCCTGGTCATCCAGCGCTCCGTGACCCGTTACCAGAACACCTGGGGGACAAGGAGAACAGAACTGACAGATACTATCAATACAAACCCTAGTCAAACTCATCCCCAGCCTTAGGGGCTCTTACAGACTTAACTCTTTGCTATGGTAACCTAAATTGCTGATCAAAATGTGTTCTTAACTGACTCGCAATGGTTAAATAGAAGTTACATTAACAGAGATCCAAGTACATAATAGGAAAGATTTTGAAATGTGCCTGTTCAGTACTTTGACGGGAAGAGGACAGAGAAGGTGATTTACCATATGTGCGGACATTGGACAGGATCACCCTGTACAGCTCCTTCTCCTCAGGTTTTGAGTCTTCAAGCAGCTGGAGGACTATGGTGGTGTTCAGTGTTCCCTGTGTGAGTGACAATATGCTCGTACTGTATACACCCAAATAAACCTTGTACTGTGCATGGCATGTAAACCATGTGAAACAGAGGAAGCAACTTGGTCAGTTTAATTTACCCCAGTGAAGAATAGTAGTCCTGAGGTGGGTGTGAAGGTCCTGGCAACGCGGGGTCCTTGGATGGCCCAGTCTACTGTGACGTTCCCCAGCCCGGGAGCTGTCCTGATCACCAGCAGGGGCAGCCTCTCCCCTACAACACACACACACACATTGATGAACAGACGCACGCAAGCGCACACGCACACGTACGAACGGACGCACGTAAGCGCACACACACACACATACAAACGCAGGCACGCACACAAACACATGCACACACAGTGGTTGAAAAAGTATCCAGTTGTCATACTTGAGTAAAAGTAAAGATACATTAATAGAAAATGACTCAAATAAAATGAGTCAAAAAAAATATCAGTAAGTATCTCCAATACTCAGACATAATTTACAAACCAAGCATTTGTGTTTAGTGAGCCCGCCAGATCAGAGGCAGTAGGGATGACCAGGGATGTTCTCTTTATAAGTGTGAATTTGACCATTTTCCTTCCTGCTACGCATTCGACAATGTAACAAGTACTTTTGGGTGTCAGAGAAAATGCATGGAGTAAAAAGTACAATATTTTCTTTAGGAATGTAGTGAAGTAGAAGTATAAAGTAGTCAAACATATAAATAGTAGAGTACAGATACCCCCAAAAACATTTACGTATTTTCACTTTAAACCACTGCACACACACACACACACACACACACACACACACACACACACACACACACACACACACACACACACACACACACACACGTTAGTCACCTTTTAAGATAATACATGTGGAGCAACATTTTCATCATGCAAAATAGCACATGCTAATTTAAAACTTTTCCTTAACAATGTGCATTATAAGCAGTGTTGGGGAGTAGTGAACTACATGTAGTTCAACTAGTAATTTAACTACATTTTGCAGTAGCTTGGTGGTAGTTGAACTAAATTTAAATCTTGTTAGTGTTTTCAGTAGTTAATTACTTTGTTGCCATGTAGTGTTGTAGCTAAATATAATAAAATATGAGTAAATTAGGCAATATTTTTTTCTTCTTCATGAGACCTGTTTTATTTTCATTTGAAATATTGTTAAATAGCTAAATTACACATTCTGTTAACATCTGACTCCAGAGTGATCTGTTTTTGCAATTTGTAGTCTATGACATTTCAGATTTGAATATGATGAAGTAGTTTGGTTGTAGTGAACTACTTTTTCAAAGTGACTTTAGTTCAGTAAACTGTGTGTTTCTTAAGTGGGCAATCTGCAGTAGCTTCTTCCATTTTCCGACTTCTGAATTGTTATTTATTCATTTTTTGTTTCACCTTTATTTAACCAGGTAGGCTAGTTGAGAACACCTTTATTTAACCAGGTAGGCTAGTTGAGAACACCTTTATTTAACCAGGTAGGCTAGTTGAGAACACCTTTATTTAACCAGGTAGGCTAGTTGAGAACAAGTTCTCATTTGTAACTGCGACCCGGCCAAGATAAAGCATAGCAATTCGACACATACAACAACACAGAGTTACACATGGAATAAGCAAAACATAGTCAATAATACAGTAGAACAAAAGAAAACAAAAAGTATATGTACAGTGAGTGCAAATGAGGTAGGATAAGAGAGATAAAGGCAATAAATAGGCCATGGTGGTGAAGTAATTACAATATAGCAATTAAACACTGGATTGGTAGATGTGCAGAAGATGAATGTGCAAGTAGAGATACTGGGTTGCAAAGGAGCAGGTGGCTATGTAATTACAATATAGCAATTAAACACTGGAATGGTAGATGTGCAGGAAATGAATGCAAGTAGAGATACTGGGGTGCAAAGGAGCAAGATAAATAAATAAATACTGTACGGGGATGAGGTAGGTAGATAGATGGGCTATGTACAGGTGCAGTGATCTGTGGGCTGCTCTGACAGCTGGTGCTTAAAGCTAGTGAGGGAGATATGAGTCTCCAGCGTCAGAGATTTTTGCAGTTTGTTCCAGTCATTGGCAGCAGAGAACTGGAAGGAAAGACGACCAAAGGAGGAATTGGCTTTGGGGGTGACCAGTGAGATATACCTGCTGGAGCGCGTGCTACGAGTGGGTGCTGCTATGGTGACCAGTGAGCTGAGATAAGGCCGGGCTTTACCTAGCAGAGACTTGTAGATAACCTGTAGCCAGTGGGTTTGGCGACGCGTATGAAGTGAGGGCCAACCAACGAGAGCGTACAGGTCGCAATGGTGGGTAGTGTATCGGGCTTTGGTGACAAAACGGATGGCACTGTGATAGACTGCATCCAGTTTGTTGAGTAGAGTGTTGAAGGCTATTTTTTAGATGACATCACCGAAGTCGAGGATGGTCAGTTTTACGAGGGTATGTTTGGCAGCATGAGTGAAGGATGCTTTGTTGCGATATAGGAAGCCGATTCTAGATTTAATTTTGGATTGGAGATGCTTAATGTGAGTCTGTAAGGAGAGTTTAAAGTCTAACCAGACTAATTAATGACATATAGCCCATTGATTCCTGAAAAATATCAATTATAAATGCCTCATGAGCTTAGTTCAACTGTTGTACCCCATCAGAACCCAACATACGCTTGTTTTCAATGTTTGTAAACAAAGTAAATGTAAACAACACTATATAGCCTCAAAACAGGGTTAAAACTATAATTTGGATATCATGGTCAGTCCTTGCATACATAGCTCTGTTTATGAACTTGAGAGTGGTTAGACTTTTCCAGCCCTATCCCTTAGATGTGTTATTGTTTCAACTGCCGATTGCCACTTTAAGAGGAGCTTTAATGTAACTTAACTTCTTCCAGTATGAAGTAATTGGTAGCTTGGTAAACTCTATTTTTAGTGTAGATTCCACACCACTGATTATAAGGAGACTCTTGTTCAACATGGTTTTAGTAAACTGTGTGATGCATGTGATGAGAGGCAGTATTTGGAACTTGCTTTTGATTATATAGGTTTCCTTCCTGGTTATTTCTCATTGCCATTTCATCATGCAAATGTTAGCCATAGTCTGCTGTTTTAGATTAGTAAACCAGGATATAGGACTTGACGAGGGCAATTGGAAGGACCTTCCTTAGCTACCGTAGGTGCTTCAGAGACTCATTATATCAGTAAGTGGTGTAAGGATTTGCCGCAGATAGAAGTGGAAGAGCTCTGTCATGCATGCCCAATGAGCTATGCCTGGAACTAACTACATGAGCCACCTATTGCCACATGTTCCTCCCACTACCTGCTGCATTCCTTCATTAATTCATTGGTTGTCTCCGAATCCCACGGAGTGCAAAGTGATGAATGAGGTTGGTAGCGGTGTTGAGCTATGCTAACTGTGTTTGCGGTATGGTAGCGGTGTTGAGCTATGCTAACTGTGTTTGCGGTATGGTAGCGGTGTTGAGCTATGCTAACTGTGTTTGCGGTATGGTAGCGGTGTTGAGCTATGCTAACTGTGTTTGCGGTATGGTAGCGGTGTTGAGCTATGCTAACTGTGTTTGCGGTATGGTAGCGGTGTTGAGCTATGCTAACTGTGTTTGCGGTATGGTAGCTGTGTTGAATGAGGTTGAGCTATGGTAGCTGTGTTGAATGAGGTTGAGCTATGGTAGCTGTGTTAAGCTATGTTAGCTGTGTAAAGCTATGGTAGCAGTGTTAAGCTATGGTAGCTGTATTGAATGAGGTTGAGCTATGGTAGCAGTGTTAAGCTATGGTAGCTGTGTTGCCGAATGGTAACTGTGTTGCCGAATGGTAACTGTGTTGAATGAGGTTGAGCTATGGTAGCAGTGTTGAGCTATGGTGCGGTGTTGCCCTATGGTAAATGTGTTGAATGAGTTTGAGCTATGGTGTGCTGAACAATGGTAACTGTGTTGAGCTATGGTATCGGTGTTGAGCTATGGTAGCTGTGTTGCAGTATGGTAGCTGTGTTGAATGAGGTGGAGCTATGGTAGCAGTGTTAAGCTATGGTAGCTGTGTTGAGCTATGGTAGCTGTGTTGCCGTATGGTAGCTGTGTTAAGCTATGGCAACGGTGTTGAGCTATGGTAGCGGTGTTGCGCTATGGTAGCGGTGTTGAGCTATGATAGCGGTGTTGAACTATTGTAACTGTGTTGCGCTATGGTAACGGTGTTGAGGTATGGTAGCGGTGTTGAGCTATGGTAGTGGTGTTGAGCTATGGTAGCTGTGTTGCCGAATGGTAACTGTGTTGCCGAATGGTAACTGTGTTGAATGAGGTTGAGCTATGGTAGCAGTGTTGAGCTATGGTGCGGTGTTGCCCTATGGTAAATGTGTTGAATGAGTTTGAGCTATGGTGTGCTGAACAATGGTAACTGTGTTGAGCTATGGTATCGGTGTTGAGCTATGGTAGCTGTGTTGCAGTATGGTAGCTGTGTTGAATGAGGTGGAGCTATGGTAGCAGTGTTAAGCTATGGTAGCTGTGTTGAGCTATGGTAGCTGTGTTGCCGTATGGTAGCTGTGTTAAGCTATGGCAACGGTGTTGAGCTATGGTAGCGGTGTTGCGCTATGGTAGCGGTGTTGAGCTATGATAGCGGTGTTGAACTATTGTAACTGTGTTGCGCTATGGTAACGGCGTTGAGGTATGGTAGCGGTGTTGAGCTATGGTAGTGGTGTTGAGCTATGGTAGCTGTGTTGAGCTATAGTAGCTGTGTTGAGCTATGGTAGCTGTGTTACTGTATGGTAGCTGTGTTGAATGAGGTTGAGCTAAGGTAGCAGTGTTGAGCAATGGTGCGGTGTTGCCCTATGGTAAGTGTGTTGAATAAGTTTGAGCTATGGCGTGTTTAGCTATTGTAACTGTGTTGTGCTATGGTAACGGTGTTGAGCTATGGTAGCTGTGTTGAGCTATGGTAGCTGTGTTGCAGTATGGTAGCTGTGTTGAATGAGGTGGAGCTATGGTAGCAGTGTTAAACTATGGTAGCTGTGTTGCTGTATGGTAGCTGTGTTGAGCTATGGTAGCAGTGTTGAGCTATGGTAGCAGTGTTGCTGTATGGTAGCTGTGTTGAGCAATGGTAGCTGTGTTGAGCTATGGTAGCGGTGTCGAGCTATGGTAGCGGTGTTGCTGTATGGTAGCTGTGTTGAGCAATGGTAGCTGTGTTGAGCTATGGTAGCGGTGTTGAGCTATGGTAGCGGTGTCGAGCTATGGTTTGGTGTCGTGCTATGGTAGCGGTGTTGCGCTATGGTAGCAGTGTTGAGCTATGGTAACTGTGTTGCCGTATGGCAGCTGTGTTGAATGAGGTTGAGCTATGGTAGCTGTGTTGCCGTATGGTAGCTTTGTTGAGCTATGGCAACTGTGTTGAGCTATGGTAGCGGCGTTGAGCTATGGTAGCTGTATTGAGCAATGCTAGAGGTGTTTATCTATGGTAGCTGCGTTGAATGAGGTTGAGCTATGGTAACTGTGTTGAGCTATGGTACCGGTGTTGCACAATGGTAATGGTGTTGCGCTATGGTAACGGTGTTGCGCTATGGTATGCAGCCGTATTCATTGATCTGGCCAAGGCTTTCGACTCTGTCAATCACCACATCCTCATCGGCAGACTCAACAGCCTTGGTTTCTCAAATGATTGCCTCGCCTGGTTCACCAACTACTTCTCTGATAGAGTTCAGTGTGTCAAATCGGAGGGTCTGTTGTCCGGACCTCTGGCAGTCTCTATGGGGGTGCCACAGGGTTCAATTCTTGGACTGACTCTCTTCTCTGTATACATCAATGAGGTCGCTCTTGCTGCTGGTGAGTCTCTGATCCACCTCTACGCAGACGACACCATTCTGTATACTTCCCGCCCTTCTTTGGACACTGTGTTAACAACCCTCCAGGCAAGCTTCAATGCCATACAACTCTCCTTCCGTGGCCTCCAATTGCTCTTAAATACAAGTAAAACTAAATGCATGCTCTTCAACCGATCGCTACCTGCACCTACCCGCCTGTCCAACATCACTACTCTGGACGGCTCTGACTTAGAATACGTGGACAACTACAAATACTTAGGTGTCTGGTTAGACTGTAAACTCTCCTTCCAGACCCATATCAAACATCTCCAATCCAAAGTTAAATCTAGAATTGGCTTCCTATTTCGCAACAAAGCATCCTTCACTCATGCTGCCAAACATACCCTTGTAAAACTGACCATCCTACCAATCCTCGACTTTGGCGATGTCATTTACAAAATAGCCTCCAATACCCTACTCAACAAATTGGATGCAGTCTATCACAGTGCAATCCGTTTTGTCACCAAAGCCCCATATACTACCCACCATTGCGACCTGTACGCTCTCGTTGGCTGGCCCTCGCTTCATACTCGTCGCCAAACCCACTGGCTCCATGTCATCTACAAGACCCTGCTAGGTAAAGTCCCCCTTATCTCAGCTCGCTGGTCACCATAGCATCTCCCACCTGTAGCACATGCTCCAGCAGGTATATCTCTCTAGTCACCCCCAAAACCAATTCTTTCTTTGGCCGCCTCTCTTTCCAGTTCTCTGCTGCCAATGACTGGAACGAACTACAAAAATCTCTGAAACTGGAAACACTTATCTCCCTCACTAGCTTTAAGCACCAACTGTCAGAGCAGCTCACAGATTACTGCACCTGTACATAGCCCACCTATAATTTAGCCCAAACAACTACCTCTTTCCCAACTGTATTTAATTAATTTATTTATTTTGCTCCTTTGCACCCCATTATTTTTATTTCTACTTTGCACATTCTTCCATTGCAAAACTACCATTCCAGTGTTTTACTTGCTATATTGTATTTACCTTGCCACCATGGCCTTTTTTGCCGTTACCTCCCTTCTCACCTCATTTGCTCACATTGTATATAGACTTGTTTATACTGTATTATTGACTGTATGTTTGTTTTACTCCATGTGTAACTCTGTGTCGTTGTATCTGTCGAACTGCTTTGCTTTATCTTGGCCAGGTCGCAATTGTAAATGAGAACTTGTTCTCAACTTGCCTACCTGGTTAAATAAAGGTAAAATAAATAAAATAAAATAAATAAATAAATGGTAACGGTGTTGCGCTATGGTAACGGTGTTGAGCTATGGTAACGGTGTTGCGCTATGGTAGCTGTGTTGAACTATGGTAGCAGTGTGGAGCTATGGTAGCATTGTTGAGCTATGGTAGCGGTGTTGAGCTATGGTAACTGTGTTGAGCTATAGTAACTGTGTTGCCGTATGGCAGCTGTGAAATTACTTTTAAAGAACGACCAGGCATCCTTGACTGACGGGATGAGGTCAATATCCTTGCAGGATACCCGGGCCAGGTCGATTAGAAGTGTTTTAGTGAGCATTTGACAGTGATGAGGGGTGGTCGTTTGACCGCGGACCCATAGCGGATGCAGGCAATGAGGCAGTGATCGCTGAGATCCTGATTGAAGACAGCAGAGGTGTATTTGGAGGGCAAGTTGGTCAGGATAATATCTATGAGGGTGCCCATGTTTACGGATTTAGGATTGTACCTAGTGGTTTCCTTGATAATCTGTGTGAGATTGAGGGCATCTAGCTTAGATTGTAGGACTGCTGGGGTGTTAAGCATATCCCAGTTTCAGTCACCTAACAGAACGAACTCTGAAGATAGATGGAGGGCAATCAATTCACATATGGTGTCCAGGGCACAGCTGGGAGCTGAGGTGGGTCTATAACAGGCGGCAACAGTGAGAGACTTATTTCTGGAGAGATTAATTTTTAAAATTAGAAGCTCGAACTGTTTGGGCATAGACCTGGAAAGTATGACATAACTTTGCAAGCTATCTCTGCAGTAGATTGCAACTCCTCCTCCTTTGGCAGTTCTATCTTGACAGAAAATGTTGTAGTTGGGTATGGAAATCTCAGTTTTTTTGGTGGCCTTCCTAAGCCAGGATTCAGATACGGCAAGGACATCGGGGTTGGTGGAGTGTGCTAAAGCAGTGAGTAAAACAAACTTAGGGAGGAGGCATCTGATGTTAACATGCATGAAACCAAGGCTTTTTTCGATTACAGAAGTCAACAAATGAGAGTGCCTGGGGACACGCAGGGCCTGGGTTAGCCTCCACATCACCCAAGGAACAGAGGAGGAGTAGGATGAGGGTACGGCTAAAGTCTAGCAAAACTGGTCGTCTAGTGTGTTGGGGACAGAGAATAAAAGGAGCAGATTTCTGGGTGTGGTAGAATAGATTCAGGGCATCATGTGCAGACATGGGTATGGTGGGGTGCGGGTACAGTATAGGTAAACCCGGGCACTGAGTGATGATAAGAGAGGTTGCATCTCTGGACACGCTGGTTATACTGGGTGAGGTCACCGCATGTGTGGGAGGTGGGATAAAGGAGGTATCTGTGGCATGTACAGTGGGACTAGGGGCTCCCCACGAAACTAAAACAATGATAACTATCCTAAACAACAGGACACAAGGCATATTGACATTTGAGAGAGACGTAAAGCGATGCATAAAGCAATCATAGGTGTTGATTGGGAGAGCTAGCTAAGACAACAACGGGTAAGACAACAACAGGTAAAATGGTGATGAATGGGCAGAGAGGGTCGGTTAACTACACACAGGGCCTGAGTTCGGGGCTTATAGATAAACAAAGGTAAACAAAGTGGAGTACCATGATAAATGAACAGTCCAGCAGGCATCAGCTATGTAGCCAAGTGATCATAGGGTCAAGTGTACAGCAATAGATAGAACAGGGAAGCCGCGGGGTAGTCGTTGCAACGCTAGCACGCGGGAGACACAGCGTTTAAAGTTAGCAGACCGGGGTAGGTAGAAGCGTCTGCTCTGACGTCCGGCAAAGGCCAGTTGAAGGCACATTTGATGGAATTACATCTGTGGACTAATCGTGGTGGCACGGGCGGGCCGCCGTGTCGACGAAGGGACAGGGCAGATGGCGAAAGAGGTATTGTAGTTGTGGTAATTTCGTTTGCTAGCCCGGGAGATGTGCCTGGCTCAGGGCTAGCTTCGGGGCCGGGTCACTCAGTGGCAGCTAGCTAGCTGTGATGATCAATGGTCCGGGGTTTACGTCAGGAATCAGGCGTTGTAGTGGAGAAAAACAGTCCGAGGCTGCCAGGTATTATCCAGGCTAAAAAACGGCTGGTGCCTGAGCAGAGGGTAAAGGCCGCTAGCAGTGGCTAACAATGACTAAATAGCTAGCAGCTAATTAGCTGGCTAGCTTCTGATGAAAGTTTTGGCTATAAGATCTAAAAATAAAATATCGGATCCGTGTCACATTGAGTGAGGCGGGTTACCGGAAGGCATATTTAATTTAAAAGTGGAAAAAGAGATTGAAAAATAAATTGGAATTTATACAAAAAATCCGAAAAATAAAAAAAAATTACGAGAGAACGACAAACCACGGCTGCACTGCTACGCCATCTTGGAAAAATTGGTAGTGGTGTTGAGCTATGGTAGCTGTGTTGAGCTATGGTAGCCGTGTTGAGCTATGGTAACTGTGTTGAGCTATGGTAGCAGTGGTGACCTTTACAAACAGCACTTTTATGAATGTATGATCATAAATCCATGAAGAGAAATGCAATGTTCAGCTTATTTCAGTACGAAATGGTTGCATTTTGACAGGTGTTAATATCGTTACTTTCAGGGGAGGTAATTTTGTCATTAGTGTTTGCTTGGTAAACTGGCTCGATGCAGAGACATAATAATAATTCACAGAGTGATTAACATTGTGGCTTGCTTCATTAAAGTGACTGACAGGGGCCCCTCTACCACACTCACCCTTTCTGGCGATGACAGAGCGTGAGGCTGAGTGGAAGCCCACCACCCCGGCCACGTTGTCGTTAGCCAGGATGATGATGGTGACCGTGTCTGAGCTGGGCAGGATCCGACTGCCTCCCGCAGTCTTCACCAAGCCAACCATCAGGGTCTCGCTGTCCTCGGGCTCCAAATCATCCACGATCACTATCTCAATGTTCTTCTTAATATCGCCTTGGGATGGAAGGAACACAATATATTGCATATCAAAAAATGCATTCATATCCAAAAAGCCTTCTGTAGTACTGTAGTTTCAAACCTACCATCGGCAAAGACAAGTGTTCCTCCAGTCCCGGTGAAGTCAGTGCCCGGTGTTGCCATTCCACCCACGAACCTCCACTCCACAGTCACCTGCCCTAGGCTGCCCCCCCTCCTCTCTATGACCAGGGGTACTGGCACACGTGCTTCCTCCCTCACCTCCAGATAGAGCCCGTCCTGTGTAGCATTAGAGCTGAGGCTATAGATGAGAAACACCCCAAAGGCATCCCCATTCATTCCGATTGTGACCACTGCCTTGTCCGGATGCCCTATGGAGGGCAGGTTCTTCTGAGCCACCGTCAAGTTCACCAGCACCACCTTCAGGATGCGGATGGAGAAGCTCTCGTCCATTTCGGGGAGTTTGTCCGTCAGAATGGGCACGGTCAGGTTGGCTTCCCCTGAGCCGTCCTCCAAGATGGCTGTCTGTGCTGTCATAGTGTAGTCACTCCCCGCCATGGCCTGCGAGCTGAAGAGAGCGGCGGTGGCCGTGGTGTTTTTGGTGTAGGTGAGGGTCTGGGCGGACTCGGTCAGCTGATCGGCCCCGCTGGTCACCCAGGAGCAGGAGGCCATGGGGGAAGATCCCCCAGGAGGAGACAGGGAGAAGGCCTGACAGGCTCTCTCCCTCAAGCAGGCAGCAGCACAGACAACCAGGGGGTCCCCCTGGGAGCTGATGTTGACTGGCCTGCGGGGGGCGCCAGAGGGCACTCCTGACACCGGGGGGCTGTAGTACAACAGCAGGTTCTGGCCTTCAGTCTGGGCCATGCTCACTATGTCGATCTCTGAGGTGCTGTAGAGGACCTCCACTCGGCCAAAATGACCACCACTGACAAGATGAGTGAGAGAGACAGAGTTAAGATGAAGGACAGAGGGAGAGAGAGTTAGTTGAGAATAAGGACAGAGAGAGGGAGAGAGAGTAATTTGAGATTAAGGACAGAGAGAGGGAGAGAGAGTTAGTTGAGATGATGGACAGAGAGAGGGAGAGAGAGAGTTGAGATTAAGGACAGAGAGAGGGAGAGAGAGTTAGTTGAGATGATGGACAGAGAGAGGGAGAGTTGAGATGAATGAGAGAGAGAGGGAGAGAGAGTTAGTTGAGATGAAGGAGAGAGAGTTAGTTGAGATAAAGGACCGAGAGAGGGAGAGAGAGTTAGTTGAGATAAAGGACAGAGAGAGGGAGAGAGAGTTAGTTGAGATGAAGGAGAGAGAGTTAGTTGAGATAAAGGACAGAGAGAGGGAGAGAGAGTTAGTTGAGATGATGGACAGAGAGAGGGAGAGAGAGTTAGTTGAGATAAAGGACAGAGAGAGGGAGAGAGAGTTAGTTGAGATGAAGGAGAGAGAGTTAGTTGAGATAAAGGACAGAGAGGAGAGAGAGTTAGTTGAGATAAAGGACCGAGAGAGGGAGAGAGAGTTAGTTGAGATGAAGGAGAGAGAGTTAGTTGAGATAAAGGACAGAGAGGAGAGAGAGTTAGTTGAGATAAAGGACCGAGAGAGGGAGAGAGAGTTAGTTGAGATGAAGGAGAGAGAGTTAGTTGAGATAAAGGAAAGAGAGAGGGAGAGAGAGTTAGTTGAGATGAAGGAGAGAGAGAGGGAGAGAGAGTTAGTTGAGATGAAGGAGAGAGAGTTTGTTGAGATGAAGGAAAGAGAGAGGGAGAGAGAGTTAGTTGAGCATTCCAAGTCAAAAAACAGAAAAGTAGCAATATGTAATTTCACTGCCATAAAGGACCTGCAACAAACAAACCTTCGACGGACAGTAATGTTGGCCACAAAAATTCCCTGGAGAGGTTCCTGCACTTGATACACAGACTGGTCAAAGTAGACTGTCCCATACGGGTTGTCATTGGCTGGGACAATGATACTAACTGTTTTGTCTCTTCCAATGTTGCCTCCATTAGTGGCACTAGTCAATTCCACTTTGATTATCTGAAAAGCACAGAACGTTTAGAGGTAAAATGGCATATGTTATATTATTGTATTATAGGCCTATATATTATTAAGCATATATTATGATACAAGCCTTTGTTTGGCAAAAAATAACAACAATGTAAGAAATTACGATTGTGTTTCTTACTTCCTCAATTTCCGGCACATCGTCTGCTAGGACCTCAACTTTCAACGTCTTCATAGTTTCTCCTGGCGCAAAGGTGACCTCTCCTGACACAGGCCGGAGGTCCCCTACTGCTGCTCTGCCGTTCACCGTGGCTCGCCACTGGACAACTACAGTCCCTATGGCCCCAGCGTTTCGCACGATGGGCAGTGTCACCTGGAATGAGTTCACCCCTGGCTCCTCTATGGTGACAGGACCAGCCTGAAATACTAGGGTTAGGGTTAGGGGTTAGCAGTCTGAAATACTAGGGTTAGGGTTAGGGGTTAGCAGTCTGAAATACTAGGGTTAGGGTTAGGGGTTAGCAGTCTGAAATACTAGGGTTAGGGGTTTGCAGTCTGAAATACTAGGGTTAGGGGTTAGGCGTCTGAAATACTAGGGTTAGGGATCAGGGTTAGGGGTTAGGGTTAGGGGTTAGCAGTCTGAAATACCAGGGTTATGGGTTAGGGTTAGGGGTTAGCAGTCTGAAATACTAGGGTTAGGGGTAAGGGTTAGGGGTTAGCAGTCTGAAATACTAGGGTTAGGGGTTAGCAGTCTGAAATACTAGGGTTAGGGGTTAGCAGTCTGAAATACTAGGGTTAGGGGTTAGCAGTCTGAAATACTAGGGTTAGGGTTAGGGGTTTGCAGTCTGAAATACTAGGGTTAGGGTTAGGGGTTTGCAGTCTGAAATACTCGGGTTAGGGGTTAGGGGTTAGCAGTCTGAAATACTAGGGTTAGGGTTAGGGGTTAGGGGTTAGCAGTCTGAAATACTAGGGTTAGGGTTAGGATTAGGGGTTTACAGTCTGAAATACTAGGGTTAGGGGTAAGGGTTAGGGGTTAGCAGTCTGAAATACTAGGGTTAGGGGTTAGCAGTCTGAAATACTAGGGTTAGGGGTTAGCAGTCTGAAATACTAGGGTTAGGGGTTAGCAGTCTGAAATACTAGGGTTAGGGTTAGGGGTTTGCAGTCTGAAATACTAGGGTTAGGGTTAGGGGTTTGCAGTCTGAAATACTAGGGTTAGGGGTTAGGGGTTAGCAGTCTGAAATACTAGGGTTAGGATTAGGGGTTAGGGGTTAGCAGTCTGAAATACTATGTTTAGGGTTAGGATTAGGGGTTTACAGTCTGAAATACTAGGGTTAGGGTTAGGATTAGGGGTTTACAGTCTGAAATACTAGGGTTAGGGGTTTACAGTCTGAAATACTAAGGTTAGGGGTTAGGGTTAGGTGTTTGCAATCTGAAATACTAGGGTTAGGGTTAGGATTAGGGGTTTGCAGTCTGAAATACTAGGGTTAGGGAATAGCAGTCTGAAATACTAGGGTTAGGGTTAGGATTAGGGGTTTGCAGTCTGAAATACTAGGGTTAGGGAATAGCAGTCTGAAATACTAGGATTAGGGGTTAGCAGTCTGAAATACTAGGGTTAGGGGTTTGCAGTCTGGAATACTAGGGTTAGGATAGCAGTCTGAAATACTAGGGTTAGGGGTTTGCAGTCTGAAATACTAGGGTTAGGGGTTTGCAGTCTGAAATACTAGGGTTAGGTATTTGCAGTCTGAAATACTAGGGTTAGGGGTTTGCAGTCTGAAATACTCAGGTTAGGGGTTAGCAGTCTGAAATACTAGGGTTAGGGGTTAGCAGTCTGAAATACTAGGGTTAGTGGTTCGGGTTAGGGGTTAGCAGTCTGAAATACTAGGGTTAGAGGTTAGGGTTAGGGGTTTGCAGTCTGAAATACTAGGGTTAGGGTTAGGGGTTAGGGGTTAGCAGTCTGAAATACTAGGGTTAGGGGTTAGGGGTTAGGAGTCTGAAATACTAGGGTTAGGGGTTAGGGGTTAGGAGTCTGAAATACTAGGGAACACAAACAGTACTTTGAGGTCTAATGGTTCATTTACTAATAAACTAACAATGCAGGATTTTTCATTGGGCTCTTTTAGACAAAAATACAATAGATTATTGGCTAATGTAGTCAGTCATTGTGCATGTACTGTAATCTGATTTGAATGACCATCTGTACATTCTAGAACTATATTGACCAGTACACATGCACGTACGTGAGGGCATGTCTGTGTGGGAGAGGAGAGAGACGTGAGCTAACCAAAGGCCCCAAAGGGGTCGTCGGAGGGCAGGATGGTGATGATGGTGCGGGTGAGCACCCCCAGTTTAGCACCCCCTGTGGTGACGTTGAGCAACTCGATGCGGAAGGTCTCCTCCAGCTCAGGAATCACATCATCAATGATGTAGATGGGAACTGGCTTACTGGTCTCCCCCTCTAGAAGAACCACGTCAGAGGACGCTATGCTGTAGTCGTCACCTGGGTTGACACACACATTGTTAGACACACACTATTTATTACATACACTTTGCATGCGCACACTTGTATACACAGTCCCTGCTATACAGTTTATATGAGACACTATTGATACTATTGAGATGATGTAGACCACACTGACCAACTCTGGCAGTCATAGGTACAGCCCTGAACTTCACAGACACGTCAGCAAAAATTCCCCCAATGCGTGTGACATTGATAATGGGTCCAACATAGTCCTCGGCCACGTTGACAGCAGGGGCGGACAGCTGCAGAAACCCAAAGGCGTCATCACTGGCCTCTACTATGACCTGGGCCACGATCTCTGCCTTCGGACCAAGACGAGGAGAATGGACAACTAGGAAAGAGAAGAAACTGTATGGTTTGACAAAAAAACAATATCGCTAGTCCAGCTGTAGACACTACATGACCAAAAGTATGTGGACACCTGCTCTTCAAACATCTCATTCCAAAATCATGGACATGAATATATAGTTGGTCCCCCCTTTGCTGCTTTAACAGCCTCCACTCTTCTGGGAAGGCTTTCCACTAGATATTGTAACATTGCTGCGAGGACTTGCTTCCATTCAGCCACAAGATCATTAGTGAGGTCGGGCACTGATGTTGGGCAATTAGGCCTGGCTCCCAGTCGGCGTTCCAATTCATCCCAAAGGTTTTCGATTGGGTCACTACTTTGGTCACTACTCTGTGCAGGCCAGTCAAGTTCTTCCACACCGATCTCGACAAACCATTTCTGCATGGACCTCGCTTTGTGCATGGGGGCAATGTCATGCTGAAATAAAAGTAAATGGCCTTCCCCAAACTGTTGCCACAAAGTTGGAAGCACAGAAAAGTCTAGAATGTTATTGTATGCTGTAGCGTTAAGATTTCCCTTCACTGGAACTAAGGGGCCTAGCCCGAACCATGAACAAGCCCCAGACAATTATTCCTCCTCTATCAAACTTTACAGCTGGCACTATGCATTGGGGCAGGTAGCATTCTCCTGGCATCTGCTAAACCCAGATTTCTATGTCGAACTGCCAGATGGTGAAGAGTGATTCCTCCCTCCAGATAACGCGTTTCCACTGCTCCAGAGTCCAATGGCGGCAAGCTTTTTTTAAATGTAGTTTTAAACAATAAAAAATGTAACCTTTATTTAACTAGGCAAATCAGTTAAGAACACATTATTATTTACAATGACGGCAAGCTTTAGAACACTCCAGCCGATGCTTGGCATTGCGCATGGAGAACCCGGCTGCGGAAACCCAATTTCATGAAGCTCCCGATGAACAGGTATTGTGCTGACGTTGCTACCAGAGGCAGTTCGGAACTCGGTAGGGAGTGTTGCAACCGAGGACAGATGAGTTTTACACGCTTCAGCACTCGGCAGTCCCGTTCTGTGAGCTTGTGTGGTCTACCACTTTATGGTTGAGCCGTTGTTGCTCCTAGACGTTTCCACTTCACAAAATCAGCACTTACAGTTGACTGGGGCAGCTGTAGCAGGACAGAAATTTGACGAACTGACTTGTTGGAAAGGTGGCATTCTATGACCGTGCCATGTTGAAAGTCAATAAGCTCTTCAGTAAGGCCATTATCCTGCCAATGTATGTCTATGGAGATTGCATGGCTGTGTGCACGATTTTATATACCTGTCAGCAATGGGTGTGGCTGAAATAGCCAAATTCACTCATTTGAAGGGGTGTCCACATACTTTAGAATATATAGTGAACAGTTGAAGTCGGAAGTTTACATACACCTTAGCCAAATACATTTAAACTCAGTTTTTCACAATTCCTGACATTTAATCAGAGTAAAAAGTCCTTGTCTTAGGTCAGTTAGGATCACCACTTTATTTTAAGAATGTGAAATGTAAGAATAATAGTAGAGTGAGTTATTTAAACTTTTCTTTCTTTCATGTAACTGAGTCAGGTTTGTAGGCCTCCTTGCTCACACATGCTTTTTCAGTTCTGCCCACAAATTTTCTATGGGATTGAGGTCAGGGCTTTGTGATGGCCACTCCAATACCTTGACTTTGTTGTCCTGAAGCCATTTTGCCACATCTTTGGAAGTATGCTTGGGGTCATTGTCCATTTGGAAGACCCATTTGCGACCAAGCTTTAACTTCCTGACTGATGTCTTGAGATGTTGTTTCAATATATCCACATAATTTCCCTCCCTCATGATGCCATCTATTTTGTGAAGTGCACCAGTCCATCCTGCAGCAAAGCACCCCCACAACATGATGCTGCCACCTCCGTGCTTCACGGTTAGGATGGTGTTCTTCGGCTTGCAAGCTTCCCCCTTTTTCCTCCACACATAAAAATTGCCATTATGGCCAAACAGTTATATTTTTGTTTCATCAAACCCAAGGACATTTCTCCAAAAAGTATGATCTTTGTCCCCATGTGCAGAGGTCTTGGCTGATTTCTTTTGATTTTTCCCTAATGTCAAGCAAAGAGGCACTGCGTTTGAAGGTAGGCCTTGAAATACATTCACAGGTACACCTCCAATTGACTCAAATTATGTTAATTAGGGAATCAGAAGCTTCTAAAGCCATGACATCATTTTCTGGAATGTTCCAAGCTGTTTAAAGGCTCAGTCAACTTAGTGTATGTAAACTTCCGACCCACTGGAATTGTGATAATCTGTATGTAAACAATTGTTGGAAAAATTACTTGTGTCATGCACAAAGTAGATGTCCTAACCGACTTGCCAAAACTGTAGTTTGTTAACATGAAATTTGTGGAGTGGTTGAAAAACGAGTTTTAAGGACTCCAACCTAAGTGTATGTAAATTTCTGACTTCAACTGTATGTATATATAGTGTTTAAATATAGTGAAAGTAGTATATAAGCTGGGTATAAGTAAGCTGTGTATATAACAAAGTATTGAGATAAACTTTTGTTATTGACCAAATACTTATTTTCCACCATAATTTGCAAATAAATTCATTAAAAATCCTACAATGTGATTTAGGGGTTTGTGTGTATGTATGTATATATAGAGTACATATATATAGTGGATGTCTGTATATATAGTTTATGTACACTATCGTTCAAAAGTTTGGAGTCACTTAGAAATGTCCCCGTTTTTGAAAGAAAAGCAAAAATTTTGCCCATTAAATTAACATCAAATTGATCAGAAATACAGTGTAGACATTGTTTATGTAGTAAATGACCATTGTAGCTGGAAACTGCAGATTTTTGGGGGAATATCTACATAGGTGTACAGAGGCTAGCATCTCGGAGTCGCCTCTTCACTGTTGACGTTGAGACTGGTGTTTTGCTGGTACTATTTAATGAATCTGCCAGTTGAGGACTTGTGAGGCATCTGTTTCTCAAACTAGACACTCTAATGTACTTGTCCTCTTGCTCAGTTGTGCACCAGGGCCTCCCACTCCACTTTCTATTCTGGTTAGGGCCAGTTTAAGATGTTATGTGAAGGGAGTCGTACACAGCGTTGTACGAGATCTTCAGTTTCTTGCCAATTTCTCACATGGAATAGCCTTCATTTCTCAGAACAAGAATAGACTGACAAGTTTCAGAAGAAAGGTCTTTGTTTCTGGCCATTTTGAGCCTGTTATCGAACCCACAAATGCTGATACTCCAGACACTCAACAAGTCTAAAGAAGGCCAGTTTTATTGCTTCTTTAATCAGAACAACAGTTTTCAGCTGTGCTAACATAATTGCAAAAGGGTTTTCTAATGATCAGTTAGCCTTTTAAAATGATAAACTTGGATTAGCTAACACAACGTGCCATTGGAACACAGGAGTGATGGTTGCTGATAATGGGCCTCTGTACGCCTATGTAGATATTCCATAAAAAATCAGCCGTTTCCAGCTACAATAGTCATTTACAACATTAGCAACGTCTACACTGTATTTCTGATACATTTGATGTTATTTTAATGGACAAAAAATGTTTGTTTTTTTCAAAAACAAGGACATTTCTAAATGACCCCAAACTTTGGAACGATTATACGAGTTTATATAGTGTATGTATATATAGTGTTTGTATATGTATATACAGTATATATATATATATATTAGTTTTTGTATATGTAGTGTACATATATATATATTGTATGTTGACCATGTATAATCCTGGATATTCATAGTTGCGATGTGAACATGTTGCAGTGATTTACTTAATCTCTCATGCTGTCCTCCTCCTATGAGATTGACACTGATCAGCTCCATGAATACAGACTCATCCCTCTCCGGCTCGTCATCATCCAGCACTCGAAGGGTTACTTTAACCTCACTCTGATTGGCTGCGAACCCCACCGACTCCAGGAGGGGGACAAAGTCCTTCCCCTCGTTGGCCCGGCCCACCCCCGGGGTCATGAAGGGGGCGGCGTCAGCCTCACTCAGGGTCCCATACGTAACGCGCACCCTTCCCATCAGCCCCCTCTGCCTGTAGATGGTGAGGGTGACCAGGGTGTGGCCCTCAGGCAGGCGGACCGGCCTGCTGCTCTCAGAGAACACAAACACTCCATAGGGGTCGTCACTGGCCAGCACGGTCACAGTGGCCTCAGTCCTCAAACCCAGACGCCCATGGGAGACGTTGACTAGGGACACACCGAATCTCTTGTCCAGCTCCGGCATCTCGTCCTGGGCCACGTGGAGCTCAATCTCCCCCCTGGTCTGGCCCACTTGGAAGGTGATGTTCCCGGCCCTGCTGATGAGGTCTTCCTCAGAGCTGACATCAGCCTCCCAGAATACAGTTACTTTGGACAAGGCACCGAACAACCGCATCACCTGAGATGGTTAGAGAGGGGGCCCAGAGAGAGAGAGTAGAGTAAACGCAAACACACTGAAACACAGAGACACACACAGAGACACACACACACACACACACACACACACACTGAAACACAGAGATACACACAGAGACACACACACACACACACACACACACACACACACATTGAAACACAGAGATACACACACACACACACACACACTGAAACACAGAGATACACACACTGAAACACAGAGATACACACAGAGACACACACACTGAAACACAGAGATACACACAGAGATACACACACTGAAACACAGAGATACACACAGAGATACACACACTGAAACACAGAGACACACACAGAGATACACACAAACACACACTGACCTGCAGCAGCACAGTGCTGCGTCCCTCCTCAGGCTCGGTGCCATTGACAGACAGAGAGTCCAAGCTGAACTGAAACACTCCGTGTGCGTCGTCAGAGGCAGCGATGGTCACAGTGATATGGGAGGCGACTCCCAAGCTGGCTAGAAAGACATACAGGTGTTTAACTATCGGGACAGCCAGGGGAGTAGCACACACTGTAAACCCTGTCATTATTTCCATAACCAAAAATCAATGACTGCTTCCTATTGTGCCACATTGTGTAGAACTGAATTCCAATCGAATCCTATTGATCCTCTTGAAATGCTAGTCCTGAACCCTGCAGTGCATTGTGGGTTTTTAATAAGGGAGAGGGTGAAGCCCTACAGAGAAACAATGATCCCTGGGACCTGGGACATTTTCTGTTCACCACTTACCACTGCTGCCCTCATCTCAATGCCTATTTGCTTTTCCCACATCCCTCTCCCCGGTCACAGATCACTGGAACCATTGACATATTAATCCCACACACACACACGAAGGCACGCAAGCACACACACACACACGAAGGCACGCAAGCACACGCACACACACACGAAGGCACGCAAGCACACACACACACGAAGGCACGCAAGCACACACACACACGCATACAAAGGCACACACTGAGGCGTGAGCACGCAAAGACAAGCGCATGCATGCAAACACACACACACAGAGCCTGGCCTTATCAGAATAGGGTAAGAACTACAGAGGACGTAACACCTCTCCCAACAATATATACATATGCTTAGGAGGAGAGGGACAGTCTAAAAGGATGGGAGGTATTTGGGGGGAGGTGTAGGGGAGGTGGTCTTACCACGGTGGTGAGAGGATAAGAGGAAGAAGTCAGTGTCACTTTTTCCACTGCCACTGCCAAGGAACTGACCCACTTTAGGAGCACACCAGAGTAGTGGGGATCATTGGGGAGTACAGCACACAGGAGCACACCAGAGTAGTGGGGATCATTGGGGAGTACAGCACACAGGAGCACACCAGAGTAGTGGGGATCATTGGGGAGTACAGCACACAGGAGCACACGGAAACACACGGGAGCACACAAAGTTGCAGAACACAGGCAAAGGATCAGTTAGAGCAGGATTTCAGGGGTGGGACACACTGACAGATATGATTACAGGATAGGAAGGTGGACTATTTACAATGATCAGAAACAAGAGAAGAGGTGGTAAGAAGATCATCACCAATTGGACAATCAATCAATCAATCAATCAATCAATCAATGGTATCTGTTTTACCTCCTCCGTCAGGGTTGTAGAGCTCCACTCTGAACACCTTGTCCAACTCAGGGACGGGGTTGTCTATGACGATCACACTGATGTACTTGAAGCGTTCTCCTGGCAAGAAATCTAGCATGCCGTCTGAGTCCTGTATGGGCCATGGAACAAGTGAAGGCAGAGTAGGTAGGGAACAAGGGGTTAGCTTGGGGAGTTAGCACAAGCTCACTATCAAACAGCCATCGGTTCACTAACAGGAGTTAGTGACAACCAATCAAACAGCCATCAAAAGAGTTAGTCTAGTGACTCAAACATTATGTAGGGTATGCCTTATTATTCTCTTAATCTTTTCAAAATAAAAGCGCAGCAGATAGCCAAGTATAAGGATCGAATAGGACGTTCTTACGGGTAAAATCATATCTAAACACACATTCCTAAATCATAAATCATGCATCATTCTTCTATTAGGATATTTTTTTTTTAAAATGGTCAAGTGACCATCCATCCCTGTGTCTGTCTGAGATGCTGATCTACAGTACAAGGATGGCAGGAAATGACCTCATAGTCCTCGGGGCTGGCGGCGGTAAACGGTGAGGTCCTGTAGCCGACCATGACTCTTCCCAGGAGGCCTTGGGCCCTGGCCACCAGCAGGCGAACCTTGCCATCGTCCTCGTTGACCGTGACGTGGGCAGGCTCTGTTGCCGGGGGGATTATGCCCTCAGCCGGCAAGCTCGGCTGGAACTGGAGCAGACCTGGGAGAGAGGGAGACCAGTACTCACAACAGCTGCTCATCTAGCTTCATAGAACAATAAGCCTGGTCAGAGATGATCAGCGAGGGGATACATGACATATTACTGATACATTCATAACATGGGAACATCCATAACTATGAGTGATCTAACTGTGTCTGTGACAAATGAATATCAACAGTTGATGATTGACTCGCACCAACAGCAATTTGATACAGTGTTTTTACATTATGCCACAAACTGAACCTATTTCCAACAGATTATAAGCAAATCGTCTTGTGTTTGTCAACTATGTGTTTTTACAGATATCTGCAGTTCTTGATTCATGTACTTTGGATGAGAATTGGCATTAGGCAGTTTGATGTGAAAATCAGTTTGAGGTTCTACTGGGGTGGCACAGGGGTGTGTGTTTGTGTGTCTCTCCCTGCACCATAGGGATGGTCGCTGGCCATGACGGTGACCCTGGTAGCTGAGTTGTCAGGGTTGATGCTGGATCCACTGGTGGGGGTGGAGCCTGGCTTCCCATCGCCTGACTCTGCTGACACCAGAGTGACCTGGAAGGACTCTGCGAACTCAGGGGTGTCATCATTCAACACCAGCAGGTTCAGGACCTGGGAGTCGCAGAGAGATGATGTCATAACACATGAGAGATAGTCAAGATTTCAATCTAAAATGAACTGCGTAGATATGTGTAGATATTCATAATGTATTTGTTTGCAGGCTTTAGTGTCTGTAGTGGATTTGTAGCTAAGCCTAATCATTAGCAAGCACCGTTGACCAGAACAACATATTCCTCTCAGCCACTAGGTGGGGCTAGAAGTTAACAACACTACTGAGTGGATGAAAATAGTTTTCTGGGATGAAATATGGTCAGAAATGTAGATGAATGGTAAAACATTTCTCCTGACTTGTTTGTCTGACCTTTCAGTGTGTTTGTGTGCATGCACGTGCATGTGTGAGTGTGTGTATGCATGTGTGTGAGTGTATGTACAGTGTGTGTGAGTGTATGTACAGTGTGTGTGTGTGTGTGTGTGTGTGTGTGTGTGTGTGTGTGTGTGTGTGTGTGTGTGTGTGTGAGAGAGAGACTCTGGTTGTTCCTCCACACCTCAGAGCGCTGACCGGGAAGGAAGAGCACCGAGCCGCTGGCCTTGGTAAAGTCCTGGTGGGCCGGAGCCTGGCTGTCTGAGTGAAGCTGAGTGACCGTGTAGTTCACATAGACGTGGTCCAGAACCCCACGCGTCCGCTCAATAACACAGGAGATGGTGGAGCCTTCCTCTGTCGTCTGGCCATAGAGGAAGGACAGAGAGGACAGGCACAGAGCCGGGTTGTTAATGATGCTCCCTAAACCAACCCGACATTGTGACATTTTAAACCATATTGTCACATCACACATCAAAATTGTAAACAAACTTTCATTTGATGACAAACTCTGACAAGATATCACAAACTTGTTATCAATTCAAGACTGACACGACTCATTCCAAAAATGTACCTTTGCTCTTTCATGGACAGCCCTCCTCTAATTCCTGCAGAGTCATGATGTGATTTGCAAAGAGACACCCGATAGCCACACATGCCTCTGAGTCCCTTTGTCCCCATGCAGAATTAGAGGGACCCTTGTTCTGATGGAATGCCAGCCCCTGGTCTACCACCTGTTCTGCTACTGGGACTCTACTTCCATGGGAATGCCTGGTCTATCACCTTTTGCTCTACCTGAGAGGAGCCATCAGAGATGCCATGTGTCCCGTCTCTCTAAAGGGCTGAGCGCACACTTCCTCCACCCAGGCGTGAACACTGGTTAAATATGCACGAGGACACACAAACCACTGGCTTCAATTACATGTCTTTCTAGGTAACCAAATATCCATATTCTCAGGGTACATGGCTCAAAGCTAGTCAGAGAATGTGACAATAATGTGCTGTTCTCCAGTGTGCTGTTTTTCTTACATCATTTTGCTGATGTGTCAGTCAGGTTCAGAGCTGTACGAATGACTGCCTTAGTTGGCAAGTGGGGTCTACATTTCATCTCGATAGTGTCAATAGTGTCTCATTTATACTGTAAAGCAGGTAAGATACTGTATGTGTGCGTGTGTGTATGTACCAGGGGTTGTGTTAATGCAGGATTCTGCGCTTTTCATGCAGAAAAGGAAAGATAAAAAGCAAAATAAATATATTGCTGCGTAAAAAAAAAAAAAGCAGATCTAAAAAAATATATATTGTAAATTCTGCTCGGCTTCAATCAGGGTTCAAACAAAATCATGACTATAAAAGGACAAATTTTGTGCTTCAGTTGCACTTCACCATCAGGATGAAATATCTTTGCTCTCCTCATTGGATCACCAGACAGCGCTCTGACTGATGTGTAGGCTACTTTTCTCTGGTACTTTCATCTGGTATAGTTTTTCCTCTGGTAGCAGGTTAAAATGCAAGATTAACTTCAAGCAAAACATCAGGAAATGTAGCTGGCTACATTCTTTCTATGATAAATATTAGAAATGTGATGGCCATGCATAGTTTTTGCGAAAAAATACCTTAATTTTTCATTGTAAGTTAATGTACTTGTGAGCTAATGTAAGTTAATGCATGGGTGGCTGCCAGCCAAATAGCATTATACTTTCTGCCGAATGTGTTGCACTAATGTATTTTGTGTGAAGAAAAACTAGTTGCTCGCCCCTGATCACTCTATTGAAGAAAAAAACACTGTTGACTTTCAGTATAAGACCCAGGTGAAATGGTTCAAAACAAAGATTTTTTATGTTCTGCGTTTTGAAAATGCAGATTTCTGAAAGCTAATGCGACCCGTGTGTGTGTGTGTGTGTCTTACGTCTGGTATGCAGGTGCCGGTGAAGCCAAAGAAGCCGTTGGCGTTGTCACTCTTCATCACCCGTAGGGTGGCGGTGGGGCGGGGGAGGGGGAGGCGCGCCCCCCCGTGGGCCGCCACCAGCTGCAAGTAGAACACCTCCTCCCCCTCCTCCTCCTTGTCGTCCCGCACCTTCACCACAAAGGCCTTCTGCCTCTCGTTCTGCCTGTACTGCAGGTAGCCAGAGATGTTCCTCAGGTCCGTCTTGGCGGGCTGCGCGTGGAGCTCGTGGATCTCTGAGCGGTTCAGTCTGCTGTGGTAGAGACGCAGATCCTGCAGGAGGCCCGTGTAACGCTCCTCTCCGTAGGGGTCCGAGCCGATCCGCACAGGAGCTAAACCTGCAACACACACATGAGGTAGAAGAATACACTCAGAAAAACATCAAGCAGTAGGTGTCAAAAAAAATGCTTTTTGTATTCAGAGAAGCTGACAAGCATGTATTGTACAGTGTATCCATTCCAGAATGATGAATTAATGCTACAGTGCCCCCACCTCACCACACACACACACACACACACACACACAGACCACCAGTGAGCATTGCAACAGCAAAAAAAATACAAATAGAGGAAGCTCTCCACGGTGACCACGGACAAAGCCCTCAGAGAAAGCTCTCAGAAAAAACAGTAGAACACTGTTTGGATTGACAGTATGGGACATGTCTGTTGTTTACATGTATATCCATTTGATTGAAGGGGGGGGGGGGGCTACAGAAAGCACATTGTCTTCAGTTATTGGGGGAGAACGAAAACTGCAGCCTGCTTTCATCTGCCTGTAACAATGTCCAATGTAACAATGGTGGCTAAGTGCTCGCTCAAGCATTGCTGAGTCTCTGTAAGTCCAAACAATAGGAGAGGAGGAATGGGAAAGGAGGAATGGGAGAGGAGGAATGGGAGAGTTGTAATGGGAGAGGAGGAATGGGAGAGGAGGAATAGGAGTGGAGGAATGGGAGTGGTGGAATGGGAGCGGAGGAATGGGAGAGGAGGAATGGGAGAGTAGGAATGGGAGAGGAGGAATGGGAGAGGAGGAATGCATAGTGGGGTTTTAACTAGAGCTTCCCTGACCAGACGTGGGCCAAGAGAGTGAGGAGACGAGCAGGGTCCCACAGCGCTCACTCACAGACCACCAGTGACGTCAGATTGATGAAGACATTGACATCAAAGGAGACATTTGTACAGTATGGTGAGGTCTCTGTCTGCTGAGAGTGAAGAAGCTCAGTGGAGAAGCTTCATGAAGGTTACTGTTGTCAGGGGTCTAGGTTTGGCCTATACAATAACACAACTATAACAATCCTTTCAAACTTTTCATTTTGGACATCTTTAATTAACAGCTATACCTTTATTATCGTTAACTCAAATAATTGAACTATGCAGAATCAGATACATAACATGCCCTTTACAGGACTGAGGTGGTTGTCATAGCTACAGGAAGAGGATTGAACTCTAGCTAGTGGAGTAGAAGCCCTGTACAGTTTGTAACTCCTACAGTAAACAAGACACTCCCATAAGGTCTTAATAAGTATTAGGACTCCTGTCTTTAAGAGATAATTACATTCTTGGGACTCACCGTCAGTGATGGCCTCTCCTTTTAGACTCTTGACCCCTCCGGGCATGAGGTACCCATCCAGGAAGAACTCAATCATCCCATCACCCGCCGTGATCACCACATGGAGCCACACGTTGTCCTCCACAAACCTCTCTGCCGTGGTCCGGGTCACCTGGGTGTAGTTGGCCCCCAGGGCTGTGTAGTACAGCATCACGCTCACATGAGACTCATTAGTCTGGACCTTCACCCCATAGTACAAAGTCCTGTTACTGTTACCCTTAGACACGATGAAGCCGTTGGTGTCCAGCCTGGGAATCAGCCAGACCGAGAAGGTGAAGTTAGCCAGGTTGCCAGGCCCGTCCTCTGGGCTGATGGTGCCGTAGGCCCCCTGGCGGCCCGAGAAGAGCCAGGCATCGGTGCCTGAGTGGTGCCTCCTGGAGTGGGGCCTGAGCTCCACCTCCTTGGGGAAGAAGGCGCTGAGAAGGAGGTCCTGCATAGGAGGGAGGCCGAGAGGGAAACGGTCGGATACGATCTCCCAGGCAACCCGCACATCCCCGAAGGTGCCCTGCTGCCGCAGTATGTTGAAGGAAGTGACATCAGACATGTCCAGTTCTGACAGGACGTCCTCAGCCACTTCCTGGTCCAGGTTGTCATCAGCTATGGCGAACACTCCAAAGGGGTCATCGTTGAAGGGTATCAGGACGGATGCGTTGAGGGATGTAGTAGCCAATCGGCCGCCCTCGCCAGGGTAACCACCTATGAAATATCACCGGAAAGGAAATGGTTAATGCTTTAATGTCAACAATATGTGTAATGTGACACAGAGTAATTCAGGACTAACCCATGCCATCCCATTTCAACTGAGAGAATATGGGTAACAATCTCAGATATTGATGTTCCAGTCAAGAAGATACTTCAGCTTTGTTTCCACATACCTCACCTGGAGCATACCTGCCTCATGCCTCACCACCCCTACCTGAGATGTTGATGAGCCTGAGGACATAGAACTCGTTGAACTCCGGGAGCTGGTCTGAGATGGCCTGCAGGACGATGGGCTTGGTCTCCTCTCCCGTGGTGAAGGTGATGGAGCCAGAGGTGTTGATGAACTCATGACCAGGCTCCAGGGCTGTGTCATTGGCATAAAGGCGCCAGAACACCGTCACGTTGCCAAAGTGTCCCCTGGCCCTGATAACACTAGGAGATGACAGGACTGCATGAGGGACTGAGAGAGAAGAGTGCCACAGACACTACGGCCCCCAAGGACCCAAACTGACACAGTCCCGGATTCAATTATTACAGCAGTTGCTAGGATCATCAACTCAAGAAGTTTGGTTAGATCTAGTTCTGAGAGATTAACAGAAATGTCAAATTTGTAGTTTTTTTAAACAACTAATTGACTGACATCGGTTCAATTATTTGAATTCCATTTCATTTTGTTTCTCTAGAGACAAATCAGATCAAGCCCAAACTGTGCGATCTAGTGGGAGTTGTAGTTTCCAACAGGCTAAAATATTAGACATAGTTTAGCACAGAAAATGCGGTAATTAACTACAATGACCATAATCCACTGCGCGCCTACTGTCCGGTCTGTGTGGGGCGTGCAGACACAGAGAGGAAGATGCAGAGAATGTGTGATTGAGAGGGATAGAGAGCAGTTGCTTCGTGATGTATCTCTATCTGAAAATACATAATCTAAGTAATTGATAGTTGGTATTCAGCAGTCATAAAAGTATGCCTTATTTACTTTGAAGAACTACTAAAATAGTGATTTTGTCAGACAGCATAGGCAGCAGCTCTATAGAGATGAGATGATGACTTGAAATGAAATAATAAAGTCATCAAATAAAATAAATGTAATATACACAATAACTTTATAATAATATAATAATATAATAATATTCAATTAAAGTGATGTGAATAAATGATGGTTGATAAGCAGTAAGGGGCAGTCACTACCATCATGGGACTTGTATTAATTGTTTAATTCTGTGTTGTTACAGCATTCAATCCACATAATGCATTTGCATTTAATGTTCTAAACTATTTTTGAAACCCAAAATCGAAAACTGTGATTTTAACAGAAACCAAACTGACCTCAAAAAACACAAATTGCTACGCTCTAGTTAGAGCTGCTAAATGATTCCAGAGGCTGGGTAAGCATCACGGACAGGTGTATGATGTATTAAGGCTGGGTAAGCATCACGGACAGGTGTATGATGTATTAAGGCTGGGTAAGCATCACGGACAGGTGTATGATGTATTAAGGCTGGGTAAGCATCACGGACAGGTGTATGATGTATTAAGGCTGGGTAAGCATCACGGACAGGTGTATGATGTATTAAAGCTGGGCTTCCTTACTAGAAGTTGTTGGTCTTGCCCTCTTTCACAGGCCTCTCTGTCGATTCCAGGGAGAATATTCCGTTGGCCTCATCATTGGCCTCAATCACCACTGTTGCTGTGTCACCCCCATACACAACAGCATCACCTGTACCCACACACACACACACACACACACACACACACACACACACACACACACACACACACACACACACACACACACACACACACACACACACACACACACACACACACACAGGTCACAATGTGAAATTACACAGTTAGTTGCTGGGTGTCAAGGTCAGATATTTTCACTCAACCACTTTCAAACTTTCAAAGCACGCAGACACTGAATACATTTACAATGCCTGTTAAAAATATGTCCCTCTGTTTTTATTAAATAACAAATGACTGAACAAGAGAGAAACATTTAATGTCCTTCAAGTCAGTCAAAATAATATGATGTTCTTGTTTGAACTTAACATCTTCATTTATTTATTTTTTATAACACGTTGGTAAAAGAAAACGACGCGAAAATGTCTTCTTTAAAATAACCTCTTTAAAGTCTGTCCTCAGCATGTGGTTCCGCTTTTTATAAGGAATACAGAGAGAGACAGAGACCAGGTTGCTTTGAAATAAGCACATTGTAATTGTCATGCTAAATATCATAACATAAACGAAAGAGTGTTCTCATTAACATAGCACACGGTAACCACCGCAACCCAGCAGAGAGGGTCAGGGTTCTGCGTGCAGATGTCCGCCACAACAACAAAAACATAAGAGCCCTCTTATAAACTAAGGCTTGGAATGGAGCAGAGTGAGTCAACACGTATTCTCTATCAAAGTGGTCCATGTGTATACAGCCATCCAGGCAGGCCGAGTAGTGGCCTGGCTGTGTGCTGCAGCTTGCAGAGTGAGTCTGAGTTCAGTAATTAAGTTCCCCCACAGCCTTTCATCCCTGTCTGTTTCCCAAAAACCTGGGATTAGGAGGGCATTTCAGAGTCACCAGAGTCAATGCTAATCAACCCAGTTACTCACCAATGTACAGAAAGAACTGTCAAAGAGACTGGCTACTAAACATGGAAATACAGTCAAAGCAATGAGGCTGGTTGATTCGTGCTACAGCTGCCTCCAAAATGACTTGACCCATGTAACTTTGTGCTCTTGTATTGAGAGTATAAATTAGATTGAGTAATTGAATAGAACGTAATCAAACATAAGAATGGCCAGGGGGGTTTCTTGGTCACGTGACCTGACCAGACCAGGCAACATTCTAGATTTTAGCTATTGGCTAATACTAGGGCTCAGGGGTTTTTCCTGTTCAGATCACGAGGTCAGGAGAAATATCTTGTCTGTTTCAGTGCAAAGAAAGCGAGTCAGTCTTCCACACCTGTAGTGTTGTAGAGAATGATATAGAATGGTTCTTCGGTCTCAGGTATGTCGTCCTCCTCCACGACTACATAGATGTTCTTCATCCATTGTCCCACGCCAAACACCAGCACAGTGTTGTTACTCAGCGGGGCCAAGTCACGAGGTGACGCCTCACCATAGTCCACGCGATACATCACCGTGGCAACAAAGTCAGCCGGACCAGCCCTCAAAACAGTCAAGTTAGCCACGCCCCCCTCCTGAAGCCTGACAACCACAGGCTCTGAAGGACAGAGAGACAGAGTCTTATGTCACCTTATGTCAACTGACAAACTATGTCGCTTGACATAAAAACAATGTCACTTGACATATCCACTTTATGTCTGGCGATACACAGCTGAACTTGATCCTCACCTGCAAAGTAAATTGGGTTATCGTTTTTGTTTATGTGCAAGCTGGCGTCGAGTATGTTCCCAAGTCTTGCTCCCCCTGTCGCACCGAGGAGAGTGATGGTGAAATTCTCCATTGCCTCTGGTATCTTATGGGGAAACAAGACACTGTCACTATTGTGTAGATAAGATGGAAGATACAGTACCATCCAAATCATGAAACTCTATTGACATAAATCACACAATATATTATGTCAAGGAGACCTGATTGTAGTAGTTGGTCAGATACCGTTGTGTTTGAGAGACAGCTTTACCTCATCAGGTACAGAGAAGAGGGTGAGGTTTTTCATATACTCCCCCTCAGCAAACACAATGTATCCCTGTACGGGGCTGACGTCAGCAGACATGTGGGGCTCTAGGACCCAGGACACTGACACCTTCCCGAAGTGACCCCTGTTCCTCACCACGGGATAGGCCACTGCCAAGCAGACCCACAACATAACACACTGTTCACAATACAATACACTCAATCCTATTAGTTCCTTTATCATCTCTCTACTGCATCCTCATTTTAAATAATTAAAATGACTTAAAATATGATCACAACTGTTTTCCTGTTACATTTCTTTTGTTATACTACATAGTCCTAAAGTGCTGTATAGTTGGTAGTCACTGTTCCTCCACTGCTCCATTGTACCTGAGTGAGACTGGGAGCCTTTGCTCTCGTTGATGGCCTCTGCCAGTCCAGAACGGATGAACTCGATGACCCCGAAGGGGTCATCGTTCCTGCGCACCGTGATGTTGACCTCTCGGTGGTTGCCAAGGCGACTGGCTGGAGTGCTGTAGCTGCTGAGTACCATCGAGAATGTCTCATCCAGCTACACGCACACACACACGCACACACGCACACACACACACACACACACACACACACACACACACACACACACACACACACACACACACACACACACACACACACACACACACACACACACACACACACACACACACACACACACACACACACACACACACACACACACACACACACACACACACACACACACACAATAACAGGACTGTCTCACTGTAATCTGCCCACCGTGCTCTACACTCAAACACATACCTGTATACTGTTAACTATCGTAACAAAATCAACTGATGTTGAATTTCATCGGCAATTCAAACTGGAAACTGTAAGACCAGTGACACCCTAACAGTCAGGAAGAGGTGTCCATGGCATTCATGATGCCATACATGATGCCATACATGATACCAGACAGCACTGTAGCTGTACCTCGGGGACCTCGTCAGGCCGTGCCACCAGTGCTACCAGCACCTCCCTCTCCCCGGGCTTGAACTCCAGGACACCGGTAGCGCCGTAGAACTCTGTGTTGCCCGAGGGTATGAGTGCGTACTGCACCAGCTGTTTGAGTAGCTGCCCCTTGGTCCGGATCACACTCAGCTCCACCGCCTCACCCTCCTACAGGGCAAAGGTCACAGAAAAAAGGGACAAACTATGGGTCAGAAGTGTTGCTGTTTTTGATGTAGGTTAGCCATTGATTTAACCATATTTAGAAAAAGTGTCAGAGTAGGAGTTCTGATCTAGGATCAGGTCCTGCCTCTTATTCATTATGATATAAAAGGCTAAACTGGTTATAGATCAGCACTTCTACTTTGAGATGCATTGGGGCCATGGTCTTTCGCAAAAATGACCTGGTTGGTCATTTCAACATGCAGTCCAGTGGATGAAACAGATGAGCATCAACAACCATGATATCTAAGTGTGTGTTTCAGACGTACGTTAATGTACCAGGGTCCTCTGGAGAAGGAGGAGAACTCAAAGACTCCACCTGGGTCGTCGTTCTCCACGATGACAATCTCTCGACGGGTGAAGCCAGGCTTCAGGATCTGGTTCTCAACGTTAGTCCTGCAACACAGAGGGGAACTCAGTATCTAGACTACGAAGGAACTCACAGGCCTCTATAGTGCATTCGGAAAGTATTCAGAACCCTTGACTTTTTTGTAAAAAAACAAGACTGAAATATCACATTAACATAAGTTTTCAGACCCTTTACTCAGTACTTTGTTGAAGCACCTTAGGCAGCGATTACAGCCTCGAGTCTTCTTGGGTATGACGCTACAAGTTTGGCACACCTGTTATTGGGGAGTTTCTCCCATTCTTCTCCCCAGTCTAAGGTCCAGAGCGCTCTGGAGTAGGTTTTCATTAAATATATCTCTGTACTTTTCTCCGTTCACTAGTCTCCCAGTCCCTGCAGATGTGATGCTTGGCATTCAAGCCAAAGAGTTCAATCTTGGTTTCATCAGACCAGAGAATCTTGTTTCTCGTGGTCTGAGAGTCGTATAGGTGCCTTTTGGCAAACTCGAAGCGGGCTGTCATGTGCCTTTTACTGAGGAGTGTTTTCCGTCTGGACACTCTACCATATAGGCCTGATTGGTAGAGTGCTACAGAGATGGTTGTCCTCCTGGAAGTTCTCCCATCTCCACAGAGGAACTCTGGAGCTCTGTCAGAGTGACCATCGGGTTCTTGGTCACCTCCCTGACCAAGGTCCTTCTCCCCCGATTGCTCAGTTTGGCTGGGTGGCCAGCTCTAGGAAGAGTCTTGGTGGTTCCAAACTTCTTCCATTTAAGAATGATGGAGGCCACTGTGTTCTTGGGGACCTTCAATGCTGCAGTAATTTTTTGGTACCCTTCCCCAGATCTGTGCTTCAACACAATCCTGTCTTCTCGGAGCTCTACAACAATTCCTTCGACCTCATGGCTTGGTTTTTGCTCTGACATATCTGTCAACTGTGGGACCTTATATAGACTATTGTGTGCCTTTCCAAATCATGTCCAGTCAATTGAATTTACCACAGGTGGACTCCAATCAAGAGACATCTCAAGGATGATCAATGGAAACAGGATGCATCTGAGCTCAATTTCGAGTCTCATAGCAAGGGGTCTAAATATTTATGTAAATAAGGTATTTCTTTTTTTTTTTTTTTATATTTGAAAAATTTGAAAAAAAACTGTTTTCGCTTTCTCATTATGGGGTATTGTGTGTATATTGATGAGGAAAAACATTTTAGAATAAGGCTGTAACGTAACAAAATGTGGAAAAGTCAAGCGGTCTGAATACTTTCCGAATGCACCGTACACCAGGGGCATGGGGTTGCAGTGTACTTTTAAAACCATCGAAGAGTGTGTGTAAAACAACAAGGAGTGACAAAATCAAAGTAGAGGACATGCACTTCAAAGCTTGCACCAGGTATTGTCATCTAGTAATTCCTTATATTGTGTGATGTTCAGTAATGACCAGAGAGGCCTGTTATTGTGACTGCTCTGAATAACATTGTAACTCAGTGGCCCCCCAAGCCTCTCTCTCACACAGCAGGAAACCTGTGTGTAAAGCATTCCAAACAAACACTTGCAGGCAACGTGCAGCATGCATACAAACACTGATCTCTTTACAGGAAGAATGGTTAAATTAGGTGCAACACAAAGAAGATCCCTCCTTACTCCCCACACCCTCTCTTCCCACAACAACCACCACAACAACCCCGTCTCCCATCAACCAAAGGTCACAGAAATCCTAAAGTGGTCCCTTTTCCCCAGAGAAAGTCCCAATTCACAGCACACAAAGGGTCCAGACTCACTCCCCTCTCCACTTACACAAAGTACACTACAAAGCGCGCAGTCTCCACTCTGCAGGATAGGGGTGGGAAGGAGGGAGAGAGAGAGACAAGGTCATGGATAACAGATGACAGGCAGGGATTGGGGTAAGGGAAAGGGGTAAGGGTAAGGGAAGGGATAGGGGTAGGGGTAAGGGTAGAGGTAGGGGTGAGTGTAGGGGAAAGGGCAAGGGTAGGGGTAGGGGTAAGGGTAAGGATAGGGGTGAGGTAGGGGAAGGGGTAACTGTAGGGGTGAGGTAGGGGAAGGGTAAGGGATGAGCTCTCCTTAAAAGCCCATGACACCCTGGTCTCACTGCTCGCATTAGCAATTCTTAGAATAGACTATTGATTTTTTGTTAGAATTTTAAGCACATCCTTGTATTGTTCAGTAAATTAACTAGTGGCCAGTAATCTACTGAATCAAACCCCAGGTAGGACATACCATAGGGAAATGGTGTGTGGTGTGTGGTACCTAAACAGAGCATAGTCAGACACAGGCACTTATGAAGTCACATTGCCACTGATTAACTGAATGAAAATATGTTGGCCAACCAAAGCTCCTCAGGGTTGCAGTGCAGTACCTGTCCAGGGTGAGGAGAAGGGTCTCGTTGACCTCTGGGATGTTGTCGGCCATGATGGTGACGTTGATGACCGCGTCACTCTGTCCAGTCAGGAACACCACTGAGCCGCTCAGGGGTTTCAGGTCGTCAGGGGTGACGTCAGCCTGGTTGTCTCCGATTGGTCGAAGGCTCCAGAATACCACAGCCTGTCCATCTGTCCCATCCCGCCGCAGGCTGAGGGTCACCTGTAACAGGAGGCAGAATATCTTAACCCTCAACCATCAGCAGTCATATTAGAGACTTGAAGAAACTGACTTATGACAAGAAGCAATAATCTTTCCATTTCAAAGACTGTAGCGTTTCAAAGACTTTAGCGTTATATGAGGGGAATTGCTGATTTTGCCCAAAAAATTGCCATCGCAGAAGCGCAAAATTGATGCAGACAGAGGGTTAGCATGTTAACTTGTGTTCCATTGATGCAGACAGAAGGTTAGCATGTTAACTTGTGTTCCATTGATGCAGACAGAGGGTTAGCATGTTAACTTGTGTTCCATTGATGCAGACAGAAGGTTAGCATGTTAACTTGTGTTCCATTGATGCAGACAGAGGGTTAGCATACCGTGCTAGTGTTGGTGTCCTCTGGCTCATACACCACCACCGTAGTGTTACTGGTAAAGCCGATCTCCCCATTTGCGATGTCAGGGGTGACTGTGAGGGTGAGGTTGAGCGCCCCTCCGAAGCGAGGACTCACAGACGGGATCGGAGGGCTGATACTGACCAGGTCCACACGGTCCAGCTGAGAGAGAGACAACAATGATCATTAAGCACAAATCTTCATCAGAAATACATGACTCAACATTAATACCAGTATGTGACATTATGTTAGCCAAATGGAAAATGAAACAATGTTAAAAATGTCTTTAAGAAAGGAGAAAATAAAATACAGCCCCCATGACTCTCATATGGGCGGTATATAAGTAGAGGCACGTGTGTGTGTGTGTGTGTGTGTGTGTGTGTGTGCGTGCGTGCGTGCGTGTGTGTGTGTGTGTGTGTGTGTGTGTGTGTGTGTGTGTGTGTGTGTGTGTGTGTGTGTGTGTGTGTGTGCGTGTGCGTGTGTGAGTGTGAGTGTAAGTGAGAGTGGGGCGTGTGTGAGTGCGGGCGTGTGTGTGTGTGTGTGTGTGTGTGTGTGTGTGTGTGTGAGTGTGAGTGTAAGTGAGAGTGGGGCGTGTGTGTGTGAGTGCGTTGTGTGTGAGTGCAGGCGTGTGTGTGTGAGTGCGGGCGTGTGTGTGTGAGTGCGGGCGTGTGTGTGTGAGTGCGGGCGTGTGTGAGTGTGTATGTGTGGGAAAGCAGTTTGGGACCCATTGAATATGAAGGAGGTACTTCAATTTAGTGTTCGTTTTTATGTGTTGCTTGATGAGGGCTATTTGTTTGGACTGTTGGACAGATCCCCTGGCAAAGGGCCCGACCACAGTTCTCAGGTCCAAGGCACTCACACATGCAAATGAGGGACCGTGTCTCTGGACAAGCTTGACTAAACCAAGAACCAACCAACATTTCCCAGAGCTGGAGTAGCTGACAACTTTCCAATAGCATTAGCATACAGCTGTACACGTGAGCTAAGTTAATGTCTTCTCACATTTGAACAAAATGGATCTTCTAATCTACTGTATATGAAAGCTCCCATGTAAGACTTGTGTCTCCAGCTCCCTGTGACAGTGCTTCAATGATTAGATCAGTATTTGACCAAACGGTGTTGCTGTCCGTGACAGCACAAAGTATTCTTTCAAAATAGTATTCTTTCAAAATACTAGTCAAATATAGTTTATAAAGAGTTTCAACCAAAAAGACAAAAATGTCATTGATATTCAAAAACAAATCATATTTGGTCACACTTCATAAACAAATAAGATTTGAAGGTATTTGAATACATGCAAGTTATTTGAAAACAAAAACATTTATTTGATGACTGTCAAATATTTGATGAAGAACCAACAACTACAACAGTGGGATGAATTAGTCTAAATATATGATCATAAGCACATGGTTCGGAAGGCTCCTGGATAAGAATCTTAATATTGCCTATAATCTAGAATTAAATACATGAATCACCTCAACATGAGAGTAGACCACTTTTGCAGCTTCAAAATGACGAACAAATATATTAACGACCAGTTTAATGTTATATGTTACTGAGAAAACCAACAGTAACAAAATATGCCTATTACGTGTTGAAAGGAAACTAAATACCCCAAAATGACCTTCTTAAATCAACTACAGCCAAGGTCAGTGGAAAATCATGTTAGTTTGCATTCTGAGTAAACTGTCCCTTTAAAGATGGTATAGTGTGTGTTTGAAACAAGAACATTCACCCTCAGATGGACAAAGCGGTTTAAAATTGTTTTAGCATCCCAACCTTCTGTTTACAAATGGCTTTGAATTACTTTGCAGTATTTTCAGGTATCATAAAATTAATTGCCATTTTTCAACCTTTTCAGTGTTTGAAAAAGATACAGTAGTTGCACCTTATTTTAACTTCTCTGTACAAAATAGCACTGGTTAAGTGGTTTGACTTGATTATGTACACCTGGGGAAATGGACATTCAGGAGAATCGACACAGAATGTTCAAATGTATATGTTTTGTGTAGATCAAAAATGACTGTCAGATAGATTGGAATAGAACAGGAGATGGTGTGTGCTCTAGTCATTCTATTTCTATCTTCAACAAGCAGTACCCCTACCCACATGTCAGTGATGTAAAGTACTTAAGTAGTTTTTTGTGGTATCTGTACTTTACTTTACTATTTACAGTGCCTTGCGAAAGTATTCGGCCCCCTTGAACTTTGCGACCTTTTGCCACATTTCAGGCTTCAAACATAAAGATATAAAACTGTATTTTTTGGTGAAGAATCAACAACAAGTGGGACACAATCATGAAGTGGAACGACATTTATTGGATATTTCAAACTTTTTTAACAAATCAAAAACTGAAAAATTGGGCGTGCAAAATTATTCAGCCCCTTTACTTTCAGTGCAGCAAACTCTCTCCAGAAGTTCAGTGAGGATCTCTGAATGATCCAATGTTGACCTAAATGACTAATGATGATAAATACAATCCACCTGTGTGTAATCAAGTCTCCGTATAAATGCACCTGCACTGTGATAGTCTCAGAGGTCCGTTAAAAGCGCAGAGAGCATCATGAAGAACAAGGAACACACCAGGCAGGTCCGAGATACTGTTGTGAAGAAGTTTAAAGCCGGATTTGGATACAAAAAGATTTCCCAAGCTTTAAACATCCCAAGGAGCACTGTGCAAGCGATAATATTGAAATGGAAGGAGTATCAGACCACTGCAAATCTACCAAGACCTGGCCGTCCCTCTAAACTTTCAGCTCATACAAGGAGAAGACTGATCAGAGATGCAGCCAAGAGGCCCATGATCACTCTGGATGAACTGCAGAGATCTACAGCTGAGGTGGGAGACTCTGTCCATAGGACAACAATCAGTCGTATATTGCACAAATCTGGCCTTTATGGAAGAGTGGCAAGAAGAAAGCCATTTCTTAAAGATATCCATAAAAAGTGTTGTTTAAAGTTTGCCACAAGCCACCTCGGAGACACACCAAACATGTGGAAGAAGGTGCTCTGGTCAGATGAAACCAAAATTGAACTTTTTGGCAACAATGCAAAACGTTATGTTTGGCGTAAAAGCAACACAGCTGAACACACCATCCCCACTGTCAAATATGGTGGTGGCAGCATCATGGTTTGGGCCTGCTTTTCTTCAGCAGGGACAGGGAAGATGGTTAAAATTGATGGGAAGATGGATGGAGCCAAATACAGGACCATTCTGGAAAAAACCTGATGGAGTCTGCAAAAGACCTGAGACTGGGACGGAGATTTGTCTTCCAACAAGACAATGATCCAAAACATAAAGCAAAATCTACAATGGAATGGTTCAAAAATAAACATATCCAGGTGTTAGAATGGCCAAGTCAAAGTCCAGACCTGAATCCAATCGAGAATCTGTGGAAAGAACTGAAAACTGCTGTTCACAAATGCTCTCCATCCAACCTCACTGAGCTCGAGCTGTTTTGCAAGGAGGAATGGGAAAAAATGTCAGTCTCTCGATGTGCAAAACTGATAGAGACATACCCCAAGCGACTTACAGCTGTAATCGCAGCAAAAGGTGGCGCTACAAAGTATTAACTTAAAGGGGCTGAATAATTTTGCACGCCCAATTTTTCAGTTTTTGATTTGTTAAAAAAGTTTGAAATATCCAATAAATGTCGTTCCACTTCATGATTGTGTCCCACTTGTTGTTGATTCTTCACAAAAAAATACAGTTTTATATCTTTATGATTGAAGCCTGAAATGTGGCAAAAGGTCGCAAAGTTCAAGGGGGCCGAATACTTTCACAAGGCACTGTATATATTTGACAACTTTATACTTTTACTTCACTACATTCCTAAAGAAAATGATGTACTTTTTACTCCATACATTTTCCATGACAGACAAAATTACTCGTTAGCAGGACAGGAAAATGGTCTAATTCACACAATTGTCAAGAGAACATCACTGGTCGTCCCTACTGCAGACACTAAACACATGCTTTATGTCTGAGGGTTGCAGTGTGCCCCAGTCGATCCGTAAAATATTTAAAAACAAGAAAATGGTGCGGTCTGGTTTGCCGAATACAAGGAATTTGAAATGATTCATACATTTACTTTTGATACTTAAGTATATTTAAAACTAAATACTTTTACTGAAGTAGAATTTTACTGGGTGACTTTCACTTTTACTTGAGTCATTTTCTATTAAGGTATCTTTACTTTTACTCAAGTACGACAATTGGGTACTTTTTCCACCACTGCTACATGTACATATTACCTCAATTACCTCAACTAACCTGTACCCCCGCACATTGACTCGGTACCGGTACCCCTGTATATAGCCTCGTTATTGTTATTCTATGTGTTACTTTAAAAATATATATACTTTAGTTTATTTTGTAAATATTACAAATGCATTGGTGGGAAAGGGCTTGTGAGTAAGCATTTCACTGTAAGGCCTACACTTGTTGTATTCGGCGCATGTGACAAATACAATTTGATTTGATTTGAGATACAGCTTTGCCATTAGTTGAAGGCAGCCAATAGTTTCTGAAAAGTCGTCACTTCCTGACATCTGTATTCAAATATCTGTATTAATCTCCAAAGTAACTATTTGTGCCCTGACTTAAAAAAAAATGTTTCACAAAGAATAGTTAAAAGTATAGTTATCCTAGGTCTGATCTGTGACGTCTCACCCTACCTGGATAAGGAAGTGGGCTCTGTTTTGCAGGAAGGCGTCGTTGCGGATAGGCAGGGTGAGTCTGGCCTGGTCCTGGCCCTGAGAGAACAGCAAGGTAGTAGAGCGGCTAGCATTCAGCACCCTGTCCCGGGCCAGCCCAGGGTCCACGGGCCCAGCAGGGATGTAGAGGGCGGTGAGGGACAGGGCCACCTCCCCCAGCGTACCCCCCTCCCGCAGAAAGCTGAGGGACAGGAAGCGGCTGTCGGGTCGACTCTGGATGGTCTGGGTCTTCTCGGGGTGGAAGAGGAACAGGCCGTACACATCATCACTGTCCTGGATGTAAAACACCATCTGTGGAAGGAGGGAGGAGAGGAAGGAGGGAAGAGAGTAAGGAGGGAGGAGAGAGGAGAGGAAGAAGAGGATAGGAAGGAGAGGAGAGAAAGGAGTGAGGAAAGGAGTGAGGAGAGGAAGGAGGGAGGAGAGGAGAGGAGAGGAGAGAAGAGGAGAGGAGAGGAGAGGAGAGGAGAGGAGAGGAAGGAGTGAGGAGAGGAAGGAGTGAGGAGAGGAAGGAGGGAGGAGAGGAAGGAGAGGAGAAAGCATCAGACTCCTTGTCATAAAAAGGAGCTCTGGGATAATTTAATTAAATGGGCTGAAATAGTTTTCATTAGCTTTTTTACTAGGACTTACTGTAGTCATTTGTCCAGGACTGTGTTGCAGCATTTAGAACTGTGTGCTAAATCATTTACAGTATATCAACTTGACATATACCGTGATTAACTACAAGAGTTTCCTTCTAATGCATACAAGCACTTCTGAATGAATTCCCTAAACACATACGGACAGCAGATACCACACGCTGAGAGTCCAATCACTGTGTGTGTGTGTGTGTGTGTGTGTGTGTGTGTGTGTCTCTGTGTGTGTGTGTGTGTGTGTTCTAATGTATTTAAACATAAACCAGGTTTAGATGTAGGCATTCCTTTCACACATAGCTAAGATGGGAAGCTGTGACAAAGACATTACAGTGCCACACACACACACACACACACACACACACACACACACACACACACACACACACACACACACACACACACACACACACACACACATACACACACACACACACACACACACACGCACACACGCACGCACGCACACGCAGAGAGAGAGAGAGAGAGAGAGACACCCCCCCCCCCCCCCACACACACACACACAGACACACACACACACACAGGCGCGCACGCACAAATGACCACATCCTTCAGAGGGTAGGGGACGGCTCTGCCGATGTGTTTTCCAGAAGTGCAGCCCTCCCCCGCAACCCTCCCCAGCAGGGCATAGGTAGTAGACCTGCTCCCTCTTTCTCCCTCCCTCCCTCCTTCCCTCTCTGTCTCTCTCTCTCTCTCAGCCAGCCACTGCTCTGTTCTAGACATGGCACTAAGCTCCCAGACAAGAAACTTTCTCAAATTGTCTATCTGGTATGGCAAATAACCAAAAAAGCCAACACAGAGCTCCACAAAACACCAGCATTAACAACATGACAGAAAGGAATATTAAATCTGATTAAGAAATACTTGAAAAACCTTTGGATGTATACAAAACAAAACTCTAGTATTGGAAGAGAAACTGATAGAACCATACTTTTGGACCAATCAATCAATCAATCAATCAATCAAAAGCAGTAGAATCCGAATCTATAGTTGTAGTGTGATTGGCCAGACTGACCTCCATAGGCTCGTCCACCTCGGCCCCTCCCTGCACAGTGTCCGGCAGCAGTCGGAGGACGAAGGCCTCTGCCTCCTCTGGAAGCTTGTCTGCTGTGATGTTCAAGAGCAGGGCCGTACTCATCTGGCCCGCCCTGAACCGCAACATGCCCCTTTCTGGGCTCAGGTCATCTGACACGGGCGAGCGGTCACTGGAGTTCCGACTGATGGTCCAGTTGACGGAGACGTCGCCATGATTCCCCCCGTTCCTCACAATGGAGATACCGTCAAATCTTTAGGAATGAGAGGGGGTGGGGTTGTGAAAATAGCACAGACAGAAACACTTGAGTGTCAATGTGTTTGGAAACTATTATGTAAAAATGTCACTGTACATTTTTTTCCATGCATGTAAAATAAAATGGGATAATTGTGTGTAACACTTCAACCTGAACCAATGAGATTCTCCTCCTGTCTGTAGTTCAACCCACCTGTCCGTCACATCCTCGTTGATACTGATTGGCTGAGTGAGAGGGCTGCTGCTGATTGACAGGACCCCGTGTGGCTTATCATTGGGTTCGATGGTGACCAGGATGGCTTTGGGAGGGATCAGCACGGCGTCTCCTCTCACAGTATCCTCCAGCAGCACCACTTGGAACGACTCTGCGATCTCCGGCACCTTGTCATCGTTGACTCTGAAGAGCAGTGGCACCTCGTAGACCTGCGGGGGAAACGTCACCCTGTGCACCGTCTGCAGGTCCACAAAATCCACCGTTGGTGTGGCGCTGCCCGCCCCTTCGCCACTGACGACCACGTAATCTACAGAGACCTCTGTGTCGTCGGAGCCCACCAGACGGCTGTGGTCAGCCAGGCTGCCACGGGTCACGGTCAGGGAGATGACCCCGGCGTTCTCGGCCACGGCCACCAGAGACAGGGAGAAGCGCAAGGGGCTGTCGTTACGGCGGATCTTCAGCTCTACACTGCTGCCGTTGGGGTTGAGGAGTGCCCCGCCCGCTACGCCCGTCAGCTTTACTGTGAACACCTCGTCATCCTCAGGGATCTGAGAGAGATGACAGGAAAAAAAGGTTTAGTGATATGTTACCATATAGAAATATATACAGTAAATAGATAGTGTTATCTCAATGGTTTAGTAACTCCTGGTTGACTTAGCCAGCAAAAGAAAGCTTCAGATGATCCATGTGTTTGATGTGGAGTTGTCTGGTGAAAGGTGTGATGACATGTGAAAGGAGGAAAGAGGACAGGGTACCTGGTCATCCTGGATGAGGATGCTGAAGACCACCATAGCCCGTCCAGGTGGGATGGTGATGTTCCCCTGGTCTGGACTGAGGTCCTCCAGGGCAGAGTTAGGGCCTCCAGAGATCTGACCGTGTACAAAACACAACATAATGCCATAATGACAGTTCTGGAATAAGTTTACCTGAAAGAGGTGTGTGTGTGTGTGTGTGTGTGTGTGTGTGTGTGTGTGTGTGTGTGTGTGTGTGTGTGTGTGTGTGTGTGTGTGTGTGTGTGTGTGTGTGTGTGTGTGTGTGTGTGTCCTTGTGCATGTGAGGTTGGCATAAGTAGACTGGGTAGCAGATAGACATCCACACTAAAATGAAAATGGCCTACTGAAGGAGGTCAAACAGGGGTCAGTTACAGTGAACTCACCTCAAAGTTGACCGTCACTGTCCCATACGTCCCCTTCTCTCTGACCAGGCTTAGAGGCACATACTGGCTCCTCCCTCTAGGCTCATCCACGACGATCTGTTTAGTCTGGAGGAGAGAGAAAGATGAAGGGGTGGGGGGGGGGATAAGTCAAAGGCAGTCAGAACTTGTCTTTTGTTTCACCTAAGTAACAAAGGGTCCTGCAGTCCCAGTATTCAGGATGAGGCAGCTTTAGTAAGTTTGTTTATGTTTCACACAATGAACGTTGTCTTCAGTGATTATGAAATGAATTAGTTCCTCTCCACAAGACAACGAGTTTCATTGACCACACGATGAGTGGAGAAACTAAACAAAAAAACATGTTTCAAAATCAGAATTGCAGAGTCCTTTAATGGTTTTCGAAGAAGATCCCAAATAAGACCCCAATACATGGTTACCATAGTAACCCCCAAAACTGCCACTGACAAGTTAATCCTGGGAGCAAACTGCTGCCATTGTGGTTGTGCTGCCCCTGGCAACCCCTAAACCCTTCTGCACAACCATCTGCATGGATCTGCTCTGTGGCATTTCACCCCCACTCCTGACCCACTCCTGACACACCCTTGTCCTAAACCTAATTTCCTTATCCTGACAGTGACAAAGCCTTCCCTCTCAAAACATCTAACATGGTACGTACTGTATTCGGAAGCCAAATTATACCCCCTACGTGCTCTCAAATTCTCTGTGATAATAACAAACAAGACTGCAGAGTGAGACAAATTTAAACTACTGTAAAACTTCAATTAAACTCAGACTCAAATAGCCGCCAGTCCCTTTTAATAGTCAGGCAACCGCGCATATGTCAGCAAATAAACGCCTTGTTTCAAATAGACCCCAAGTCTAAAGGAATTCTATATGAGTTGATTTTTTTTAACCTTTATTTAACTAGGCAAGTCAGTTAAGAACAACTTATTATTTACAATGACAGCCTAGGGTGTTAACAAAGCTAACTGCCTTGTTCAGGGGCAGAACGACACATTTTTACCTCGTCAGCTCAGGGATTCGATCTAGCAACCTTTCGGTTACTGTCCCAACCCTCTAACCACCAGGCCACCTGCCGCCCCAAGGTTAACATGAATGACCATGAATTGTTTACGAAGTTTAATGTTTGATTTGTTACATTAAATAATTCAGTAATTAAAATGATGGCAATCGTCTGTTTTTATCGTCAATAAGAAGCTGAGAACTGCTAGCCATTGGCTGCTAACAGCTGAGAACTGCCAGCTAACTGGCAAGCACAAAAACAGTCAACAACTTTGGAAGTACTGAACACCAGAAATCGTCCCATCGCCCTCTAAGTGGCGAAAGTAAGAACTGCCAAAAATGCACAGTCAAAGAGGAGAATAATTATTCTGTCAAGGAAAAAATAAAAATTCATTAAAAAAGGCATACTGAGACAAAGGAAACGTGACACCATGGAAATGGTAACACATTAGTGCAGGAAATGAATACCTTTATTACAATCTTCCTCATTAACTATGACAATGGGCAAAAGCTGTTTGCATTAAGTCATAGACACCTGGCTCAAATAGAAGCCTGCCTCAAATAGAAGCCTGCCTCAAATAGAAGCCTGCCTCAAATAGAAGCCTGCCTCAAATAGAAGCCTGCCTCAAATAGAAGCCTGCCTCAAATAGAAGCCTGCCTCAAAAAAAAGCATGTCTCTAATAAGTGCCTGTTGTGATCAGTGATTTAAGTTTCACGGTAAAAGCAAACTTTAAATACAGAATGCTCAGTTTGGGATTCACTTTACATTTACTGAAGGTTGAACTAATCGTCTTAAACTGGTTGAAACAGAATGCAAGCAAGAATCAACACTGGACAGACAGGTGTTTCTTACCGAGTTGAAGGAAATTATTCCGAAGGCGTTGTCATTGGACAGGATGGTGATAGTGGCTCTGTTGGGGGTCCCCAGTCTCACGCCATTGGAGGAGCTCTGGAAGAAGAGCAATGATGAGAGATGTATAAACCTGTCCCCTTATCAAGCATACAAACGTAGTCACAGACACACACGCACAAACTCACGCCCGAACTCACGCATGTACACACACACACACACACACACACACACACACACACACACACACACACACACACACACACTCCTCCCCAGGACTCTTCACTACAGCACCACTCCTACAGAGAGGTCATGGGGAGAGGACACAAAGTCAGGAAGTAGTTCTCTCAGGCTAGTTCTCAGCAGCCTACCTCTCAAGCTAGCTCTGAGCAGCCTAACTTTCAGATTATCTCTCAGCAGTCTAACTCTCAGATTAGCTCTCAGCAGCCTACCTCTCATATTAGCTCTCTGCAGCCTACCTCTCATAGTACTGTAGCTCTCAGCAGTCTAACTCTCAGATTAGCTCTCAGCAGCCTAACTTTCAGATGAATTCTCAGCAGCCTACCTCTCAGATCACTGTAGCTCTCAGCAGCCTACCTCTCAGATTAGCTCTCAGCAGCCTACCTCTCAGGCTAGCTCTCAGCAGCCACACCATTAAAGCACCATTATTGCATTTTCTGTGTGGAAAAATCTATTTTACTCATTACCTTAAAGGGAAGGCTAGTTAGCATTGTCTCGCAAAACTACCTCTAACTTTCATCATACTGGACACAGAGACATACAAATGGTGTCCACGAGTTCATCTGACTCTGGGGAAGTAGATCAAGGTGGGTCAATATATTCAGCATTTCGTTGAATTAACTCGATGGACTTAAGACCAAACGTTTTTGTCAATTTAAACAAAAGAGTGGTATTATACACTGAGTGTACAAAACATTGTGAATGCCTGGTCTTTCATGACACATAGACTGACCAGGTGAATCCAAGTGAAAGCTATGATCCCTTATTGATGTCACTTGTTAAATCCACTTCTATCAGTGTAGATGAAGGGGAGGAGACAGGTTAAAGGAGGATGTTTGTACCTTGAGACATGGATTGTCTCTGTTCCATTCAGAGGGTGAATCGGCAAGACAAAATATATAAGTGCCTTTGAACGGGGTATGGTTGAAGGTGCCAGGCGTAGCGGTTTGAGTGTGTCAAGAATTGCAACGTTGCTGGGTTTTTCACACTCAACAGTTTACCGTGTGTATCAAGAAAGGTCCACCACCCAAAGGACATCCAGTTGAACGGCCCTCCAACATGTCATTACTAGTTCAATTAGCCGTGAATCCCCTTGGAAGCTTGTGTGCAACAGGGAGGGGCAATTGAATACAAGAATCACAAAAAGTCTTACATTGTTAAAACATTTCTAGCCTGTCTATCTCTGGGTAACAGGGTTGACAAAACACCAGAGAACTGCCAACAAGTGTGGAACCAGCTCAACTGTTTTTACTCCATGATTTGGCTGTTAGATGCTAGTTTCACCATATTAAAACAAGAGTTCTGTTCACGCAACAGGGTTTCCCTTAAAAAGCAGGAACAGACGGAAATTAATCACAAACTCTTCCTAGGAGCCACAGAAGGTGCACAGAGGGACACGTCAAAATTATGAATTCTGGCACTTTAGCAAGTCTTAATTCATATTAAAAATCTGATTTATTGAATTCTCCATAATGGTCTATGTTAATAAAGAGCAATTTAATTTATACAGTAATCTTTTAAAATGCAATATTGTGGCATAATTTCTACTTAACATATCAAAGGTACTCTTTTTGTGGAACGATCCAGCACACATTAAGTTCTGCCTGTTGGACGTTGGTTGCAATGCTCTCATCCAATTGGTTTGTTTATTTGCCAAATACACATGAAAGACATGAAGTCACTACATGACCGACAATGTATCATGTTTGTAGTTTATTTTACCTTTATTTATTCAGTTTTTTTCTCATTGAGATAATATCTCTTTTCCAAGAGAGACCTGGTATTTTTTATAGTCATTTAAATGCATTATTATTCATGTTAATTGCTGAAATTCCTGTTCAGGTGGATTTGGGATTGTTCCAGTGTTAGGCGCAGGACTTTTAACTTGTTCACGTGCTCGTCTCAAGAGAGAGCTAAGGCTGGGGTGACATGTATATCCCAGGAATCTGCTGAACTGAACTGTCTGAGGAATTATTACAGTTTATTTTTCTAAGCACAATTTTGAAAACAGGGCCCGGTTTGTCAAAACACTACACACAATTAGCATAACCCTACACCAAAGTATCACAACACTTCAGATCATTTTCAAAATGGAACACTTTTGTCAAAACTATACACGACTTCATAAAAATAACATTTTGTTTCCATACGAAACACATTTCATATGACTTCAATCTTTTTGAACCAGTTACACACTGCTGTTGCTAACCTAAAACACTTTTAGCAAGTCTAATTGTCAGTGATTAGAGTACTGTAAATGAAGTACACAGAGAAAGTGCAACTATACAAACACCTACACAAGACCAATGCTGCAGACTGAGGAAAACATCATTTATTTCTCTCCATATACCCAAATCAGTCAACATGTCAACATGGAGAATCACAACAAAACATGTCCCAGTTTTCATGCTACTACAGTAGTGTGCATAACACTGTTAACTCAGCAAACAGACAAACGTAAAATACTGTATCCAGTACAGGTTACAATTGGCCAGAGAATGTCATCAAATCACAAGCAATATCGTCATTAGCAAGACAACGTGGGAAGAACCATCTTGAATGCCGAATCCATCCTTGCACAGCTGCGGCGTCGACTTGGTCACAGGCGTCCTCCGTGGCCTGAATGAGGGGTACCTGAGCCTGGGGCTGGAGATCGTAAACCTTCCTGGCCTGAATGAGGGGTACCTGAGCCTGGGGCTGGAGATCGTAAGCCTTCCTGGCCTGAATGAGGGGTACCTGAGCCTGGGGCTGGAGATCGTAAGCCTTCCTGGCCTGAATGAGGGGTACCTGAGCCTGGGGCTGGAGATCGTAAGCCTTCCTGGCCTGAATGAGGGGTACCTGAGCCTGGGGCTGGAGATCGTAAACCTTCCACCGCCATGCAGAGAACAACTCTTCGATAGGGTTTAGAAACAAAGAGTATGATGGAAGGTATAGTACTGACAACTGTGGAGGGTGTTGAAACCAGTTCTGGACCAAAGCAGAGCGGTGGAATGACACATTGTCCCAGATGACCGTGTATTGCATCTGGTGCATTTCATTACCTGCTGTGACGATGTGGTGCAATCGGTCCAGAAATGTGAGGATGTGAGGTGTTGTAAGGGCCCATTTTGGCATGACGGAGGACAACACCATGCTGTGAAATGGCAGCGCAAAGGGTGATGTTGCCCCCACGTTGCCCCACGTTGCCCTGGGACATTGATTATAGCCCTGTGGCCAATGATATTTCTGCCTCACCTTCTTGCTTTTGTGAGGTTGAACCCTGCCTCATCAATAATAATAAACACCCCCACATATTCATGCCGCAGCCGTTTGACCCTCTCTGAACTCCGCTCAAAAGGCACTCAATAAAGTTGTTTCATTTCAACCTGATGTCTTTTCAGGATGCGTGCCAGTGTTGACTGAGAGACCTGATGGACATTATTGAAAATGGCATGGTCACCGATAATGTTGTCTTGTAGTTCTCTGAGCCTGATAGCATTATTGAAAATGGCATGGTTACCGATAATGTTGTCTTGTAGTTCTCTGAGCCTGATAGCATTATTGAAAATGGCATGGTCACCGATAATGTTGGCTTGTAGTTCTCTGAGCCTGATAGCGTTATTGGCCAAAACCATGTTTATTATCTCTCTCTTGTTCTTGCGTGAATATGGGCCCCCTTCCTCCTTGTCGTTCCCAACCCTCAATCCTATGTAGAGAATAATACATGTAACTTACTGCACAATGTCACAGGAAGGGGTATCACAAGTGCTGATATGGTGCATCCAATAAGCTGCTGATTACTGTAACTGTAGACAGATCTTCTACCTGTTTTCCTGTCGAAAAGTCCTTATGACAGATGCCACTGTATATCTGCCAAGATTTGGCTGAACTCTCAGTCCAGCCTCCCTCAGCGTCAATCCGTGGTTCACAACATGGTCCACTAGTGTTGCACGAATGTCATTTGATAAGTTTGGTCCTCTTCTTCTTTGTGCACATTCTCCTCCTGCTTCAGGTCTTCCTCGACCTCTGGCTCGGCCTCTTCCTCTACCTCCTTCTCCTCTGTGTACTCCTCCTCTCACCCTCACTCTTCTTCTGACTCCTTCCATTTTGGTTGAAGGCAGGTGAACCTACCTGCTGCATTTTTATAGTGCTTAAACCTGATTGGTGCGTCTACAATTTAGCAGTCATGTGTTTGTTCACCTGATGGCTGTGTTTAACAGATTGGCTCATAGATGTGGTAATTTGACAGTCAGTGCTTTGGAATTGCAAGAAAGTGACATCATGATATACTTCTGTGTCTGATGAAAACAAGTGTGTGTAATGTTTTGCAAATAGTGTGAAGCTGACAATGTGCTTACAGTTGTGCAAATCTAGCCTTGTGTTTTGCTCCTTGAGTGTAAGGTGTTACTAATTGTGGGAAAAGTTACATTTTAGTGTGTAAGCAATCGTAAAAAACGAACACTGTCAAAGTTATAGACACTCTGTCTATGTGGCGACCGTTGGTGGAAGAAGGTGAGGACCAAGATGCAGCGTGGTACATGTTCATCATTATTTTAATAAACTGACCACTAAATACAACAAGGAACAAAATAAACAGCTCCGTCAGGTGCAAAACACACTAAACAGAAAATAACTACCCACAAACCATAGTGGGAAAACAGGCTGCCTAAGTATGGTTCCCAATCAGAGACAACGATAGACAGCTGTCCGTGATTGAGAACCATACCTGGCCAAAACAAAGAAATACAAAAACATAGAAAAAAGAACATAGAATGCCCACCCTAGTCACACCCTGGCCTAACCAAAATAGAGAATAAAAAGCCTCTCTATGGCCAGGGCGTGACAGTCTAGTCTGGAGGCATTCTTCCTCGTTGTTTTGGGTCCAGCTTTATTTACAATCTGCACCTGTAAATTAATATCATCACCTGACTCCTGCCTGACTGTTGATGCTTCACAACCCCTGATAAGACCGTATAGGGTCCACTATTATTAAACTACCCTGACCTGACTCTATTTCGCTTGGTATATGTATCGAAATCAGCTGAACAACAATAACCTATTACCAATAATAACCTTATTAAAGAAATGCAACTCCCCCCCTTTCTTTCTGCCAAAGACACACAAACAGTGTGCCCAAGGCAGAACCATTGTGTGTGTGTGTGTGTGTGTCTGTGTGTGTGTGTGTGTGTGTCTGTGTGTGTGTCTGTGTGTGTTTGCGGGTGTGCTTGCATGCCAGTGTGTGTGTGTGTGTGTGGGTGTGCTTGCATGCTAGTGTGTGTGTGTATGTGTGTGTGTGTGTGTGTGTGTGTGTGTGTGTGTGTGTGTGTGTGTGTGTGTGTGTGTGTGTGTGTGTGTTTGCGGGTGTGCTTGCATGCCAGTGTGTATGTGTGTGTGTGTGTGTGTGTGTGTGGGTGTGCTTGCATGCTAGTGTGTGTGTGTGTGTGTGTGTGTGCGTGTGTGTGTGTGTGTGTGTGTGTGTGTGTGTGTGTGTTTGTGTGTGTGTGTGTGTGTGCTTGCATGCCAGTGTGTGTGTGTGTGTGTGTGTGTGCGTGTGTGTGTGTGTGTGTGTGTGTGTGTGTGTGTGTGTGTGTGTGCTTGCATGCCAGGGTGTGTGTGTGTGTGTGTGTGTGTGTGTGTGTGTGTGTGTGTGTGTGTGTGTGTGTGTGTGTGTGTGTGTGTGTGTGTGTGTGTGTGTGTGTTTGCATGCCAGTGTGTGTCTGTGTGTATGAGATACTGAGTGAAAGAAAAAGCTTATCTCCTCTGCTTTCACGCCTTTATTCAGACATGACTTTTCCCAGCTGTAACAGAGCTTTCTTTCAGACGCTGAGCTCTTGTCATAGCCGACACACAGACACAGAATCCACACGCTCTCCCAATCCAGCCTGCAGGCCCTGCCAGGGGTCCGTACCCTCTGGGACACAATCACAACCCAACAAGCACCAACACTCCACAGGAATCCCAGCCCCCAAGCCCTGCCCAGACCCCAAGCCCAGACCCCAAGCCATTCCTAGACCCCAAGCCCAGACCCCAAGCCCTGCCCAGACCCCAAGCCCAGACCCCAAGCCCTGCCCAGACCCCAAGCCCTGCCCAGACCCCAAGCCCAGATGCCAAGGCCTGCCCAGACTCCAAGCCGAGACCCAAAGCCCAGACCACCAAGCCCTGCCCAGACCCCAAGCCCTGTCTAGACTCCAAGCCCAGACCCCAAGCCCTGCCCAGACTCCAAGCCCAGACCCAAAGCCCTGCCCAGACCCAAGCCCAGACCCTAAGCCCAGACCCCCAAGCCCTGCCCTGCCCTGTGGGATTACAGTATGAGGGACCGTTCCTGGACAATTCCAGCTCACCCTTTGTTTATGATTGTCTGGAATTCTATTATAAAAATTATAATCTTCTATCTAGCATCCTGGGAAGTGTAGCCCAGCTAGTGATGACATCATTACTCAAAAGCAGAAGGGGAACACCAAACCCTCTCATCTCCAACCAATCCCACCCTGTTCAAAACAACTGTCCTTCCAATCCCAATCCCACCCGGTCCAAAACAACTGTACTTCCAATCCCACCCTGTCCAAAACAACTGTCCTTCCATCCATTTTTAAATGTATCGAGCCTAACAGCTTTCTGCTTGTCAGAAATGACTGATTCGCCAAGCCATCAGCCTCTCATCCCCCCTGTGCTTGATCTGTGAGGCCCCTTAGCACGTAGATCATCATTCATACAGACCTTTGCCTGATGTAGGCTGCCTGTCTGTTACAGAGCCATTAGTCAGAGCATGTGGACAGGCAGACAGTGGGAGCCAGCCCATTCATCATCAATCACATGGTGACAGCCTGCTAATGACACCATGGCGACAGCTTGCTAAGGACACCATGGCGACAGCCTGCCAATGACACCATGGCGACAGCCTGCTAAGGAAACCATGGTGATGGGACTCTAGGTGTAAGACAGCCGTAAAAAAAATAACCATTCCTCTCTATGCATCGTGGGAGAGGTTTCTCTCTGCACAGCCCATCGCTGTTTGGCTATGTCATGGCCTACTACCCCCATGCCGGGCTCTAGATTATACCCTTCTCGTGTGAGGGAATCCTCCAATATGTTCTCTAGTGTCCGTCCGTCCATCTTGTCCCCCCCGTAGCACGGTCTAATCTACTGTGTGGTGAAGCCTTGGCTGTCAGAATTACTTTCTGCTCACAAAGGTGTCTTTTGGTGGAACCTTCTTCAGCAGCCCAGTGGCCCAGCCCTGGAGAACCCCGGTGGCCCAGCCCTGGTGAAGCCCAGTAGCCCAGCCCTGGAGAACCCCGGTGGGCCAGCCCTGGAGAACCCCGGTGGCCCAGCCCTGGAGAACCCCGGTGGCCCAGCCCTGGAGAACCCCGGTGGCCCAGCCCTGGAGAACCCCGGTGGCCCAGCCCTGGAGAACCCCGGTGGCCCAGCCCTGGAGAACCTCGGTGGCCCAGCCCTGGAGAACCCCAGTGGCCCAGCCCTGGAGAACCCCGGTGACCCAGCCCTGGAGAAGCCCAGTGGCCCAGCCCTGGAGAACCCCAGTGGCCCAGCCCTGGAGAACCCCAGTGGCCCAGCCCTGAAGAACCCCGGTGGCCCAGCCCTGGAGAACCCCGGTGGCCCAGCCCTGGAGAACCCCGGTGGCCCAGCCCTGGAGAACCCCGGTGGCCCAGCCCTGGAGAACCCCAGTGGCCCAGCCCTGGAGAACCCCAGTGACCCAGCCCTGGAGAAGCCCAGTGGCCCAGCCCTGGAGAACTCCAGTGGCCCAGCCCTGGAGAACCCCGGTGGCCCAGCCCTGGAGAACCCCGGTGGCCCAGCCCTGGAGAACCCCGGTGGCACAGCCCTGGAGAACCCCGGTGGCCCAGCCCTGGAAAAGCCCAGTGGCCCAGCCCTGGAGAACCCCAGTGGCCCAGCCCTGGAGAACCCCGGTGGCCCAGCCCTGGTGAAGCCCAGTGGCCCAGCCCTGGAGAAGCCCAGTGGCCCAGCCCTGGTGAAGCCCAGTGGCCCAGCCCTGGTGAAGCCCAGTGGCCCAGCCCTGGAGAAGCCCGGTGGCCCAGCCCTGGTGAAGCCCAGTGGCCCAGCCCTGGTGAAGCCCAGTGGCCCAGCCCTGGAGAACCCCAGTGGCCCAGCCCTGGTGAAGCCCAGTGGCCCAGCCCTGGAGAACCCCGGTGGCCCAGCCCTGGAGAACCCCGGTGGCCCAGCCCTGGAGAACCCCGGTGGCCCAGCCCTGGAGAACCCCGGTGGCCCACCCCTGGTGAAGCCCAGTGGCCCAGCCCTGGAGAAGCCCAGTGGCCCAGCCCTGGTGAACCCCTGTGGCCCAGCCCTGGAGAAGCCCTATAGATACACATCAATGGGAATCCAGGGCCTCTCAAGTCTTTCTGCTGGTGTTGAAATGGGGAGGCCCTGGGGCAGTGGTTGGACCAGGGTGAGGGATTAAGACACTAAGACACACTCATAAGCATTGCAACACATACACACATATAAATGCACACACGCACATATTGACACATGAGCATGGTACAAGGGAAACCATAATAACCCCTGAATTTGAATGACCTCACACACACTCTCACACACACACACAAACACAAACACAAACACACACACACACACACACACACACACACACACACACACACACACACACACACACACACACACACACACACACACACACAACCCAACACACACTCTCTTTCCATTACCTGTAGCCTTAGGTTGAAGACAAAGGTCTCGTCGGCCTCGGGCAGCTCGTCGTCCCTTACAGCAATGAAGATAGTCTTACTGGCCTCTGACGACAGCAGGAAGGCTGCAGCCGTGGAGGCCTCAAAGTCCCCTGTGTCATCTCCCTCCAACTAGAAGCACCAAGGACAGTTGATGTTGTAATCAGTTGACTTGATCTTACACCACTTAAACACAGACTGACTCACACTCGGCCTATAGGAAAATATAGAATGCTGGGGTCAACTCAACTGTGCCAACTGCTAGGGATAGAGTATTGAGATTTAAGGAACTGTCGAAAGAATATAGGAGCTTCAATAGGCCTGGGAAAGCCCCAACCAGGCCACTAGTTTGCCAGACACCCATGGGGAGGGAGAAGACACTGGCTCCCATGTGGAAGCTGACACATTCGTTCTGATGTGGGTGACAGTTACTGCCAACGTACTGCAGGCCTTTCATCTCACACACTGCCTCCCACAGTACAAAGGTCACTTATCTTATCCTCTTAAGCATACCTTCATTTGACAACTCAGGAGCAGACCAGCTTCGGTGACAACCGGGGTTGAGGCTAATGCTCCACTGTTCTGCCCTACTGCTGTGTGATGCTAGATACGGCTGCAAGAATCCTGACTAGGACCAAAAAATGTGATCATATTACTCCAGTGCTAGCCTCCCTACACTGGCTTCCTGTCAAGGCAAGGGCTGATTTCAAGGTTTTACTGCTAACCTACAAAGCATTACATGGGCTTGCTCCTACCTATCTCTCTGATTTGGTCCTGCCGTACATACCTACACGTACGCTACGGTCACAAGACGCAGGCCTCCTAATCGTCCCTAGAATTTCTAAGCAAACAGCTGGAGGCAGAGCTTTCTCCTATAGAGCTCAATTTTTATGGAATGGTCTGCCTACCCATGTGAGAGACGCAAACTCGGTCTCAACCTTTAAGTCTTTACTGAAGACTCATCTCTTCAGTGGGTCATATGATTGAGTGTAGTGCCCAGGAGTGTGAAGGTGAACGGAAAGGCTCTGGAGCAACGAACCGCCCTTGCTGTCTCTGCCTGGCCGGTTCCCCTCTTTCCACTGGGATTCTCTGCCTCTAACCCTATTATAGGGGCTGAGTCACTGGCTTACCAGGGCTCTTTCATACCGTCCCTAGGAGGGGTGCGTCACTTGAGTGGGTTGAGTCACTGTGATCTTCCTGTCTGGGTTGGCGGCCCCCCTTGGGTTGTGCCGTGGCGCAGATCTTTGTGCGCTATTCTTGGCCTTGTCTCAGGATGGTAAGTTAGTGGTTGAAGATATCCCTCTATTGGTGTGGGGGCTGTGCTTTGGCAAAGTGGGTGGGGTTATATCCTTCCTGTTTGGTCCTGTCCGGGGGTATCATCGGATGGGGCCACAGTGTCTCCTGACCCCTCCTGTCTCAGCCTCCAGTATTTATGCTGCAGTAGTTTATGTGTCGGGGCTAGGGTCAGTTTGTTACATATGGAGTACTTCTCCTGTCCTATCCGGTGTCCCGTGTGAATTTAAGTGTGCTCTCTCTAATTCTCTCTTTCTCTCTTTCTTTCTCTCTCTTGGAGGACCTGAGCCCTAGGACCATGCCTCAGGACTACCTGGCATGATGACTCCTTGCTGTCCCCAGTCCACCTGGCCGTGCTGCTTCTCCATTTTCAACTGTTCTGCCTGTGATTATTATTATTTGACCATGCTGGTCAGTTATGAACATTTGAACATCTTGGTCATGTTCTGTTATAATGGTTCCTCTCTAGGTTTCTTCCTAGGTTTTGGCCTTTATAGGGAGTTTTTCTTAGCCACCGTGCTTCTACACCTGCATGCTTGCTGTTTTGGGATTTAGGCTGTGTATCTGTACAGCACTTTGAGATAACAGCCGATGTACGAAGGGCTATATAAATACATTTGATTTGATTTTATTTGCTAATCATAGCTGGTCACCATTGCATTAAACCGACACTTACCCACAACTGTCCCCTACAAGACTTTAGTCAGAGAGACTAATGCCAAGTTAGAGGAGATTACGTAAACACACAAAGGTATCTAGATAACACTAGGTCGAATATGACCAGGTTGTTCCTACCAGAACCAGTGTGGTCACGTTGACCGGGTCTCCGATCCTCTCCACCACCAGGCGAACCACGGTGGTCTCGTTGACCACGAAGTCCGTCTGTCCCAGGAACCTCAGCTCAGCTGACTCAAGCCTGGCACTCGGGATGGACAGAGCCAGAATCAACCCAGCTAGTGTGAGGACAGTTGGCATTCCTGTCAGATGGATAGACCACAGACAGACGAACGGACAGACAGACAGACAGACAGACAGACAGACAGACAGACAGACAGAGAGACAGAGAGACAGAGAGACAGAGAGACAGAGAGACAGAGAAAGAGACAGAGGGACAGAGGGACAGAGAGACAGAGGAAGATCTTCACAAAGCTGATCATTCATAGAACATTGTTGGGATACAAAATAGGAGTATATTGGTGTATGTTGGCCATTGACACAGTGTTATAGGTTAGGTGCTCCAGAATAAGCAGAACAGGATCAGATTGGCAAGATAGAAGGGAAATGCCCCCGATAAAACCATAGTCCCACTGCTCACTGGAATATAAAGGAATAGTTGAACTAAACTATTCCATGCCCTAACTGATGCTGTCTATGGGTTTTCATAATGACCTGTCTAGATTCTAGTTTCTCCTCCGCCTGACCACATCTATCAATAATACATGTGATAGGTGACGTTGTTCGTAGAGACAGTTGATAGTCTTTGGGGTTTTATGAGTCAGCGTGTCTTATACACACATACTGCCAGCGCTCTTCTTTCTTCTCAGAATCTAATCCATTCTTCTGTCATGATTGACAAAACAAACAACGCAACCAGTGGGTGTGGTGAACATAATGCAAAGTTGTGGGCATCCAGATCCTGATGAACATGACCACGTGTCTTTTTAAATATTTGCTGTAAATTACAAGGTTGAAAAATACACCCGCAATGAATGAAGTCATGTTGTTTTCCTTTTTGGGAGAGAAATGTCTTAGGAGACTTGGACATCGAAAGCAGCACATTTTCCATATGTTCCGTCCCTGTTAGATCACTCTGGGTTATTTCCAGTATCATGGGGTGTTTCTGAGAGAAACATGAATCAATACAGGTGTCATGCTAGAGAGCAGAGTGAAACAACTACATAGTGTGTGTGTGTCCCTCTGTGTGTGTGTGTGTGTGTGTGTGTGTGTGTTTGTGCATGTGTGTATGTGCGTGTGCATGGTTGCATGCATGTGTGTGTGTGTGTGTGTCCCTCTGTGTGTGTGTTGATTAAGAGCTGTTGTGTAGCAGGGTAGGGCAGAGGGAGGCAGAGGAGACAGATAGAGAGAGAGAGAGAGAGAGAGAGAGAGAGAGAGAGAGAGAGAGAGAGAGAGAGAGAGAGAGAGAGAGAGAGGGAGAGAGAGTGAGGAGACAGAGGGAGAAAGAGGGGAGAGAGGGGGAGAGAGAGGGATGGGGACAAGGAGGAGACAGAGGGAGAGAGATGGGCAGGGACAAGGAGGAGACAGAGAGCGAGGGATGGGGACAAAGAGGAGACAGAGGGAGAGCGAGGGAGAGAGAGGGGTGGGACAAAGAGGAGACAGAGGGAGAGAGAGGGGTGGGACAAAGAGGAGACAGGGGGAGAGAGAGGGGTGGGACAAAGAGGAGACAGAGGGAGAGAGAGGGGTGGGACAAAGAGGAGACAGAGGGAGAGAGAGGGACAGAGGGAGAAAGAAAGTAGACAGAGGTAGAGAGAGGAGACAGAGGGAGAGAGGGACGGGGACAAAGAGGAGACAGAGGGAGAGAGAGAGATGGGGACAAAGAGGAGACAGAGGGAGAGAGAGGGAGAGAGAGAGACGGGGACAAAGAGGAGACAGAGGGAGAGAGAGGGAGAGAGAGAGACGAGGACAAAGAGGAGACAGAGGGAGAGTGAGGGATTGGGACAAAGATGAGACAGAGGGAGAGAGAGGGAGAGAGAGGGAGAGAGAAGGAGAGAGAGGGGTGGGACAAAGAGGAGACAGAGGGAGAGAGAGGGATGGGGACAAAGAGGCGACAGAGGGAGAGAGAGGGATGGGACAAAGGGAGAAAGAGGAGACAGAGGGAGCAAGAGGGAGACAGAAGGAGAGAGAGAGAGAGGATACAGAGAGAGAGGGGGGGATGGAGGGAGAAAGAAAGAAGACAGAGGGAGAGAGAGGGAGACAGAGGCAGAGAGAGGGACGGGGACAAAGAGGAGACAGAGGGAGAGAGAGGGACAGGGACAAAGAGGAGACAGAGTGAGGTACAGGGACACAGAGGGAGAGAGAGGAGACAGAGGGAGCGAGAGGGAAAAAGAGAGGAGACAGAGGGACATAGGGAGAAAGAGAGGAGACAGAGGGACATAGGGAGAAAGAGAGGAGACAGAGGGAGAGAGGAGACAGAGGGACATAGGGAGAAAGAGAGGAGACAGAGGGAGAGAGAGGAGACATAGGGACAGAGGGAGAAAGAGAGGAGACAGAGGGAGAAAGAGAGGAGACAGAGGGACATAGGGACACATGGAGAAAGAGAGGAGACAGAGGGAGAGAGAGGAGACATAGGGACAGAGGGACAGATGGAGAAAGAGAGGAGACAGAGGGACAGAGGGACAGATGGAGAAAGAGAGGAGACAGAGGGAGAGAGAGGAGACAGAGGGACAGAGGGAGAAAGAGAGGAGACAGAGGGACAGAGGGAGAACGAGAGGAGACAGAGGGACAGAGGGACAGAGGGAGAAAGAGAGGAGACAGGGGACAGAGGGAGAAAGAGAGGAGACAGAGGGACATAGGGAGAAAGAGAGGAGACAGAGGGACAGAGGGAGAAAGAGAGGAGACAGAGGGACAGAGGGACAGAGGGACAGAGGGAGAAAGAGAGGAGACAGAGGGAGAGAGGGACAGAGGGAGAAAGAGAGGAGACAGAGGGAGAGAGAGGAGACAGAGGGAGAGAGAGGAGACAGAGGGACAGAGGGACAGAGGGAGAAAGAGAGGAGACAGAGGGACAGAGGGACAGAGGGAGAAAGAGAGGAGACAGAGGGACAGAGGGACAGAGGGAGAAAGAGAGGAGACAGAGGGAGAGAGGGACAGAGGGAGAAAGAGAGGAGACAGAGGGAGAGAGAGGAGACAGAGGGAGAGAGAGGAGACAGAGGGAGAGAGAGAGATGGGGACAAAGAGGAGACAGAGGGAGAGAGAGGAGACAGAGGGAGAGAGAGAGATGGAGACAAAGAGGAGACAGAGAGGAGAGAGAGGGAGAGAGAGGTATGTGGACAAAGAGGAGACAGCGGGAGAGAGAGGGAGAGAGAGGGATGGGGACAAAGAGGAGAGAGAGGGAGAGGGACTTGGACAAGGAGGAGAGAGACAGGGAGAGACATGGAGAGAGAGGGAATTGGACAAAGAGGAGAGACAGGGAGAGACAGGGACTTGGACAAAGAGGCGTGTGAGAGGGAGAGAGAGGGACTTGGACAAAGAGGAGAGAGACAGGGAGAGAGAGGGAGAGAGATAGACTTTGACAAAGAGAAGAGAGAGGGAGAGAGAGGGACTTGGACAAAGAGGAGAGAGAGGGAGATAGAGGGAGAGAGAGGGACTTGGACAAAGAGGAGAGAGAGGGAGAGAGAGGGAATTCGACAAAGAGGAGAGAGAGGGAGACACAGGGACTTGGACAAAGAGTAGAGAGAGAGGGAGAGAGAGGGACTTGGACAAAGAGGAGAGAGAGGGAGAGAGAGGGAGAGAGAGTGACTTGGACAAAGAGGAGAGAGACAGTGAGAGAGAGGGAGAGAGATAGACTTTGACAAAGAGAAGAGAGGGAGAGAGAGGAACTTGGACAAAGAGGAGAGAGAGGGAGATAGAGGGAGAGAGAGGGCTTGGACAAAGAGTAGAGAGAGAGGGAGAGACAGGGACTTGGACAAAGAGTAGAGAGAGAGGGAGAGAGAGGGAATTGGACAAAGAGGAGAGAGAGGGAGAGAGAGGGACTTGGACAAAGAGGAGAGAGACAGTGAGTGAGAGGGAGAGAGATAGACTTTGACAAAGAGAAGAGAGAGGGAGAGAGAGGGACTTGGACAAAGAGGAGAGAGACAGGGAGAGAGAGGGAGAGAGATAGACTTTGACAAAGAGAAGAGAGAGGGAGATAGAGGGAGAGAGAGGGACTTGGACAAAGAGAATAGAGAGGGAGAGAGAGGGACTTGGACAAAGAGGAGAGAGAGGGAGATAGAGGGAGAGAGAGGGCTTGGACAAAGAGTAGAGAGAGAGGGAGAGAGAGGGACTTGGACAAAGAGGAGAGAGAGTGAGAGACAGTGACTTGGACAAAGAGGAGAGAGACAGTGAGAGAGAGGGAGAGAGATAGACTTTTACAAAGAGAAGAGAGAGGGAGAGAGGGACTTGGACAAAGAGGAGAGAGAGGGAGAGACAGTGACTTGGATAAAGAGGAGAGACAGTGAGAGAGAGGGAGAGAGATAGACTTTGACAAAGAGGAGAGAGAGGGAGATAGAGGGAGAGAGAGGGACTTGGACAAAGAGGAGAGAGAGGGAGAGAGAGGGAATTGGACAAAGAGGAGAGAGAGGGAGAGACAGGGACTTGGACAAAGAGTAGTGAGAGAGGGAGAGAGAGGGACTTGGACAAAGAGGAGAGAGAGGGAGAGAGAGGGAGAGAGAGGGAGAGAGAGGGACTTGGACAAAGAGGAGAGAGACAGTGAGAGAGAGGGAGAGAGATAGACTTTGACAAAGAGAAGAGAGGGAGAGAGAGGGACTTGGACAAAGAGGAGAGAGAGAGGGACTTGGACAAAGAGGAGAGAGAGGGAGATAGAGGGAGAGAGAGGGCTTGGACAAAGAGTAGAGAGAGAGGGAGAGACAGGGACTTGGACAAAGAGGAGAGAGAGGGAGAGAGAGGGACTTGGACAAAGAGGAGAGACAGGGACTTGGACAAAGAGGAGAGAGACAGTGAGAGAGAGGGAGAGAGAGGGAGAGAGATAGACTTTGACAAAGAGAAGAGAGAGGTAGAGAGAGGGACTTGGACAAAGAGGAGAGAGAGGGAGATAGAGGGAGAGAGAGGGACTTGGACAAAGAGGAGAGAGAGGGAGAGAGAGGGAGATAGAGGGAGAGACAGGGACTTGGACAAAGAGTAGAGAGAGAGGGAGAGACAGGGACTTGGACAAAGAGGAGAGAGAGGGAGAGAGAGGGAGAGAGATAGACTTTGACAAAGAGAAGAGAGAGGTAGAGAGAGGGACTTGGACAAAGAGGAGAGCGAGGGAGATAGAGGGAGAGAGAGGGACTTGGACAAAGAGGAGAGAGAGAGAGATAGAGGGAGAGACAGGGACTTGGACAAAGAGGAGAGAGAGAGAGATAGAGGGAGAGAGAGGGACTTGGACAAAGAGGAGAGAGAGAGAGATAGAGGGAGATACAGGGACTTGGACAAAGAGTAGAGCGAGAGGGAGAGAGAGGGATAGAGAGGGACTTGGACAAAGAGGAGAGAGAGGGAGAGACAGGGACTTGGACAAAGAGGCGTGTGAGAGGGAGAGAGAGGGACTTGGACAAAGAGGAGAGAGACAGGGAGAGAGAGGGAGAGAGATAGACTTTGACAAAGAGAAGAGAGAGGGAGATAGAGGGAGAGAGAGGGACTTGGACAAAGAGGAGAGAGAGGGAGATAGAGGGAGAGAGAGGGAGAGAGAGGGACTTGGACAAAGAGGAGAGAGAGGGACTTGGACAAATAGGAGAGAGAGGGAGAGAGGGGGACTTGGACAAAGAGGAGAGAGGGGGAGATAGAGGGAGAGAGAGGGAAAGAGAGGGACAAAGACAGGATGGGAGTAAAACCTGTTATTCTGCCTGCTCTCTCCCCTGGTTAGGGGAACTTCTTGCCCCCTTATACAGATCACATCACACTCCGAGAGACTCTCTCTCTCTCTCACAGATCCCCTCCTCTTCTAACGCCATCATGACCTCACTATCACTCACTTCTTCTGGCACACACAACTAAAGACCCTTCAAATAAGGTTGTTGCTGGGCAGATGCTGTGTGTATTGCCTGGGTCTGGTTATGTGCAGTGCAACAGTCTGTCCTGACACCGGCACCACTGGGGATTCTGGGCCATGCAGGGCCTGTCTGTCAGAGCAGGCTCTCTGTCTGTGGAGATCCTGGCAGAGCCTCCTGACATTGATAAGGCTCTGAGCAGTCCACACTCATGCCAGTACTGTTACAGGACAGACACAGGAGCATCAAAGGCCTCAGCGTCCAGAAACCCCAGATAGCGGGGCGATAGGCCAGGACAGTGGAGCACAGATTGGTGCGGTAACCATAGTAACCATATCTGTCCATCACAGATCTTTTCAGCCGAAGAGAGAGGGAGAGGGAGGGTAGAGGCCAGAACACAGGGGACTTGGCTGTCTTAACGCCAACCTCACAACAGACCCCTGATGAGATGATACATACAGACAGATACAGTGAAGGCTGCAGAGTGGAAACACATTGGATGGAATTTATAAGATCCCAATTCATATCAAACCAGTTTGTGTTCACTGTATTTAGACTGCATATTCAGCTAAACCTTAAAGCTGTGATCAAGATACATACTGCAAGCCAGCAAGCTAAGTAATACTTATTATTTGTATTTTTTATTTTATTTATGCAGTTGGTTTGGAATTATCGCCCCAATGCAAAAGTGCCAAACACGCTTGGCAGGAAAGTTTCTTAGTGTTGGGCATTGAGCTTCATTCAGGAGGGTGATTAAGCCTCTAGTTTCATGAGCTTAGAGTAGAGAACACAGTTGGGAGACTCTGCACCGGTTATCATTGGCACTAAACGGTGCAGTGCCTTTAGGCAACAGGTCTCACTCGGCTGCCAGGAGCGTGACAGAGGTGCTCAGGGGTGTTTTGACCCTGTCACCTGTCAGTGACTTGGCAACAGGTTGACAGGGCTACGCTGGGCCCATAGTAACTGAGACTGGGGAGATTACAGTGGATCCTGTGCAGCCGATGTGACGGGTGTTGGGTTACCAGGCTGCTCCTGGGGTCAGCCTTGGCATGCCTCTAGGGTTTCTGCTGCCAGGAGCCAGGCCTGCTCCGTAGTCTTAACATGAATCATTAATTCACCAGACAAGACTTCACAGCCAGTGGGACCAGGAGTGTGTGTGTGTGTGTGTGTGTGTGTGTGTGTGTGTGTGTGTGGTAGCACAAGAAGAAGTACAGTCACTGGCTTCTTCGCGGTCGTTGATGACGCCATGTGTAGTGTCTGGTTGATGACGCCATGGGTAGTGTCTGGTTGATGACGCCATGTGTAGTGTCTGGTTGATGATGCCATGTGTAGTGTCTGGTTGATGATGTGAGAACAGTGTTGACTGTAACAGAAGCTTGGAAGGCATTAGGGTGTTGAAAGTTGAGCTGTAGTCAACGAACAGCAGTGTGGAGTGCAATAGAGATTGTATCATCTGTGGATCTGTTAGGGCGGTATGTGAATTGGAGTGGGTCTAGGATTTCTGGGATGATGGTGTTGTTGTGAGCCATGACCAGCCTATCAATGCATTTCATGGCTACAGATGTGATTGCTACGTGGCGATAGTCATTGAGACAGCTTACCTTGGTGTTCTTGGGCACGGGGACTATGGTGGTCTGCTTGAAACATGTAGGTATTACAACGTGGGTCATGGAGAGGTTGAAAATCTCAGTGAAGACATTTGCCAGCTGGTCTGTGTATGCTCTGAGTGTTGCTTGCCTTGAAGCGAGCATAGAGGCATTCCGCTCGTTTGGTCGTGTCACTGGCAGCTCGTGGCTGGGTTTCCCTTTGCAATCTGTGATAGTTTGCAAGTCCTGACAAGCATCAGAGCCTGTAAAGTAAGATTCAATCTTAGTCCTGTATTGACACTTTTCCTGTTTGGTGGTTCGTCGGAGGGTTGTAAGCAGGATTTGTTATAAGCCCCCGGGTGAGTGTCTTCATACATCACTAAGTGTCCCTACATACAGTATGTACTTATTGATGATGTAATGTGTCATTATGAGTGCATCGTGTGCATCGTAACGGTGAACATCAGAGAATTCTGTAAATATACGTTGGGCAGAACCGTCCTGAAGCTGAATTTAAACGGTATTAAAGTACAGGGAAAGGATATGTTGAAAATGGAGGTGTCACCAAGTCTCAACCAATCCTAGCTTGGCACTGCAGGCCTTCCTCCGATGGCCCCGACACCAGCAGAACTTTCAGCCAGGCAGTACAATAACTAGTGATGAAACCACCAATGCTGTGGCCACAGAAGTTTAGTCGTTTTTCCCAAGAAAAAGCTCTTTATGTTTCTCTTAATTTCTGTGGCTTTAACCAGAACGTAGCCTCTGTTTGGTGGTTTATTCTGTAGTTGAGCACACACACACACACACACACACACACACACACACACACACACACACACACACACACACACACACACACACACACACACACACACACACACACACACACACACACACACATGTACACACACACACATACACACACACACACACATGTACACACATGCACACATGAAAAGCTGCCATATACGCTCAGCTCACAACCCCATAATCGCAATTCACATGTAGTTTCTCCTTCAGTACGTTTAGATCAGTGAACATTCTCAACATCCAGAGGGTGAGGGACATCCAGAGGGTGAGGGACATCCAGAGGGTGAGGGACATCCAGAGGGCGAGGGACATCCAGAGGGTGAGGGAAATCCAGAGGGTGAGGGACATCCAGAGGGTGAGGGACATCCAGAGGGTGAGGGACATCCAGAGGGTGAGGGAAATCCAGAGGGTGAGGGAAATTAAGAAATGCAATAAGTGACTATGGCTAAAATGTACATAAGTTAATCTGACGGGTATTCAGTAAACCACAACGTGTTGTCGGCTAGACGCTAATTTAAAGAGCTATTCTGGAAATGCACTTCATTAGTTTTTTGGGGAAACACATTAGCAGAACAAGTAGAAAAAGTAGATTTTTGAAGAAAGATTTTGAGGGTCGAAGAGAGGTCTGAATGGGAGAAAAATTAGATCAAGTGAAAACTCACCAGAAGCAGGCGGGTGGAGCAAGCAGAGCGAGGTGGGTGGAGCAAGCAGAGCGAGGTGGGTGGAGCAAGCAGAGCGAGGTGGGTGGAGCAAGCAGAGCGAGGCGGGTGGAGCAAGCAGAGCGAGGTGGGTGGAAAGGAAGGGACAGGCAGAGCAGTGACTGTATGCTAGCAGGATAGTCCATATCTCTAATCGCCTTTTCTGATCGCAATGTTGTTTCCATAAGAGGATGAATTGGTCTAATGTAGCATGTATGGTAAAGCCTCAGCCCTTAGCTACCTGTTGCAGTTGAAATGAGCCTTAAAAAAAGTTAATAAAGACAAAAATGTTGTTTTGTGTGACAACAGCGCCAGCGATAATTGAGCGAGGCATCAAAGGGGACAACCCGTCCACCCTGCTACGGTTGGGTCATTATAATTAAAAACAATGCATTCTAAAAGAAATCACACACCTCGCACGCTCCTTCGGTGAGTTTAGGCCATCTCTCTCTCCTTATCTCTCTCTCTCTCTCTCTCTCTCCCTATCTCTCTCTCTCTCTCTCTCCCTATCTCTCTCTCTTTCTCCCTCTCTCAATTCAATTCAATTCAAGGGCTTTATTGGCATGGGAAACGTGTTAACATTGCCAAAGCAAGTGAGGTAGATAATCTCTCTCTCTCTCTCTCTCTCTCTCTCTCTCTCTCTCTCTCTCTCTCTCTCTCTCTCTCTCTCTCTCTCTCTCTCTCTCTCTCTCTCTCTCTCTCTCTCTCTACATGAGGTCATTCACATTTTGAGGTCAGTCACATATTGAGGTCGGTCACACATTGAGGTCGGTCACATATTGAGGTCAGTCACATATTGAGGTCGGTCACACATTGAGGTCGGTCACATATTGAGGTCATTCACATTTTGAGGTCAGTCACATATTGAGGTCATTCACATATTGAGGTCGGTCACATATTGAGGTCGGTCACATATTGAGGTCAGTCACAATATTGAGGTCGGTCACATATTGAGGTCAGTCACATATTGAGGTCAGTCACATATTGACTAGAATAGATAAAGTCCTTGGTTCACTCCAGACCTGTCTGCCCTTGACCAGCACAAAAACCTCCTGTGGCGTTTTGCCTTAGCATCGAATAGCCCCCGTGATATGCAACTTTTCAGGGAAGTTAGGAACAAATATACACAGGCAGTTAGGAAAGCTAAGGCTAGCTTTTTCAAACAGAAATTTGCATCCTGCAGTACTAACTCAAGAAAGTTCTGGGACACTGTAAAATCCATGGAGAATAAGAGCATCTCCTCCCAGCTGCCCACTGCACCGAGGCTAGGAAACACTGTCACCAGCATTTCTCTACGGCTGGTCATGCTTTCCACCTGGCTACCCCTACTCCGGTCATCTGCCAGGCACCCTCCACAGCATCCTGCCAAATCCCCCACCATTTCTCCTTTACCCAAATCCAGATAGCTGATTTTCTGAAAGAGCTGCAAAATCTGGACCCCTGCAAATCAGCCTGGCTAGACAATTTGGACGATCTCTTTCTAAAATTATCTGCCGAAATTGTTGCAACCCCTATTACTAGCCTGTTCAACCTCTCTTTCGTATCGTCTGAGATTCCCAAAGATTGGAAAGCTGCCGCGGTCATCCCACTCTTCAAAGGGGGTGACACTCTAGACCCAAACTGCTACAGGCCTATATCTATACTACCCTGTCTTTCTAATGTCTTCGAAAGCCAAGTTAACAAACAGATTACCGACCATTTCGAATCGCGCCGTACCTTCTCCGCTATGCAATCTGGTTTCAGAGCTGGTCATGGGTGCACCTCAGCCACGCTCAAGGTTCTAAACGATATCATAACCGCCATCGATAAGAGACATTACTGTGCAGCTGTCTTCATCGACCTGGCCTGAGGCTTTCGACTCTGTCAATCACCACATTCTTATTGGCAGACTCGACGGCCTTGGTTTCTCAAATGTTTACCAACTACTTCTCTGATAGAGTTCAGTGTGTCAAATCGGAGGGCCTGTTGTCCGGACCTCTGGCAGTCTCTATGGGGGTGCCACAGGGTTCAATCCTTGGGCCGACTCTCTTCTCGGTATACATCAATGATGTTGCTCTTGCTGCTGGTGATTCTCTGATACACCTCTACGCAGATGACACCATTCTGTATACTTCTGGCCCCTCTTTGGACACTGTGTTAACTAACCTCCAGACGAGCTTTAATGCCATACAACTCTCCTTCTGTGGCCTCCAACTGCTCTTAAACGCAAGTAAAACTAAATGCATGCTATTCAACCGATCACTGCCCGCACCTGCTCGCCCATCCAGCATCACTACTCTGGACGGCTCTGACTTAGAATATGTGGAAAACTACAAATGCCTAGGTGTCTGGTTAGACTGTAAACCCTCCTTACAGACTCACATTAAGTATCTCCTATCCAAAAATAAATCTAGAATTGGCTTCCTATATCGCAACAAAGCATCCTTCACTCATGCTGCCAAACATACCCTCGTAAAACTGACTATCCTACCGATACTCGACTTCAGTGATGTAATCTATATAATAGCCTCCAACACTCTACTCAACATACTGGATGCAGTCTATCACAGTGCCATCCGTTTTGTCACCAAAGCCCCATACACTACCCCCATCCCCATACTGTATTTATTTATTTATCTTGCTCCTTTGAACTCCAGTATCTCTACTTGCACATTCATCTTCTGCACATCTACCACTCCAGTGTTTAATTGCTATATTGTAATTACTTCGCCACCATGGCCTATTTATTGCCTTAACTCCCTTATCTTACCTCATTTGCACTCACTGTACATATACTTTTTGTTTTCTTTTGTTCTACTGTATTATTGACTATGTTTTGTTTATTCCATGTGTAACTCTGTGTTGTTGTATGTGTCGAATTGCTATGCTTTATCTTGGCCAGGTCGCAGTTGCAAATGAGAACTTGTTCTCAACTAGCCTACCTGGTTAAATAAAGGTGGGGGAAAAAATAATTGAGGTCAGTCACATTGGAGGATAACACTAGGGGATTGGGGGATAACACTAGGGGATTGGAGGATAACACTAGGGGATTGGGGGATAACACTAGGGGATTGGGGGATAACACTAGGGGATTGGAGGATAACACTAGGAGATTGGAGGATAACACTAGGGGATTGGAGGATAACACTAGGGGATTGGAGGATAACACTAGGGGATTGGAGGATAACACTAGGGGATTGGGGGATAACACTAGGGGATTGGGGGATAACACTAGGGGATTGGGGGATAACACTAGGGGATTGGAGGATAACACTAGGGGATTGGGGGATAACACTAGGGGATTGGGGGATAACACTAGGGGATTGGGGGATAACACTAGGGGATTGGGGGATAACACTAGGGGATTGGAGGATAACACTAGGGGATTGGAGGATAACACTAGGCGATTGGAGGATAACACTAGGGGATTGGAGGATAACACTAGGGGATTGGGGGATAACACTAGAGGATTGGGGGATAACACTAGGGGATTGGAGGATAACACTAGGGGATTGGGGGATAACACTAGGGGATTGGAGGATAACACTAGGGAATTGGGGGATAACACTAGGGGATTGGAGGATAACACTAGGGGATTGGGGGATAACACTAGAGGATTGGGGGATAACACTAGGGGATTGGGGGATAACACTAGGGGATTGGGGGATAACACTAGGGGATTGGAGGATAACACTAGGAGATTGGAGGATAACACTAGGGGATTGGAGGATAACACTAGGGGATTGGAGGATAACACTAGGGGATTGGAGGATAACACTAGGGGATTGGGGGATAACACTAGGGGATTGGGGGATAACACTAGGGGATTGGGGGATAACACTAGGGGATTGGAGGATAACACTAGGGGATTGGGGGATAACACTAGGGGATTGGGGGATAACACTAGGGGATTGGGGGATAACACTAGGGGATTGGGGGATAACACTAGGGGATTGGAGGATAACACTAGGGGATTGGAGGATAACACTAGGCGATTGGAGGATAACACTAGGGGATTGGAGGATAACACTAGGGGATTGGGGGATAACACTAGAGGATTGGGGGATAACACTAGGGGATTGGAGGATAACACTAGGGGATTGGGGGATAACACTAGGGGATTGGAGGATAACACTAGGGAATTGGGGGATAACACTAGGGGATTGGAGGATAACACTAGGGGATTGGGGGATAACACTAGGGGATTGGAGGATAACACTAGGGGATTGGGGGATAACACTAGAGGATTGGGGGATAACACTAGGGGATTGGGGGATAACACTAGAGGATTGGGGGATAACACTAGAGGATTGGGGGATAACACTAGGGGATTGGGGGATAACACTAGGGGATTGGAGCATAACACTAGGGGATTGGGGGATAACACTAGGGGATTGGAGGATAACACTAGGGGATTGGAGCATAACACTAGGGGATTGGGGGATAACACTGGTGATTTGTATGCTCAACAGTGCTGAAACACTTATTTTGCTTCATTGATGTTCCTGTATCACTGAAATAATATCTGCAGTGCAGCAACTGCAAAACACATTGAAAGTGACTGATATTGTCTGTTTTATAGGCTTGTGGCATGGTAAATTCGGTCTTTATTGACAGTTCTTTCCTGTAGGTGGAGTAAGTAGTGGCTTTTGACGTCAGTAAGATTGGACAAGCCGGTCATGCATTGCAGGGCCTAACAGGGTGCCAAGCCTCTGAGTTGGCCTTAAGAACATCAGAGTCAGACTTAATGTTTAATGCCCCAGGAAAATGTGATGCAAGACAGTTGTGTGTGGTCTCTTCTTTGGCCCTTCAGAGTACAACTCAGAACAGTGTGTGTGTGTGTGTGTGTGTGTGTGTGTGTGTGTGTGTGTGTGTGTGTGTGTGTGTGTGTGTGTGTGTGTGTGTGTGTGTGTGTGTGTGTGTGTGTGTGTGTGTGTGTGTGTGTGTGTGTGTGTGTGTGTTTGTGTTTAGCTGTTGTGCTTGCATAGGGAATGGATTTTAGTTCACAGGAAGGTCATGGTCGAGAGTGGGGTGGTGTAGTAACCAAACGATCCGCTCATCAGAAACCATAGCGTAACAATCGAGGCCTGTCAAGCAAAATAAAGAGACCTCAGGATTGTTGGAACCTTCTCAGAAGGCGGAAGATGTTTGGCCACTCTCCTGTCGCTCTGCTCCAACGTCAACTGTTACTGAAACATGATACTGTGTCTTAATGGTCAGCATGAGTTGACAAAATGACGCTGAACACAGTCTATAAGCTCCTTCAATGGTGAATGAGCTTGAATCAAGTCGAGAGGAGAAGAGAAGAGATCACTGCCGTTCTATCAAAGCGATGGCGATAGCAACTTAAAACGTGGTGGTGTGGTGATTCCCTCGTACAAGTACTTGGGAGTGTGGCTAGACGCACAGTGTCCTTCTCTCAAGCACATATCAAAGCTGCAGGCTAAAGTTAAATCTAGACTTGTTTTCCTCTATCGTAATCACTCCTCTTTCACCCAGCTGCCAAACTAACCCTGATTCAGATGACCATTCTACCCATGCTAGATTTCGGAGACATAATTTATAGATCGGCAGGTAAGGGTGCTCTCGAGCGAGATGTTCTTTACCATTTGGCCATCAGATTTGCCACCAACGCTCTTATAGGATACATCACTGCACTCTATACTCCTCTGTAAACTGGTGATCTCTGTATACCTGATGCAATACCCACTGGTTGATGCTTATTTCTAAAAACCCTCTTAGGCCTCTCTCCCCCTCTCTGAGATATCTACTGCAGCCCTCATCCTCCACATACAACACCCGTTCTGCTAGTCACATTCTGTTAAAGGTCCCCAAAGCACACACTTCCCTGGGTCGCTCGTCTTTTCAGTTCACTGCAGCTTGCGACTGGAATGAGCTGCAACAAACACTGAAACTGCACAGTTTTATCTCAATCTCTTAATTCAAAGACTCAATCATGGACGCTCTTACTGACAGTTGTGGCTGCTTTGTGTGATGTTTTCTTGTCTCTACCTTCTTGCCCTTTGTGCTTTTGTCTGTGCCCAATAATGTGTGTACCATGTTTGTGCTGATACCATGTTGTGTTGCTACCATGTTGTTGTCATGTTGTGTTTCTACCATGCTGTGTTGTTGTCTAAGCTTTCTCTTTATGTAGTGTTGTGTTGTCTCTCTTGTTGTGATGTGTGTTTTGTATTTATATATTTAAACATTTAAAAAATGGAATCCCAGTCCCCGCAAGAGGCCTTTTGCCTTTTGGTAATCTGTCATTTTAAGAATTTGTTCTGAAATGACTACCCTAGTTCAATAAAGGTTAAATAAATAAATAAAAAATGAAAAAAATAACCAAAGTATCTCATATTTTCTCTTACTTTTTACGATAGGGGCACTAAAACCATATGACCTTCAGTTCCTTCAGTGCAGTAGAAAATCAGTAGTGGATAAGTAGAGAATCAATAAAGGATCAGTAGAGGATCAGTAAAGAATCAGTAGAGGATCAGTAGTAGATCAGTAGTAGATCAGCAGAGAATCAGTAGATGATCAGAAGTAGATCAGTAGAAGATCAGTAGAGAATCAGCAGAGGATCAATAGAGAATCAGTAGAGGATCAGTAGTGGATCAGTAGAGAATCAGTAAAGAATCAGTAGAGGATCAGTAGTAGATCAGTAGAGAATCAGTAGAGGATCAGTAGAGGATCAGTAGAGGATCAGTAGAGGATCAGTAGTGGATCAGTAGTAGATCAGTACTGGATCAGTAGACGATGAGTAGTAGGTCAGTAGAGGGTCAGTAGAGCATCAGTAGGTGATCAGTAGTTAAATCAGTCGAGAATCAGAAGAGGATCAGTAGTGGATGAGTAGTGGATCAGAAGAGGATCAGTAGAGTTTCAGTCGTAGATCAGTGGAGGATCAGTAGAGAAACAGTAGTGCATCAGTAGTGGATCAGAAGAGGATCAGTAGAGGATCAGTAGTAGATCAGTAGAGAACCAGTAAAGAGTCTGTAGAGGATCAGAAGTAGATCAGTAGAGAATCAGTAGTGGATCAGTAGAAGATCAGTAGTGGATCAGTAATGGATCAGTAGTGAATCAGTACCAGATCAGTAGACGATCAGTAGACAATCAGTAGTAGATCAGTAGAGGGTCAGTAGTGGATCAGTAGAGGATCAGTAGCTAGATCAGTAGAGAATCAGTAGAGGATCAGTAGTAGATCAGTAGTGGATCAATAGTATATCAGAATAGAATCAGAAGTTGATCAGTGGAGGATCATTACTAGATCAATAGTGGATCAGTACAGTATCAGTAGTGGATCAGTGGAGGATCAGTAGGTGATCAGTAGTAAAATCAGTAGAGGGTCAGTAGAGCATCAGTAAGTGATCAGTAGTAAAATCAGTTGAGAATCAGAAGAGGATCAGTAGTGGATCAGTAGAGGATCAGTACAGTATCAGTAGTGGATCAGTGGAGGATCAGTAGGTGATCAGTAGTAAAATCAGTAGAGGGTCAGTAGAGCATCAGTAAGTGATCAGTAGTAAAATCAGTTGAGAATCAGAAGAGGATCAGTAGTGGATCAGTAGTGGATCAGAAGAGGATCAGTAGAGTATCAGCCGTAGATCAGTGGAGGATCAGTAGAGAATCAGTAGTGCATCAGTAGTGGATCAGAAGAGGATCAGTAGAGGGTCAGTAGTGGATCAGTAGAGGATCAGAAGCTAGATCAGTAGAGAATCAGTAGTAGATCAGTAGTGGATCAATAATATATCAGTATAGAATCAGAAGTTGATCAGTGGAGGATAATTAGTAGATCAATAGTGGATCAGTAGAGGATCAGTACAGTATCAGTAGTGGATCAGTGGAGGATCAGTAGTGGATCAGTAGTAGATTTTTAATTAGATCAGTAGTGGATCAGTAGAGGATCGGTCGATGATCGGTAGTCGATCGGTCGATGATCGGTAGTCGATCGGTAGAGGATCGGTAGTGGATCGGTAGTGGATCAGTAGAGGATCACAGTAGATCAGTAATAGATCGGTAGTGGATTGGTAGTGGATCGGTAGTGGGTCGGTAGTGGATCAGAGTAGATCAGTAGTAGATCGGTAATGGATCGGTTGTTGATCAGTGGTGATCGTTTTCTTTTGGCCCTCCTTAGCTACTGCTGCTTGTTCAAATATTCCACTCTCCAGTCTTGCTTGGAGTTTGTTTAGGAAGTTGATAAATGAGTGTGTTTGTGTGTGTGTTTGTGTGTGTGTGTGTTTCATCCCGCGACATACTGTTTCACCCCGCGGTCTCTTCAGTTTCCTTATTGGAATCAGAGCCCTAATTATATTGTCTGCCCACAGCTGTACTTTTCCACATTGACCAAACATCACATATTCGAGGCGCACCCCACCACCAACCAGCACACATGTAACAAAATCGGAATAGTTCCCATGCCTGATATTAATGTACATTCCTTTAGTTGTTGTCAGTGTCATTTTTTTATGTTACACACACCCCCATAAACATCCCCTGCCTCCCTTACCACTTACCTTTCTACTGTACCCATGTGGAAGAGTTAGGTTACTGTACAATTGTCCCAATAAAAATTCTCATCAATGTAACATGTAAAAGCACAGATATTGAGTTGATATTGTAACATTCTTCTACCAGTATATTGTGATATCTATGCTTTTCTGTCATTTACAGTGCCTTGCGAAAGTATTCGGCCCCCTTGAACTTTGCGACCTTTTGCCACATTTCAGGCTTCAAACAAAGATATAAAATGGTATTTTTTGTGTGAAGAATCAACAACAAGTGGGACACAATCATGAAGTGGAACGACATTTATTGGATATTTCAAACTTTTTTAACAAATCAAAAACTGAAAAATTGGGCGTGCAAAATTATTCAGCCCCTTTACTTTCAGTGCAGCAAACTCTCTCCAGAAGTTCAGTGAGGATCTCTGAATGATCCAATGTTGACCTAAATGACTAATGATGATGAATACAATCCACCTGTGTGTAATCAAATCTCCGTATGAATGCACCTGCACTGTGATAGTCTCAGAGGTCCGTCAAAAGCGCAGAGAGCATCATGAAGAACAAGGAACACACCAGGCAGGTCCGAGATACTGTTGTGAAGAAGTTTAAAGCCGGATTTGGATACAAAAATATTTCCCAAGCTTTAAACATCCCAAGGAGCACTGTGCAAGCGATAATATTGAAATGGAAGGAGTATCAGACCACTGCAAATCTACCAAGACCTGGCCGTCCCTCTAAACTTTCAGCTCATACAAGGAGAAGACTGATCAGAGATGCAGCCAAGAGGCCCATGATCACTCTGGATGAACTGCAGAGATCTACAGCTGAGGTGGGAGACTCTGTCCATAGGACAACAATCAGTCGTATATTGCACAAATCTGGCCTTTATGGAAGAGTGGCAAGAAGAAAGCCATTTCTTAAAGATATCCATAAAAGGTGTTGTTTAAAGTTTGCCACAAGCCACCTGGGAGACACACCAAACATGTGGAAGAAGGTGCTCTGGTCAGATGAAACCAAAATTGAACTTTTTGGCAACAATGCAAAACGTTATGTTTGGCGTAAAAGCAACACAGCTGAACACACCATCCCCACTGTCAAACATGGTGGTGGCAGCATCATGGTTTGGGCCTGCTTTTCTTCAGCAGGGACAGGGAAGATGTTTAAAATTGATGGGAAGATGGATGGAGCCAAATACAGGACCATTCTGGAAGAAAACCTGATGGAGTCTGCAAAAGACCTGAGACTGGGACGGAGATTTGTCTTCCAACAAGACAATGTTCCAAAACATAAAGCAAAATCTACAATGGAATGGTTCAAAAATAAACATATCCAGGTGTTAGAATGGCCAAGTCAAAGTCCAGACCTGAATCCAATCGAGAATCTGTGGAAAGAACTGAAAACTGCTGTTCACAAATGCTCTCCATCCAACCTCACTGAGCTCGAGCTGTTTTGCAAGGAGGAATGGGAAAAAATGTCAGTCTCTCGATGTGCAAAACTGATAGAGACATACCCCAAGCGACTTACAGCTATAATCGCAACAAAAGGTGGCGCTACAAAGTATTAACTTAAGGGGGCTGAATAATTTTACACGCCCAATTTTTCAGTTTTTGATTTGTTAAAAAAGTTTGAAATATCCAATAAATGTCGTTCCACTTCATGATTGTGTCCCACTTGTTGTTGATTCTTCACAAAAAAATACAGTTTTATATCTTTATGTTTGAAGCCTGAAATGTGGCAAAAGGTCGCAAAGTTCAAGGGGCCGAATACTTTCGCAAGGCACTGTATTAACTTTTTATCTGTTGATTTGTAAATGCTGTACATGCTAGCTAATTAATGTACATTTCTCTGTACATGTCGTCATTGGGCTAGCATGGCTATTCATATCCCCTTTCATTGTTAATTTGTACTTTGCAGAGGAAATGGCCTATAAGGGCAGCATTTGTTTATGGACGTTTTTCCTGTCATTATCAGGTACCGTATGTCATATGTTTTTTATTAAGATATTTTACTGACTGTTAGTTGTTTGCAAGTGCACATCACGTCACTGAACAGAACGCCTGGCAGTCATTGAGACAGTTGGCTAGCCTAGGCCCATAGGTTGCACTGTACATTTCTACTTCATAATGTAAATTGCATTTACATTACATTGTTATGTCTTTCATGAGATTAGTGTTATATGGCCCTGTCTACTGTAACCATGTGGAAGAGAGGAATTAAGTATAAGTATATATATATATATATATATATATAAGTATTAGTGTTTATTACCATATTATTAAAGTGTTTATTACCACAGTATTAAAGTGTTTATTACCACAGTATTACAGTGTTTATTACCACAGTATTAGTGTTTATTACCACAGTATTAAAGTGTTTATTACCACAGTATTAAAGTGTTTATTACCACAGTATTAAAGTGTTTATTACCACAGTATTAAAGTGTTTATTACCACAGTATTACAGTGTTTATTACCACAGTATTAGTGTTTATTACCACAGTATTAGTGTTTATTACCACAGTATTAATGTTAATTACCACAGTATTACAGTGTTAATTACCACAGTATTGCAGTGTTTATTACCACAGTATTAGTGTTAATTAACACAGTAGTAGTGTTTATTACCACAGTATTAGTGTGTATTACCACGGTATTAGTGTTTATTACCACAATATGAGTGTGTGTTGCCAGAGTATTACAGTGTTTATTACCACAGTATTACAGTGTTTATTACCACAGTATTAGTGTTTAAGATCAGAGTATTAGTGTTTATTACCACAGTATTACATTGTTTACTACCACAGTATTAGTGTTTATTACCACAGTATTACATTGTTTACTACCACAGTATTAGTGTTTATTAACACAGTATTAATGTTTATTATCACAGTATTAGTGTTTATTACCACAGTATTAGTGTTTATTACCACAATATTGGTATTAGTGTTTGTTACCACAGTATTACAGTGTTTATTACCACAGTATTACAGTGATTATTACCACAGTATTTGTGTTTATTACCACAGTAGTACAGTGTATCTTACCACAGTATTAGTGTTTAGTACCACAGTAGTGTTTAGTACCAGAGTAGTGTTTATTACCACAGTATTACATTGTTTACTACCACAGTATTAGTGTTTATTACCACAGTATTAGTGTTTAAGACCACAGTATTAGTGTGTATTAACACAGTATTAGTGTTTATTACCACAGTACTAGTGTTTATTACCACAGTACTAGTGTTTATTACCACAGTAGTACAGTGTATCTTACCACAGTATTAGTGTTTAGTACCACAGTAGTAGTGTTTATTACCACAGTATTAGTGTTGATTACCACAGTATTACAGGGTTTATACCACATTATTACAGTGTTTATTACCACAGTATTACTGTTTATTACCACAGTATTAGTGTTTATTACCACAGTTTTATTGTTTATTATCGCAGTATTAGTGTTTGTTACCACAGTATTTGTGTTTATTACCACAGTAGTGCAGTGTATCTTACCACCGTATTAATGTTAATTAACACAGTATTAGTGTTTATTACCACAGGATTGGTATTAGTGTTTGTTATCACATTATTACAGTGTATCTTACCACAGTATTAGTGTTTTTTACCACAGTATTAATGTTCATTACCACAGTATTAGTGTTTATTAATAACATTTATAAACTTAGAGTCACCCTGACCCAGACAGGGTCCACAGAATGAGCCCTGCTGCTGGGTTTCAAATGATACCCACTCCCACCACCATTCAAAAAAACACAAACACAGCCATCTCTGTGATTAATCTAATCAGCGGCCAGATGAGCTTATTTCCTTACATCCACTGCCACTTATTGGGGATTCTCTATTGGGTTTTAGAGACAGCACATTGGCCCTCTGTGATGGTGCTGATTGGGAGGCGGTCTCTTTGTCCGGTACTCCATCATTCCTCGCTCTGTGAGGCCTCTCACCAGCAGACATCCATCAAAGTCTGGCCATGAGGCACTCTAGCACCTTATCAATGGGGACAGCCTGTTTATGGCCCTATCCCCTTTGTGTGCTGTGGCAGTAAGGGGACGCTACAGAGGCAGAGCAGGTCAGGCACTAAAACAGCTTCCGCCCAGTGAATCACTTTCACATCCACACACAGGCTGCTGTGCTGTAAGCCGCGCCAGGCAATAACATAAAAGCAAACAAGCAAAGAAGCCAAACCAACAAAAGACACCGTGTGCAACTACGGCAACAAATTAGACCCAAGTCTGCCCAAAACATGGTGGAAAGTGGCTTTACTGAAAATGGACGCAGACTATGGGGTTCAACACCTCTTATTACAAGTGCTTTGGTTTCAAATAAGAGTGGAGAAAACACCATTCTTTTGCTGCCTGCAAGTGCAAATGATTCTACACATTTCTGCTTGACCACGGAAAAAACACTGCTGTTCCAAGGCCGGTAGACAGGCCTTAATGGAGAAGAAGCATTATTAAACCAAGAAGAAGCATTATTAAACCAAGAAGAAGCATTATTAAACCAAGAAGAAGCATTATTAAACCAAGAAGAAGCATTATTAAACCAAGAAGAAGCATTATTAAACCAAGAAGAAGCATTATTAAACCAAGATAAGCATTATTAAACCAAGAAGAAGCATTATTAAACCAAGATAAGCATTATTAAACCAAGAAGAAGCAGCTGTATGCTGGATGGATACCAATCTAATCAAATCAAGCTTTATTTTACAGCACATTTCAGACATGGAATGCAACTAAATGTGCTTTACAGGGAAAAACGAATAAAAACAATGAAAATGGAAACATTTACAACAACAAACATAAGAGGATACAAAACAAAAGAATAAGAATAAAAACTGAATGACTAAAAAGCACCCTAAGGAAAGGCAAATCTAAAAAGGTGTTTTAAGATCAGAGTTGTGGACACTCTCAGGGTCTGTGGCAGGCTGTTCCAGAGGCTGGGGGCACTCTCTCCATACCTCTTGGTCCTAGGCTTTGGGATAGTTAAAAGGCCAGTACCAGAGGACCTGAGGGACCTACTGCGTACATAACTTAAAAGTATGTCTGACATGTATTGGGGCGCATAACCGTGGATTGATTTAAAAACCAATGGAAGAATCTTAAAATGAATTGTAAAACTCACAGGCAGCCAGTGCAGAGACCTTTAAACCAGTGTAATGTGTGCTCTCTGTCTGGTCTTGGTCAGTACCCGTGCTGCAGCATTCTGTATGTTTTGCAGTTGACCAATGTCTTTCTTGGGTAGACCAGACAAGAGAGCATTACAGTAGTCAAGCCTGCTTGTAATAAAATAATGGAAGAGTCTCTCTGTATCAGCCTGAGAGGGAAACAGGGGCAAGGACCCAAAATCGAACCTTGTGGAACTCCCATGAGATAAACAGCCATCACTAACATAGAGTGGCTGCTGCAAACACACAGACTCAAATCTCTAGCCACTTTAATACATTTAATAAATGGATTTAATAAAGGTATCACTAGTCACTTTAAATAGCGCCACGCTAATATTGTCTACATATCCTACATTGCTCATCTCATATATATACTGTATTCTACACCATCTACTGCATCTTGCCTAAGCCTCACGGCCATCACTCATCCATATATATACTGTATTCTACACCATCTACTGCATCTTGCCTAAGCCTCACGGCCATCACTCATCCATATATATACTGTATTCTACACCATCTACTGCATCTTGCCTAAGCCTCACGGCCATCACTCATCCATATATATACTGTATTCTATACCATCTACTGCATCTTGCCTAAGCCACACGGCCATCGCTCATCCATATATATACTGTATTCTACACCATCTACTGCATCTTGCCTAAGCCTCACGGCCATCACTCATCCATATATATACTGTATTCTATACCATCTACTGCATCTTGCCTAAGCCACACGGCCATCGCTCATCCATATATATACTGTATTCTACACCATCTACTGCATCTTGCCTAAGCCTCACAACCATCACTCATCCATATATATACTGTATTCTATACCATCTACTGCATCTTGCCTAAGCCACACGGCCATCGCTCATCCATATATATACTGTATTCTACACCATCTACTGCATCTTGCCTAAGCCTCACGGCCATCACTCATCCATATATTTACATGTACATATTCTTATTCATCCCTTTACATTTGTGTGTATTAGGTAGTTGTTGTGAATTTGTTAGATTACTTGTTAGATATTACTGCACTGTAGGAACTAGAAGCACAAGCATTTTGCTACACTCGCATTAACATCTGCTAACCATATGCATGTGACCAATGAAATTTGATTTGATATGATGACTACCAACCCATATCGGCTATCAGCTGTTTTCTTTTGTGACGTCATTTCCGGTCACAACTTGCAGACTTGTTTACGTGTTGCTGTGCGTTTTGTTGCCAACTTTACTTTGCTACCTGACAACTTTACGGTTTTGACTTTTTAAGGATAGCTGTGCTGCAAGCCCAGCTTCAGACGCAATCGTTAGGCAAGGGTAATTTCAGTGTAGGAAAGGACGAAACAGCGTCTGTGCCACCAGTAAGTACAGATAGTAACATTAGTATAAATCTCCTCGCATGGTCTCTGCAGCCGGACAACTTTCTCATGGCTTCTGGAGGGAAATGCTGTAGGAATGCTCAACCGGTGTCGCTCATTCAGCCGACAGAAACTTTCAACCAGTTTTCTCCCTTAAGCAGCGAGTCGGAGTCTGAGGTCGAGCCTTCTCTTGTCTCTACTCCTCCCGTTACAGGGTCTGAGACGCCGAAGCTTCCCACCATTAGCTCTGACAAATTGAAAACCCATTGGCAACTCCATTACCCGCAGTATTAGACTTAAAACGAATCATCCAGCGATCATACACTGTTTACCAGGGGGCAGGGCTACCGACGTTAAGGCTAATCTGAAGATGGTGCTGGCTAAAGCTAAAACTGGCGAGTGTAGAGAGTATAGAGATATTGTTATCCATGTCGGCACCAACGATGTTAGGATGAAACAGTCAGAGGTCACCAAGCGCAACATAGTATTCTTTGTTTTCTTTATATATTTTGGTTAGGTCAGGGTGTGACATGGGTGATGTATGTGTTTTTGTACTGTCTAGGGGTTTTGTAGGTTTATGGGGTTGTTTGTGGAACCATATTTAGGCAGCCATCTTTGGGTATTTCGTGGGTTATTGTCTATGTGATGTTGCATGTTAGCACTCAGTTTCTTGAGCGGTCACGGTCGTCATGATATTTTGTTTGTTTGGTGTAGTTCGTGTTTTTTCGTCTTTCCTTAAAAAGATGTATTCACATCACGCTGCGCTTTGGTCTCCTCACTATGATGATCGTGACACATAGCTTCAGTGTGTAAATCAGCTAGAAAGATGTGTCGGCATCGAGTAATTGTCTCTGGCCCCCTCCCAGTTAGGGGGAGTGATGAGCTCTACAGCAGTCTCACAACTCAATCGCTGGATGACAACTGTTTTCTGCCTCTCCCAAAAGATAGAATTTGTAGATAATTGGCCCTCTTTCTGGGACTCGCCCACAAACAGGACCAAGCCTGGCCTGCTGAGGAGTGACGGACTCCATCCTAGCTGGAGGGGTGCTCTCATCTTATCTACCAACATAGACAGGGCTCTAGCTCCACAATGAAATAGGGTGCAGGCCAGGCAGCAGGCTGTAAGCCAGCCAGCCAGCTTAGTGGAGCCTGCCACTAGCACAGTCAGTGTAGTCAGCTCAGCTATCCCCATTGAGACCGTGTCTGTGCCTTGACCTAGGTTGGGCAAAACTAAACATGGCAGTGTTCGCCTTAGCAATCTCACAAGGATAAAGACCTCCTCCAATCCTGCCATTATTGAAAGAGATTGTGATACCTCACATCTCAAAATAGGGCTGCTTAATGTTAGATCCCTCACTTCCAAGGCAGTTATAGTCACTGAACTAATCACTGATCATAATCTTGATGTGATTGGCCTGACTGAAACATGGCTTAAGCCTGATGAATTTACTGTGTTAAATGAGGCCTCACCTCCTGGTTACACTAGTGACCATATCCCCCGCGCATCCCGCAAATGCGGAGGTGTTGCTAGCATTCATGATAGCAAATTTCATTCAATTTACGCAAAAAAAATGATGTTTTGTCTTTTGTGCTTCTAGTCATGAAATCTATGCAGCCAACTCAATCACTTTTTATAGCTACTGTTTACATGCCTCCTGGGCCATATACAGCGTTCCTCACTGAGTTCCCTGAATTCCTATCGGACCTTGTAGTCATAGCACACAATATTCACATGGAAAAGTCCACAGACCCACTCCAAAAGGCTTTCGGAGCCATCATCGACTCAGTGGGTTTTGTCCAACATGTCTCTGGACCTACTCACTGTCACAGTCATACTCTGGACCTAGTTTTATCCCATGGAATAAATGTTGTGGATCTTAATGTTTTTCCTCATAATCCTGGACTATCGGACCACCATTTTATTACGTTGCAATCGCAACAAATAATCTGCTCAGACCCCAACCAAGGAGCATCAAAAGTTGTGCTATATATTCTCAGACAACACAAAGATTCATTGATGCCCTTCCAGACTCTCTCTGCCTACCCAAGGACGTCAGAGGACAAAAATCAGTTAACCACCTAACTGAGGAACTCAATTTAACCTTGCGCAATACCCTAGATGCAGTTGCACCCCTAAAAACAAAAAACATTTGTCATAAGAAACTAGCTCCCTGGTATACAGAAAATACCCGAGCTCTGAAGCAAGCTTCCAGAAAATTGGAACGGAAATGGCGCCACACCAAACTGGAAGTCTTCCGACAAGCTTGGAAAGACAGTACTGTACAGTATCAAAGAGCCCTCACTGCTGCTCGATCGTCCTATTTTTCCAACTTAATTGAGGAAAATAAGAACAATCCGAAATGTATTTTCGATACTGTTGCAAAGCTAACTAAAAAGCAGCATTCCCCAAGTGAGGATGGCTTTCACTTCAGCAGTAATAAATTCATGAACTTCTTTGAGGAAAAGATCATGATCATTAGAAAGCAAATTAAGGACTCCTCTTTAAATCTGTGTATTCCTCCAAAGCTCAGTTGTCCTGAGTCTGTACAACTCTGCCAGGACCTAGGAACAAGAGAGACACTCAAGTGTTTTAGTACTATATCTCTTGACACAATGATGAAAATAATCATGGCCTCTGAACCTTCAAGCTGCATACTGGACCCTATTCCAACTAACCTACTGAAAGAGCTGCTTCCTGTGCTTGGCCCTCCTATGTTGAACATAATAAACGTCTCTCTATCCACCGGATGTGTACCAAACTCACTAAAAGTGGCAGTAATAAAGCATCTCTTGAAAAAGCCAAACCTTGACCCAGAAGATATTTAAAAAACTATCGGCCTATATCGAATCTTCCATTCCTCTCAAAAAAAATTGAAAAAGCTGTTGCGAAGCAACTCACTGCCTTCCTGAAGACAAACAATGTATACGAAATGCTTCAGTCTGGTTTCAGTCTGGTTTTAGACCCCGTCATAGCACTGAGACTGCACTTGTGAAGGTGGTAAATTACCTTTAATGGCGTCAGACCGAGGCTCTGCATCTGTACTCGTGCTCCTAGACCTTAGTGATGCTTTTGATACCATCGATCACCACATTCTTTTGGGGAGATTGGAAACCCAAATTGTTCTACACGGACAAGTTCTGGCCTGGTTTAGATCTTATCTGTCGGAAAGATATCAGTTTGTCTCTGTGAAGGGTTTATCCTCTGACAAATCAACTGTAAATGTTGGTGTTCCTCAAGGTTCCGTTTTAGGATCACTATTGTTTTCACTATATATTTTACCTCTTGGGGATGTCATTCGAAAACATAATGTTAACTTTCACTGCTATGCGGATGACACACAGCTGTACATTTCAATGAAACATGGTGAAGCCCCAAAATTGCCCTCGCTAGAAGCCTGTGTTTCAGACATAAGGAAGTGGATGGCTGCAAACTTTCTACTTTTAAACTCGGACAAACGGAGATGCTTGTTCTAGGTCCCAAGAAACAAAGAGATCTTCTGTTGAATCTGACAATTAATCTTGATGGTTGTACAGTCGTCTCAAATACAACTGTGAAGGACCTCGGCGTTACTCTGGACCCTGATCTCTCTTTTGACGAACATATCAAGACTGTTTCAAGGACAGCTTTTTTCCATCTACGTAACATTGCGAAAATCAGAAACTTTCTGTCCACAAATCATGCAGAAAAATTAAACCATGCTTTTTTACTTCAAAGTTAGACTACTGCAATGCTCTACTCTCCGGCTACCCGGATAAAGCACTAAATAAACTTCAGGTAGTGCTAAATACGGCTTCTAGAATCCTGACTAGAACCAAAATATTTGATCATATTACTCCAGTGCTAGCCTCCCTACACTGGCTTCCTGTTAAGGCAAGGGCTGATTTCAAGGTTTTACTGCTAACCTACAAAGCATTACATGGGCTTGCTCCTACCTATCTTTCCGATTTGGTCCTGCCATACATACCTACACGTACGCTACGGTCAAAAGACGCAGGCCTCCTAATCGTCCCTAGAATTTCTAAGCAAACAGCTGGAGGCAGAGCTTTCTCCTATAGAGCTCCATTTTTATGGAATGGTCTGCCTACCCATGTGAGAGACGCCGACTCGGTCTCGACCTTTAAGTCTTTACTGAAGACTCATCTCTTCAGTGGGTCATATAATTGAGTGTAGTCTGGCCCAGGAGTGTGAAGGTGAACGGAAAGGCTCTGGAGCAACGAACCACCCTTGCTGTCTCTGCCTGTCCGGTTCCCCTCTCTCCACTGGGATTCTCTGTCTCTAACCCTATTACTGGGGCTGAGTCATTGGCTTACTGGTGCTCTTTCATGCCGGCTGCAGTGGAGCAGGTTGAGAGCTTCAAGTTCCTTGGTGTCCACATCACCAACAAACTAACATGGTCCAAGCACACCAAGACAGTCGTGAAGAGGGCACGACAAAACATATTCCCCCTCAGGAGACTGAAAAGATTTGCCATGGGTCTTCAGATCCTCAAAAGGTTCTACAGCTGCACCATCAAGAGCATTCTGACGAGTTCCATCACTGCCTGGTATGGCAACTGCTCGGCCTCCGACTGCAAGGCACTACAGAGGGTAGTGCGAACGGCCCAGTACATCACTAGGGCCAAGATTCCTGCCATCCAGGCCCTCTATACCAGGCGGTGTCAGAGGAAGGCCCTAAAAATTGTCAAAGACTTCAGCCACCCTAGTCATAGAATGTTCTCTCTGCTACCGCACGGCAAGCGGTACCGGAGTGCCAAGTTTAGGTCCAAGAGGGTTCTAAATAGCTTCTACCCCAAGCCATAAGAATACTGAACACCTAATCAACCCAGAATATTTGCATTGCACCCCCCCCCCTCTCCACCTCTTTTACACAGCTGCTACTCTCTGTTGTTATCATCTATGCATAGTCACTTTAATAACTCTACCTACATGTACATATTACCTCAAATAACCGGTGCCCCCGCACATTGACTCTGTACCGGTACCCCCCTGTATATTGTCTCGCTATTGTTGTTTTACTGCTGCTCTTTAATTACTTGTTACTTTTATTTCTTATTCTTATCTGTATTTTTTTAAATTGCATTGTTGGTTAGGGGCTCGTAAATAGCATTTCACTGTAAGGCCAGTTGTATTTGGCGCATGTGACTAATAACATTTTATCATTATTTAATTGTATTTTATTTGTTGACCCAGATCACTAGTTGCTGAGGAAAAGGAGGAGGTCAAAAGGGGGGTAAGTTTAACCGGTGTGAAATGGCTAGCTAGTTAGCGAGGTGCGTGCTAATAGCCTTTCAATCGGTGACGTCACTCGCTCAGAGATTTTGAAGTAGTTGTTTCCCTTGCTCTGCCAGGGCTCTGAATTTGTGGAGCGATGAGTAACAATGCTTCGTGGGAGACAGTTGTTGATGTGTGCAGAGGGTCTCTGGTTCGAGCCCAGGCGAGGAGAGGAACGGAAGCAAAACTGTTACATGGGCACGTGCCCAGGGGCCATAAGCTCCAGAGGGCCCACGTTAATTTTGTTAGTCACTCTCACTCAGATATCATTAACATGGCATAAGTGATGGCAAAGTTGGTAGAATAGTAGAAATTGTAGAAATCTCCGCCCCATGGCAAAATGTGTAGAATTGCAGAAATCTTGCTTTAAAACTGCAACATTTTCTCTACACCCCATGGCAAAATGTGTAGAATTGCAGAAATCTTGCTTTAAAACTGCCACATTTTCTCTACACCCCATGGCAAAATGTGTAGAATTGCAGAATTGTTTTTTTGTTCCTTCATTTTTTTATCTCCGCTATCAAGAAGAGGGCCACTACTTTTTTACCTCAACCAAATGTTGCTTAGGGCCACAGCCCTGCATGTGCCTAACTCAATGTGAGCGAAGATTATTACTGAGTGTAAAATTAGTCTCTGCAGCCTTTATGAGCGGGTCCCAGCTCATGCACAACATGTCTGGCGGTTCCCCGCTGATTGTTGTTTTATTTCAATGGAAAAGAGAGGTAACACACAAAGCACAGTGACCACACTGAAGAGCCAGAGAGTAACCATGGAAGCGTTTGTCTTACTAGTCAATGGGTTACCCCACCATTCATTTAGTCATTTCACTGATTCAATATTTAGGCTTTTAAAAATATATAAGCCACTCCGAGGGGATTTTTGGCACTGTGCAAAAATAAATTAGTATCGGCTCAATCATTTTTTATTTTGTTTAGTGTTAAACAATTCATCTGCATGATGAGGACAATGAGGGGCACACAACAAATATATCCAAACCTCCACTTATTAGCCTATTATGGTTTCATATACCTCTGACATATCTGATTATTATTAGGCACAAAAAAAAACGATGTTTTGTCATAATTGGATAAATTGGAGCCACTGCAATACTCTATAAAATGACTTGCCCATAATAATGAACGGTGCATGCAAAGCGTATCAAGCCAACAATCCTGTAGGACAAACTTTTATTAGACTAATGATTGTCACAAATAAACTGGCTGTATAATGTGTTCAAACACCTGTTCAATAAATTATTAAATGTATCCAGACTTACCTGACACTTTGCTGGCTATCAGTCCAGGATAAATGATAGAAATACAGCTATTGTTGAGGATATCATCGATAACTCCTATCAATAGTCTCTAACGTTTTTCTCAGATGATATTCTTGGTCAATGAATGCATCTTGATACTCGTAGGGTGTTCCTGACAGCTGTCTCTACCCCCAGCGAACAACCACACAAAAAGCACGTCACACTCCGGGCGGACTATGGGAAATAAACTAACGGTATTTCCTATGTGGATAGAAACGTAGACTAAAGCCAGATAACGTTTTTTCAAACCAGCTGACTGCTCGAGGGTTCGCTGGGAGAAAGAATCTGCGCAGCCATGTCGTTCACCTTCATGTGTGTCTAAACAAAACTACGATGTGGACTTGTCGAGGAAAGGCAAGATTTGATAATCGCATTTGCCTCAGGGAGGTCGACCGTAGCAGCGGGCAGCTCCACCCAGCGAACCGTTGTTCTTATACCCAGCTATTTAGATAGGCCGAGTAGCTAGTAGAGGTATCACCACACCATAAAGAAAAGGGTCAAATTAGCCTACGCAATACTGATGCGTAGCCTTATTTGTCTCATTTTTTTTTTTTTAACTATTCACCAAGAAACATCTTAGCTGTTCTTAGTTGTTTAGATGTGTGTATTGTTGTGTATTATTAAATACTTCTGCACTGTTAGAGCTACGGACGCAAGTATTTCGCAACACCTGGAATTAACATCCGCTAAATATGTGTATGTGACCAATAACATTTTATGTGTTCTTATAGCCTAGACCACAATTGACACGCATTATAAAATGATTATCAAGACTCCAATTTTAGTCACTTGTTAATTTATTCTGAGTAGGCTAATTTGTATGACATTTTAAATACCATAGATAAGAAATACTACAGCAAAAAATAATAGGCCTATCAATTAAAGTTTTCAATTGTGCCATTTGGCCTCTATAGGGCCCTTATCCATGTGGCCTCTGATAAAGGAACTGCACTTGCGCCATCCAGTGGTCAGTGCAAGAATTTGAGTTCCGAGCCAAATACGTCATCGCGTTAGTATTCTGTTGACGTGGACTACTGGCGTTCATACCTGTTCGTTGTGAACAACATTAGTGGAAACGGCGGTTCGCCTTCAAAATAATAGTCCCCCATCGAAACTGACACAAATTGATAAAAATAGTGAAAACCTGCCACAATTGGACTATATAATGCTAAACAGGGTTGGAATTTTGTTATATAAATTCAACAAAATAAAGTTTTTTTGTAAAAAATAAATGTAAAAGTACAAATCAGTTAAAATCGCACTGTGGCTGTATTTGAATTCAGCATTGCATTGGGGGCATACTTATGTTTTATTTTATTTCACCTTTATTTAACCAGGTAGGCCAGTTGAGAACAAGTTCTCATTTGCAACTGCGACCTGGCCAAGATAAAGCAAAGCAGTGTGACACAGACAACAACACAGAGTTACACATGGAGTAAACAAACAAGCCAATAACACAAACAAGTAAATGGCACAGTAGAGAAAGGAAAGTCTATATACAGTGTGTGCAAAAGGCATGAGGAGGTAGGCAATAAATAGGCCATAGGAGCGAATAATTACAATTGAACAGATTAACACTGGAGTGATAAATGAGCAGATGATGATGTGCAAGTAGAGATACTGGTGTGCAAAAGAGCAGAAAAGTAAATAAATTAAAAACAGTATGGGGATGAGGTAGGTAGATTGGGTGGGCTATTTACAGATGGACTATGTACAGCTGCAGTGATCGGTTAGCTGCTCAGATAGATGATGTTTAAAGTTGGTGAGGGAAATAAGTCTCCAACTTCAGCGATTTTTGCAATTCGTTCCAGTCACTGGCAGCAGAGAACTGGAAGGAAAGGCGGCCAAATTGGGTGTTGGCTTTGGGGATGATCAGTGAGATATACCTGCTGGAACGTGTGCACCGGGTGGGTGTTGTTATCGTGACCAGTGAACTGAGACAAGGCGGAGCTTTACCTAGCATAGACTTATAGATGACCTGGAGCCAGTGGGTCTGGCGACGAATAAGTTGCGAGGGCCAGCCGACTAGAGCATACAGGTCGCAGTGGTGGGTGGTATAAGGTGATTAGGTAACAAAACGGATGGTACTGTGATAGACTGCATCCAGTTTGCTGAGTAGAGTGTTGGAAGCTATTTTGTAGATGACATCGCCGAAGTCGAGGATCGGTAGGATAGTCAGTTTTACTAGGGTAAGGTTGGCGGCATGAGTGAAGGAGGCTTTGTTGCGAAATAGAAAGCCGATACTAGATTTGATTTCGGATTGGAGATGTTTAATATGAGTCTGGAAGGAGAGTTTACAGTCTAGCCAGACACCTAGGTATTTGTAGTTGTCCACATATTCAAGGTCGGAACCGTACAGGGTGGTGATGCTAGTCGGGTGGGCGGGTGCGGGCAGCGAACGGTTCAAAAGCATGCATTTGGTTTTACTAGCGTTTAAGAGCAGTTGGAGGCCACGGAAGGAGTGTTGTATGGCATCGAAGCTCGTTTGGAGGTTAGTTAGCACAGTGTCCAAGGAAGGGCCAGAAGTATACAGAATGGTGTCGTCTGCATAGAGGTGGATCAGGGAATCGCCCGCAGCAAGAGCGACATCATTGATATATACAGAGAAAAGAGTCGGCCAGAGAATTGAACCCTGCGGTACCTCCATAGAGACCGCCAGAGGTCCCGGACAACATGCCCTCCGATTTGACACACTGAACTCTGTCTGCAAAGTAGTTGGTGAACCAGGCGAGGCAGTCGTCAGAAAAACCAAGGCTATTGAGTCTGCCGATAAGAATACAGTGATTGACAGAGTCAAAAGCATTGGCCAGGTCGATGAAGACGGCTGCACAGTACTGTCTTTTATCGATGGCGGTTATGATATCGTTTAGTACCTTGAGCGTGGCTGAGGTGCACCTGTGACCGGCTCGGAAGCCGGATTGCACAGCGGAGAAGGTACGGTGGGATTCGAAATGGTCAATGATCTGTTTATTAACTTTGCTTTCCAAGACTTTAGATAGGCAGGGCAGGATGGATATAGGTCTGTAACAGTTTGGGTCTAGGGTGTCACCCCCTATGAAGAGGGGGATGACCGCGGCAGCTTTCCAACCTTTAGGGATCTCGGACGATACGAAAGAGAGGTTGAACAGGCTGGTAATAGGGGTTGCAACAATGGTGGCGGATAGTTTTATAAAGAGAGGGTCCACATTGTCTAGCCAAGCTGATTTGTACTGGTCCAGGTTTTGCAGCTCTTTCAGAACATCTGCTGTCTGGATATGGGTGAAGGAGAAGCTGGGGAGGCTTGAGCGAGTAGCTTATAAGCATTGTACAGCCTAACCCAGGGATTCTCAAATTCGGTCCTGGGAGCCCAAGTGGTGCACGTTTTGATTTTTGCCCTAGCTCTACACAGCTGATTTAAATAATGAACTCATAAAGCTTTGCTTATTTGAATCAACTGTGTAGTGGTAGGGCAAAAAAACAAAAGGTGCACCCCTTGGGGTCCCCGGGAACGAGTTTGGGAAGCCTATGTATTATGCACCCATGAAATGGGGTATCAGCCTACTCATTGACACCCACAGAACACAACTATGTAGAGTTTAAACAAATATTAGTGTCTTAGCTCTTATTGCAACATTTTGACTGCGGGAAATCATCTTTCATGTAAGACCATTGTATGTATTGGACATTCATATTGAACTATACAGCCTTACCTATGGATTGGTCACCCCTGAAATGGGGTATCCGCCTACTCCATGACACTCACAGAACACAACTTTGAAGAGTTTACACAAGTATTAGCATAGTAGCTCTTATTACGGGACTCTGAAACTACTGTAAAATGTGCAATAAGTGACTTCCCACAGTCAAAGTTCTACAATAAGAGCTAAGATATTAATATTTGTGTAAAAATAGTTGTGCTCTATGGGTGTCACTGAGTAGGCTGATACCCCATTTCATGGATGCCCAATCCATAGGTTTGGCTGTACAGTGCACATACAGTGCCTTTAGGAAGCATTCATATCCCTTTTTGTTGTGGTACAGCCTGAATTCATCTATATACAATACACCATGATGACAAAGCAAATGTATTCAAAATGAAATACAGAAATATCTCATGTACATAAGTATTCACAACCCTGAGTCAATACATGTTGCAATCACCTTTGTCAGTGATTACAGTTGTGAGTCTTTCTGGGTAAGTCTCTAAGAGCTTTGCATACCTGAATTGTACTATATTTGACCATTATTGTTTCAGATTTTGTGTTCTTCAAGCTCTTTTGAGTTGGTTGTTGATCATTGCTAGATAGCCATTTTCAAGTCTTAGATTTTCAAGCGGATTTAAGTCAAAACTGTAACTAGGCCACTCGGGAACATTCAACGTCATCTTGGTATGCAAATCCATTGTATATTTGGCCTTGTGTTTTAGGTTATTGTCCTGATGAAAGGTGGATTTGTCTCCCAGTGTCTGTTGGAAAGCAGACTGAAGTGCCTTACTTAGTGCCTTGTTGCAAACAGGATGCATGTTTTGGAATATTTTTTATTCTGTACAGGCTTCCTTTTTTTACTCTGTCAATTAGGTTAGTATTGTGGAGTAACAACAATGCTGTTAACCATGTTAAACACTATTATTGCACACAGAGTGAGTGAATGCAACTTCTTTGACTTGTTTACTCCTTATTAAGGCTTGCCATAACAAAGGGGTTGAATACTTATTGACTCAACAATTTTAGTTATTATTTTTTTTTAAATCTAAAAACATAATTCCACTTTGACATTATGGGGTATTGTGTGTAGGCCAGTGACACATCTCAATTTAATCCATTTTAAATTCAGGGCGTAACACAACAAAATGTGGAAAAAGTCACAGGGTATTAAAACATTCTGAAGTATTGTGTGGCTCAGTTTGCAGAGCATGGTGCTTGCAATGCCAGGGTTGTGGGTTTGATTCCAACTGGAGACCAGTGTGAAAGATGTATGCTCTGGATAAGAGTGTCTACTAAAATGTAAATTAAGGACAATGTAATTATGCCCCCAATGCAATTTTGAATTCAAGTATATCCACAATGTGATTTCAAAGGATTTTTAATTAGCTAATAATTGTAACATTCCAACCTTGTTTAACATTATCTAGTTCAATTGTTGCATGTTTTCACTATCTATATCCGTTTGCTACCGAGTAGCGCAGCGGTCTAAGGCACAGCATCTCAGTGCTAGAGGTATCACTACTGACCCTAGTTTGATTCCAGGCTGCATCACAACCGGTCATGATTGGGAGTCCCATAGGGCGGCGCACAATTAACCCAGTGACGTCGTCATTGTAAATAAGAATTTGTTATTTTAACTGACTTGCCTAGTTAAATATAAGTAAATATAATTGCATCCGTTTCAATGGGGGACTTTTATTTTTTTAAGGCTAACTGCCGATTACACAATTGTTGCTCACGACACGCTGGTGGCGTTCATTTGTTTCGCTAGTAGCCAATTATGTATTTGATAGTAGCCAGAGGAAGAATGGAAATGGCTTAGGTCGTCGAAGAACGTTGCTCATGTTTTCAGGTAAACTATTGGTGCTTCGTGACTTTTTAATTCGCTAAATGTAACACGAACCTTTCCACGCGACAATAATCGTCAATGTACTATAGATAGCTATCTAACTAAGGCACGTTAACTGAAAAAAAAATGGGTAGAGATGCTAGCACAGGTTAGCTAGCCCTCCTTCTAGTTGCCAGCCAAGCTAACTATCTTAGCGTTAGTTAGGTATTTGGCACCTGCCCCAATCAGTTGGGTTACAAAGTGATCGGTTGCTTGCGTTTTGGGTGTAGATAACGTTAGTTTATCGTGAGAACACAATCGCTAGCTTGCTAGTTGCTTGCCCGCATAGTGTTAGTTTACGATTAGCCAGTGCGGTATCTCCGTGCTCCTGTATAAATTGGCATAAATTATTAGTGAAAGTGAATTACGTTAATAAGTCTGCTTCTTTCGCATGGCAGTTATAGTGGTGAGGAGTCTACCGGAAACCGATTTCACTATTAATTCCATAATTAACACACATAATTTTAAACTTTGTTTTACTATTGACAGATACAACTGGTTTCGGGATTGTATATCGATTCGCTCTCCTTTAAATATAGGTCGTCTGATTTTATTCCTTTGTCACCGAATTGTTTAATCAAACTTTTCGCTGCCAGCTTCTGATATCTAAAAACGAGTATCTTGAATTAGACGAGCGCGCACTAGGCCAGAGCTAATTTCCCCCGGGTTTCAAGTCATGGTTAGACCCGACCAGAAAACAGAAGTTTTTATGCACTGATACCAGGAGATGACAGCGACACGTTTGATTAAACAATACAGAGACAAAGCAGCTAATGGGGATTCATAATACATACAATACATGAAAACGAATCGATCCAACTTTTATCCAAATAATACCAGAAGGAAATGTTTTTGTTGTGCATTTTGGCTAACTCTAACCCGTTTCCTAACCTGCTACGAAAAGTCCAATCTGACGTTAATTTGACAAAAGCTGGATTCCGTCCAGCCATGATCTGGTTTCCCTTGGCTAAACTAGCTGGCTTGCAGAATTACGCTAGTTTTCGTCCTCATTGCCAAACTTCATAAATACTGTACCCTCAACTTCAAAACTCCTTTGCTATTTAGAAAGAAAAAAATGTTTTATTTTGTTGAATAGTTGTGACTGAGATACAGTATCTGTCATAAGACGACTGTGGTGAAAATATATTATTGCTACTTAACGCAGATCCAAGTTCAGTTTTGAGATCCACCGGCGTCATTAGTGTAGGGTTAGCTGGACGATTCTGACTGGTCTTGGAACTGTGACAACAGGCAGCCTCTCCCCGCCTGGCTCGATGGGATATGTAGGGATTTTGCCAACACAGCCAGATATGTTCCCAGTCTTGTACCCTTAACTATCGTATTGTACCAATGTTTGTCCTCTGTAGTTGTGTGACTTTGTTTGCTGAAATATACTTTTTCAATAAATGTTAATCAAATACAACCACTGACTGTTTGCTTGTTGATGTTGCAATTAAGCGCAAATTTGCATGTGCCAATTGAATCTCAACAAGGAAACCAAAGTATTGACCTTGGGCGAATCAATGTACTCCGAGTTGGATTCCAAAGCCTGGTCTCTGCTCCACTCCGTTGGTGAAGTTCATCAGAAACTGCCTTCACCATGGAGTGGAATTCAGTCGGCTACATCAGTAGCAGACGGTCCTCTCTGAATGTCAAATGGAAAACAACGGCTACATTAGCTAGCCACAGATTATATAAACTAGGACCTTGATTACATTGCAGTCACTGGGGCATCTTTCTTATCAGTCAGTATTACTGGTTGACCGTACAAGATAGGTGCAGTGATGGACTTTAGCTAGTCAGTTAAGTTTAATCACCCCTCTGAAGATCCATTCAACTGGAAGAGTTGGACTAAATGCTCTACACCTCACATACTAGAGGCTTCAAAACGTGCCAATGCATGCTATATTGAATGTAATGTGTAGGCTAGCTGCAGCTTTCAAAACAAGCTGAAACATGACAAACATGGTTTACTCCTTTATTGAAAGAACTGACAGCTGTTGACAGTGATGCCAATATTCCCTGTACATCTTTGGGAAATATCAAACAGGTGAAATTTGTCCTCAACCTCATATATTAGGTATCATTTTTAATGACACAACTCTTGTATAGCTTTCAATTACAATGTCTTGCTCCTCTGTTTAGAGTGAAAAATGACTGGGAGAAGCCCGCACTATGGTTTCCAGTCGGCCACGACGGTGCAGCCTGCCAATGGAGGACACGCCTACCTATTTGGGAACAGCTCTGAGAATGATCTCTCGGAGGAGGATGGTGAGAGCTACGAGCTGCGCTCCCGAGGCCGGGACAGGCTGCGCAGGAGCACCTCCAGGGAGAAGTTGGACGACATTGTCCACCTGGTCCGAGACATCAAAGAAGGGGACACTCTGAATAGCTTCTCGCTGCAGTACCACTGCTCAGTAAGTCAACCCTAATCCCTGTCTTACTCTCTAATGACAAAGCCCTTACAGACAGACCAGCTTTGACTTTTCACACCACTTTTTTTGCTACCCAAGTAAAGTGAAATCCTTTGTTTTGTCTGTGTGCCGTAGGTGGCGGACATCAAGAGGGCCAACAACCTGTTGACAGAGCAGGACTTCTTTGCGCTGAGATCCATCAAGATCCCTGTGAAACGCTTCAGCGTGCTGACAGAGACCCACAGCATCGCGCCTCTCAAATCTGCCTCCCCCACAGGCCTCCGACGTTTCCCCCAGCCCCCTATCTCTACGGAGATCTCCACAGACTCCTCCTCATCCACAGACAGCGTGGGCAGCTTCCTGCAGGAGAAGGACAAAGACATCGAGCTGCTAGTCAAGTCCACCGGCACCTCCAGAAGCAGCCTGAATGAGGTGGTCTCCTCCCTGACCCTCCAGCAGCCCTTACTACTGGGGGATTCTGACATAAAGCCTGTCTTCAGGAAGGACCCCTACCATGGGGCGGACTGGGGCATGAGGTGGTGGACGGCGGTGGCCATCATGGTGGTGGTTGTCATTGTCACACCAGTGTTCTACCTGCTGTATTATGAGGTGCTGATGAAGTCGGACGTTAGCCACCACGCCACCATGCCGTCGACCAATCCTAAGGGCATGCAGCATGCCCAGATTCCTGAGCCTGTGGAAGTCAATGGAAAGCCCAACTCAGGACCTCAGGCTGGAAACATACCCAAACCAAACTCACAGAGACACAATGAGGTGGATGACCACCCAGGCCCTAAGAAAGAGAAAACGTAGTGAGGGATTTAGACAAACTGCTGGAGGTATCTGAGCAGTTGTGAAAAAAGTGATTATCCAAGCTCTCTGAGAATCACTTTATAGGGAACAGAATCCATTGGGAAATGATGAGGGGAAAATGAGGACAATCTGTTGAATTGTTTCAGTGGACATGCAGTATGTACGTTTTTAAAACATGTTTTTAAAGCAAGTTTTTTTTTTTTTTTGCACAGTGGGACCCAACTGCTTATTCTGCCCCTCTTGTCAGCTGATGGGACTAGTTCCACCATAACACTGTCTGAAGTGTGGGGTTTGTTCTTGGTCAAAACAGTACTGATTGCTGCCACTTGTCACTTAAAATAAGTAATTTATCTGTGGAATATTAGTCTTATTCCAACATCAGTATTGAAGTTAGTCTAAAATGTGATGCAAATTTTCTTGAACATTGTTTAGATATTTTTGCTTGTCTGGGAAGAACTGCGTTTGGAGTCCCACAACCTTCATTTTTACTAAGGGCGACGAAACGGGAAATGCACAATGTTGCCCAACACTAGCTAGGTATATTCCAGTGAAATGTTATATTTATAAACTGGTTGCCAATGTAATTAGAGCAGTAAAAATACATGTTTAGTCATACCCGTGGTATACGTCTGATATACTACAGCTTTCAGCCAATCAGCATTCAGGGCTCAAACCACCCAGTTTATAATGTAGTTTATTTTCCTCATCACTAGTGTTATGAACAGTATGTGCCTTCAACCTGTGGAACACTATGGCTGCATAGACACAGGCAGCCCAATAATTTTTTTCCAATATTGGTCCAATTTATGAAAAACTCCAGAATTGGGCTGCTCGTGTAAATGCAGCCTTACAGGCTGAAAAGAAAGTATATTTTGAATAAATTATTGATGCTAAGACTTGAGTGTGTTCATGTTGGTTTTTGTTTTGTATAATTCTCATTTGTTTATACAAAGATCTACATATTCTAATACAAACTCACTTCCACCACACACGTCTTGATGATTCTCTAATTGTGCGTATAGTTTCACCAAACAAAATGTGTAAACTTGCTGACAGTGTTCGTCATATAGCCAATGGCTATTTGGTAAAAGATCAACCATAACATACATTTGGAAGAATGACATTCAACCAGTATCCATTAACATGCAGTCGGAGGTTAAATATGAGGCTTCATCCATGTCATCACTGCACCAAAATCATCTTCAAAATAGCAATGTCATTTTCCTACAAAAAGGGAGCTGTTAAACTGGGCATTTCTCCATTAAACTGAATTGGTGTGTGTGAATGTTATGTGCATGCATAAGTAGCAATCCAATGCCTCATATTTCACATCGTGATCTTCCAGCATTACAAATACATGCCATTTATCATCCCCAGAAACTATCTGAGATGCCTCAGTACCAAATGCAGTAATTGTATGGAAGTGTGCAGGCGAACAACTTGTATCCATTTGAAATCTAATACATTGTGTGATAGAAGTTGACTAAAGTGAATAAGATCAAATTGTGCTTCTGTTACAATGAGGGGGAGAGTTACCTCTTCTAAATCCTCCTCGTCCAACTCCAATTTCTTCCTCTAGTCATTTTCTTCATTTGATTTCACATTCTTTTCAACTTCCTGAAGAAATAGCCATAATTGTAAGTGTATCCAGACAGACAAACCGCTTTCACACACACTGCACATTATGGGAAGGTCATTAGAATGACACTTCCGAATGTACAAACTAATCCCAACCCCTCATTTCTACAGAATGGTTGTTTAATCAGTACATTTAAATAAGAATAAAAGTGATGAAAGTGACATCTAATTTACTGAGCACATCTGCTTTTTCTTTGCTTGAGACCTTATGGGTATTTTCTTTGCTCTTGCTAATATTATGTTTACTTGGCACTCACTTCCGTCATCATGAAGTGCTTTGAGAGACTAGTCAAGGACCATATCACCTCCACCCTACCTGACACCCTAGACCCACTCCAATTTGCTTACCGCCCAAATAGGTCCACAGACGATGCAATCTCAACCACACTGCACACTGCCCTAACCCATCTGGACAAGAGGAATACCTATGTGAGAATGCTGTTCATCGACTACAGCTCAGCATTTAACACCATAGTGCCCTCCAAGCTCGAGACCCTGGGTCTCGACCCCGCCCTGTGCAACTGGGTACTGGACTTCCTGACGGGCCGCCCCCAGGTGGTGAGGGTAGGCAACAACATCTCCACCCCGCTGATCCTCAACACTGGGGCCCCACAAGGGTGCGTTCTGAGCCCTCTCCTGTACTCCCTGTTCACCCACGACTGCGTGGCCACGCACGCCTCCAACTCAATCATCAAGTTTGCGGTCGACACAACAGTGGTAGGCTTGATTACCAACAACGACGAGACGGCCTACAGGGAGGAGGTGAGGGCCCTCGGAGTGTGGTGTCAGGAAAATAACCTCACACTCAACGTCAACAAAACTAAGGAGATGATTGTGGACTTCAGGAAACAGCAGAGGGAGCACACCCATATCCACATCGATGGAACAGTAGCGGAGAGGGTAGCAAGTTTTAAGTTCCTCGGCGTACACATCACAGACAAACTGAATTGGTCCACCCACACAGACAGCATCGTGAAGAAGGTGCAGCAGCGCCTCTTCAACCTCAGGAGGCTGAAGAAATTCGGCTTATCACCAAAAGCACTCACAAACTTCTACAGATGCACAATCGAGAGCATCCTGTCGGGCTGTATCACCGCCTGGTACGGCAACTGCTCCGCCCACAACCGTAAGGCTCTCCAGAGGGTAGTGAGGTCTGCACAACGCATCACCGGGGGCAAACTACCTGCCCTCCAGGACACCTACACCACCCGATGTCACAGGAAGGCCATAAAGATCATCAAGGACAGCAACCACCCGAGCCACTGCCTGTTCACCCCGCTATCATCCAGAAGGCGAGGTCAGTACAGGTGCATCAAAGCTGGGACCGAGAGACTGAAAAACAGCTTCTATCTCAAGGCCATCAGACTGTTAAACAGCCACCACTAACATTGAGTGGCTGCTGCCAACACACTGACTCAACTCCAGCCACTTTAATAATGGGAATTGATGGGAAATTATGTAAAATATATCACTAGCCACTTTAAACAATGCTACCTAACATAATGTTCCCTACATTACTCATCTCATATGTATATGTATATACTGTACTCTATATCATCTACTGCATCCTTATGTAATACATGTATCACTAGCCACTTTAACTATGCCACTTTGTTTACATACTCATCTCATATGTATATACTGCACTCAATACCATCTACTGTATCTTGCCTATGCCGCTCTGTACCATCACTCATTCATATATCTTTATGTACATATTCTTTATCCCCTTACACTTGTGTCTATAAGGTAGTAGTTTTGGAATTGTTAGCTAGATTACTTGTTGGTTATTACTGCATTGTCGGAACTAGAAGCACAAGCATTTCGCTACACTCGCACTAACATCTGCTAACCATGTGTATGTGACAAATAAAATTTGATTTGATTTGAAAATATATCTGTTAGTATGATGTCATATTGTAAAAAAAAAAAATGTTTGATGAAGAACTAAGTACCCGGTTTAAAGTTAAACTTTTTCTTTTGAGGCATCAGTTCTTTTGGAAAGAGCTGCCAGTCTAATGCCAAACATAAGTTATATTGAAATCAAACGGATGATGACCAAATTCACCATTTACCTGGTATCCTCTCCTCAGCCAACAAGTTTTGCCTCTTGACACCTCGCCTTGTATCTTTCCACATCCATTTGATATGTAAACAGTAAAGGTTATGAATGCTGACACAGACACTAAATGCTCAATTAAGTCAAGCAAGCACGTTTTGAATCATCTTTAAAAATCTGCAGAAAATCTCTTAAATGCGTTTCTCCTGTAGTACATTGAGCATATGAGACATTGGACAACTCAAAGCTCCAGATAAATGAGTTATCCTTCTATATCAAGAAGCGCAATAAGGCTGCACTTGATACACGGATACACCAATTTACCCCAGAAGAGTATGTGCTCTAAATTCAAGCTTAGTCAGAACAGGGATTTCTAAAGCATTAGTCTCTCCTAGATCTGCCTCTCTGTCTCCAGATAGAATATGATTAAATGGCTCCGGTTCCTGAGTGTACCATTAACTCACTTCATGCTATTGTCTTAGTGGATGATGTCATACAGTACTGTACACTGACTATTGCTGCTAATGCACTCTCTCACTCTAGGAACCAAACAGGAGCAAACCGAACTAAACAGGGAGAGACCTACCTGAATTTGTCCAATAGAAAATCGTTTTCGTTGCGAAATGTTTCGCAACAGATTAAAACTTTTGCAATGGATTCCGACTAATGAATATACCCCTGGTAAATAATAAAGTTTAGAACTCACTGGGGACTCATTCTAGTCTGAAGTATATTCAGTGCTCAATTTCTAAATCAGGCGATATCAGAACAAAAAGTGAGCGCAAGAGGGGTGTGAAATGGGGAGTTCCGAGGTACCAGAATGCAATATATATATATATATATATACACATACAGTACCAACTCATTCAAATATACAGTACCAGTCAAAAGTTTGGACACCTACTCATTCAAGGGTTAAACAAATCAAAATATATTTGAGATTTTAGATTCTTCAAAGTAGTCACCCTTTGCCTTGATGACAGCTTTGCACACAGACAGCCGTTATTCTATAACTTTAGAAAATGTATTTCAATTTATCAGGGGTGCTGCAGCTCCTCCAGACACCTTCACGTGGCTGTGATTCCATTTGTTTTACCAGGTAAGATGACTGAGAACACATACTCATTAACAGCAACAACCTGGGGAATAGTTACAGAGAGACGACAATACGTGCCATGGGATCTTTTGTGACCACAGAGAGTCAGGAAACCCATCTTTCCGTGGCCTCCAACTGCTCTTAAATGCTAGTAAAACTAAGTGCATACTCTTCAACCGCTCGCTTCCCGCACCCGCCCGCCCGACTAGCATCACTACTCTGGACGGTTCTGACTTAGAATATGTGGACAACTACAAATACCTAGGTGTCTGGCTAGACTTTAAACTCTTTCCAGACTCATATTAAGCATCTCCAATCCAAAGTTAAATCTAGAATCGGCCTCCTATTTCGCAACAATGCCTCCTTCACTCATGCTGCCAAACATACCCTCGTAAAACTGACCATCCTACCGATCCTCGACTTCAGCGATGTCATTTACAAAATAGCCTCCAACGCTCTACTCAACAAATTGGATGCAGTCTATAACAGTGCCATCCATTTTGTCACCAAAGCCCCATATACTACCCACCACTGCGACCTGTATGATCTCGTTGTCTGGTCCTAGCTACATATTCGTCGCCAAACCCACTGGCTCCAGGTCATCTATAAGTCTTTGCTAGGTAAAGCCCTGCCTTATCTCAGCTCACTGGTCACCTTAGTAACACCTACCCGTAGCACGTGCTCCAGCAGGTATATTTCATATTTCATCCCCAATGCAAACACCTCCTTTGGCCTCCTTTCCTTCCAGTTTCTCTGCTGCCAATGACTGGAACGAATTTCAAAAATCACTGAAGTTGGAGACTTATATCTCCCTCACTAACTTTAAGCGTCGGCTGTCAGAGCAGCTTACCGACCGCTGCGCTGTACACAGCCCATCTGTAAATAGCCCATCCAATCAACGACCTACCTCATCCCCATATTTGTTTTTGTTTTTCTGCTCCTTTGCTCACCAGTATTTCTACTTGCACATCCTCATCTGCACATATATCACTCCAGTGTAAATTGCTAAATTGTAATTACTTCACCACTATTGGCCTATTTATTGCCTTACCTCCTTACTTCATTTGAACAAATTGTATACAGATTTTTTTATTGTGTTATTGACTGTATGTTTGTTAATCCCATGTGTAACTCTGTGTTGTTTTTATCGCACTGCTTTGCTTTATCTTGGCCAGATGGCAGTTGTAAATGAGAACTTGTTCTCAACTGCCCTACCTGGTTAAATAAAGGTGAACTAAAATAAAAATAATAAAAATGTATCAATCATCCCATCCAAAAGACAGCACCCTACACAGGGCAATGTCCCCAATCCCTGCCCTTCAGATATTGGGATATTGTTTTTTTTCAGACCAGAGGAAAGAGTGCCTCCTATTGGCCCTCCAACACCACTTCCAGCTGCCACACCATGACCTTAGAGATCCTTATTATTCTCTATGTTTGGTTAGGTCAGGGTGTGACTCGGGTGGGAAAATCTATGTTTTCTATTTCTTTGTGTTTTTGGATGAGTATGGTCCCCAATCATATATAGGTTGTCCACGTACGAAGCCTCCTGTGATGATCCATGGCCCGAAGCCTCCAGTGATGATCCATGGCACAAAGCCTCCAGTGATGATCCATGGCCTGGAGCCTGCAGTGATGATCCCTGGCACGGAGCCTGCAGTGATGATCCATGGCACGGAGCCTGTAGTGATGATCCATGGCACGGAGCCTGCAGTGACGATCCAGGGAAAGGAGCCTCCAGCGACGGTTCCCAGTCCGGAGCCTCCAGCGACGGTCCCCAGTCCGGAGCCTCCAGCAACGGTTTCCAGTCCGGAGCCTTTAACGAGGGTTCCCAGTCCGGAGCCTTTAGCGAGGGTTCCCAGTCCGGAGCCTTCAGCGAGGGTTCCCAGTCCAGAGCCTCTGGCGACGATCTACGGTTCGGAGGTCCCCCCAACAATCCCTGCACCAGAGGCGTCACCGAAGTAGGGGGAGCCTCAAGCGGAGCGGGGTCGGCGTCCAACATCGGAGCCTCCACCGAGAGTAGATGCCCACCCGGACCCTCCCCTATAGGTTCAGGTTTGCGGCCGGAGTCCGCACCTTTGGGGGGGTACTGTCTCGCCCTGACCTTAGAGATCCTTATTATTCTCTATGTTTGGTTAGGTCAGGGTGTGACTCGGGTGGGAAAATCTATGTTTCTATTTCTTTGTGTTTTTGGCTGAGTATGGTTCCCTATCAGAGGCAGCTGTCTATCGTTGTCTCTGATTGGGGATCATATATAGGTTGTCATTTTCCTTTTGGGTTTTGTGGGATCTTGTTTTCTGTATATTTTATTTTGCCTTACAGAACTGTGCGCTTTCATTTTTGTTGTTGTTATTTTGCTTTGGGTGTCATCAATAAAAAGAACGATGTACGCCTACGACGCTGTACCTTGGTCCGGTCATTCCACAAACGAGGAGCGTAACACCAGCAGCATCTAGTCTCCCATCTAGGGACCAACCCAGACCACCGTCTGCTTAGCTTCAGAGGCAAGCGAGCAGTGGGATGCAGGGTGGTATGCTGCTGGCCTATAAGTAAATAAATGCAATGCTGGAGAAATAAAAGTTGTGACTCATGTCTATCAGAGCAGAGAGAGATCATAGAAAGTTCATCTCGTTCTAGTTCTGTGAGAGATACAGGCGTGCTACTCACATAGCCATGGCCACGCATTGGTCTAAACATAGGTTACAATGTTACACAACCCATAAACCCGGCTGACCCAACCCGAATCAACTCTTAGAATATCAGGCCCTGGACAACCACTTTTTCACATTACATAACGAAGAGGCAACTCGAATGAACATTAATCGCTTTTATTTGGATTTTTACATTGCAAAAAGTTAAATTATTTTTTTCATGCCATGAGAGGTACCGAATCCGGACAAATAGGTTCCGGAACTAAACAGTGGAAAATGGAGAGGTGCAACCAGCTCAAATGAATCCCAGGGCATATTCCCCCTGCTGAGGCCCAGGGGTTTGATGTTGAAACTGAAGGCAGCTATCCCACAGCCTTCACCACCTGCAATGTCTGCACTACTGAGGGAGCTACTCCTGAACGCCTCATAACAACACTATGTCCTCTGTAATATAGGTTAATGGCTCACTCTCTCTCTCACACACAAACCTTACACCCAAGCGTGTGCTCACACACACACACCATTTAATTCACTGACAGCTGCATCACAGTAAGCCTATGGTGTGAATTCAATGAATGTTTGTTTGGTGCATGTTTGTTCTGTTCTTTCTTTTGAACTAGAATAACGTGTTCTGTGTCAGTTAATGTGTGGCTTAATCAGATAGTTTAATGTCATGAAGTTAAATGTAGGACCTAATTACCACACAACCACGCCAACAATTAATTGTATCCAATGATTTATATAGTATCATTGGTTGAAGCTCAATGTTAAATTAAAATCTCCATACCAAATCAAAAATCAAATCAAATGTATTTATATAGCCCTTCGTACATCAGCTGATATCTCAAAGTGCTGTACAGAAACCCAGCCTAAAACCCCAAACAGCAAGCAATGCAGGTGTAGAAGCACGGGGATAGTGTCACCTGAGTTCACTCCCTAAACGGTGTTGATGTGTTTATACTGTAGCCTTCCACCATCATCATCATGTATCACCCAAACCTGTTCCATACCATCATATCTAAGCCAAAATCAAACCAATGTTGATGTAAATTAGCAAATAAACTTGGAGGTACATGAGCCATCCGCCAGTTACTGACAAACACAAACAGGATTTTTAAAACAGTGTTACAGAAATCCCCCTGCCAAGGGTACTGTGGAACTCATTTCCAGGGTGTGTGTTGTTGTTTATGTCTGGCTGGCGCCACTCTCACCTGAGAGATATCGATCAACTCCAGATTGTGGCTTCAGCCACTCAGACTGTTCCCATGCACCCCACACCCTGCCCATGCACTGATCATGCATCCTGTGATTCTACCTAGCCCAGCACTGGCCAGTTGGGCCAGTTGCATTCTCTCTCAAGTGTATTTTGTATTTATTATGGATCCCCATTAGCTGTTGCCAAGGCAGCATTTACTCATCCTTGGGTCCAGCAAAATTAAGGCAGTTTATACAATTTTAAAAACATTACAATACATTCACAGATTTCACAACACACTGTGTGCCCTTAGGCCCCTATTCCATCACTAGCATATATCTACAATACAAAATCCATGTGTACTTGTGTGAAAAGTGTGTAATATATCATGCGTGTGTGTGTGTGTATGCATGTGTATGTGCCTATGTTTGTGTTGCTGCACAATAAGGTATATTTGTATTAGTGTAAAAAAATCTAATTGTACTGCTTGCATCAGTTACTTGATGTGGAATAGAGTTCCATGTAGTCATGGCTCTATGTAGTACTGTGTGCCTCCCATAGTCTGTTCTGGACTAGGGGACTGTGAAGAGACCTCTTGTGGCAAGTTTTGTGGGGTATGCATGGGTGTCCGAGCTGTGCGCCAGTAGTTCAAACAGACAGCTCAGTGCATTCAGCATGTCAATACCTCTCATAAATAAAAGTAGTGATGAAGTCAATCTCTCCTCTACTTTGATCCAGGAGAGATTCACATGCATAGTATTGATATTAGATCTCTGTGTATATCCAAGGGCTGTCCCTTTTTGTGGCACTTGACCACACTACTGAACAGTAGTCCAAGTGCAACAAAACGAATGCCTGTAGGATCTGCCTTGTTGATAGTGCTGTTAAGAAGGTAGAGCATTGCTTTATTATGGACAGACTTCTCCCCATCTTAGCTACTGTTGTATAAATTTGTTTTGACCATGACAGTTTACAATCCAGGATTACTCCAAGTAGTGCATATTATTTATTACAATATTTAGTTGAGGTTTATGGTTTAGTAAATGATTTGTTCCAAATACAATGCTTTTAGTTTTAAAAATATTTAAGACTAACTTATTTCTTGCCACCCACTCTGAAACTAACTGCAGCTCTTTGTTTAGTGTTGCAGTCATTTCAGTCGCTGTAGTAGTTGCCATGTATAGTGTTGAGTCATCCGCATACATAGACACACTGGCTTTACTCAAAGCGTGGTATATCATTAGCAAAGATTGGAAAATGTAAGGGGCCTAGACAGCTGCCCTGGGGAATTCCTGATTCTACCTGGATTATGTTGGAGAGGCTTCCATTAAATAACACCCACTTTGTTCTGTTAGACAGGTAACTCTTTATCCACAATATAGCATGGGGTGTAAAGCCATAACACATACTTTTTTCCAGCAGCAGACTATGATCGATAATGTCAAAAGCTACACTGAAGTCTAACAAAACAGCCCACACAATCTTCTTATCATCAATTTCTCTCAGGAAATCATCAGTAATTTGTGTAAGTGCTGTGCTTGTTGAATGTCCTTCCCTATAGGCATGCTGAAAGTTTGTTGTCAATTTGTTTAATGTAAAATAGCACTGTATCTGGTCAAACACAATTTTTTCCAAAAGTTTACTAGGGGTTGGTAACAGGCTGATTGGTTGGCTATTTAAGCCAGTAATGGAGGCTTTACTATTCTTGGGTAGCAGAGTGACTTCTGCCTCCATCCAAGCCTGGGGGCACACACTTTCTAGTAGGCTTCAATTGAAAATATGGCAAATAGGAGTGGCAATATCATCTGCTATTATTCTCAGTAATTTTCCATCCAAGTTGTCAGACCCGGGTGGCTTGTAATTGTTGATAGACAACAATCATGTTTTCACCTCTTCCACACTCACTTTACAGAATTCAAAATTACAATGCTTATCTTTCATAATTTGGTCAGATATACTTGGATGTGTAGTGTCAGCGTTTGTTGCTGGCATGTCATGCCTAAGTTTGTTTATCTTGCCAATGAAAAAAAATATTAAAGTAGTTGGCAATATCAGTGGGTTTTGTGGTGAATGAGCCATCTGATTCAATGAAGGATGGAGCTGTTTGCCTTTTTTCCCAAAATGTTATTTAAGGTGCTCCAAAGCTTTTTACAAAAATCTTTGTCATTTATCTTTGTTTCATAGTGTAGTTTATTTTTCTTTTTATTCAGTTTAGTCACATGATTTCTCCATTTGCAATATGTTTGCCAATTGGTTGTGCAGCCAAACTTATTTGCCATTCCTTTTGACTCATCCCTCTCAACCATACAATGTTTCAATTCCTCATCAATCCACGGGGATTTAACAGTTTTTAACAGTCATTTTCTTAATGGGTGCATGCTTATTAGTAACTGGAATAGGCAATTTCATAAATGTGTCAAGTGCAGGGTTTGTTTGCGCCTCATTACATATCACAGACCAACAAATATTCTTTACATCAACAACATAGGTATCACTACAAAACTTATTGTATGACCTCTTATACACTGTTAGGCCCAACCTTTGGAACTTTGGTTTTCCTAGATATGGCTACTATATTGTGATCACTACATCCGGTGGATCTGTATAGTGATTTCAAGCACATTTCTGCAGCATTAGTGAACATGTGATGAACACATGTTGATGATTTCATTCCTGTGCTGTTTGTAACTACCCTGGTAGGTTGACTGATAACCTGAACCAGGTTGCAGGCACTGGTTAAAGTTTGAAGCTTTTTCTTGAGTGGGCAGCTTGATGAAAGCCAGTCAATATTTAAATCCCCCAGAAAATATGTTGATATCACATACATCATCATGCATTTTCACACGTTTTCCAGATATTGACTGTTAGCACTTTGTGGTCTATAGCAGCTTTCCAACAGAATATTGCTTCAACAGTATTTAACCTGAGATCCTCTATAATCTTTACAGGAATGTGGTTCTGAATATAAACAGCAACACTTCCACCATCGGCTTTTCTATCTTTTCTGTAGATGTTATAAACTTGTATTGCTACCACTGTATCATTAAAGGTATTATCTAAGTGAGTTTCAGAAATAGTCAGAATATGAATGTCATCAGTTACTAGCAAATTATTAATTTCATAACCTTTTTTTGTGTGTTTTTTTGTTGTTGAATATTACCCCGTTTTCTCCCCAATTCTGTGGTATCAGATTTAGTAGCTACTATTTAGTAGCTACTATCTTGTCTCATTGCTACAACTCCCTTAGAGAGGTTGAAAGTCATGCGTTCTCCGATACACAACCCAACCAAGCCGCACTGCTTCTTAATACAGCGCGCATTCAACCCGGAAGACAGCCGCACCAATGTGTCGGAGGAAACACCGTGCACCTGGCGCGCACTGCGCCCGGCCCGCCACAGGAGTCGCTGGTGCGCGATGAGACAAGGATATCCCTACCGGCCAACCCATCCCTAACGACGCTGGGCCAATTGTGTGTCGCCCCACGGACCTCCCGGTCGCGGTTACGACAGAGCCTGGGCGCGAACCCAGAGTCTCTGGTGGCACAGCTGGCGCTGCAGTACAGCGCCCTTAACCACTGCGCCACCCGGGAGGCATAACCTTGTTTCTTATGCTACATTTGTTAACATGGGCTATTTTGAGCACTTTTCTTCTGGTATGCTTACTTGTTTTCATTGCTTTACTGAGAAGCTTAGCAGACGTAGATATGCTCATGTTATTTATGTTAGTGCAGGGTGAGCTGCACACAGTGGACTTCCTCCTAGGGTACACCGCCTCAGTGCTAACAGTATAAATCTAGTTCATGATTACAGCATACAATAGCTGTCACGACTTTGGCCGCAGTTGATGCCTCTCCTTGTTCGGGTGGTGTTCGGTGGTCGACGTCACCGGTCTTCTAACCATCGCCGATCCATTTGTCATTTGTTTTGTCTCGTTTTTCCTCACACCTGGTTTTCACTTCCCAATTACTGGTCATGTATTTAACCCTCTGTTTCCCCCATGTCTTTGTGTGTGATTGTTATTTGTTCAGGTCGGATTGTTCCGGCTGGTTTGTACCGGTGCTGTTTATCACCTATGTTTTGTGGCAACCGTTCTTTTTTCCACTTTGTAAATTGTTTACTTTGTGCTGTCGGGTAATGCGTTGTTTCACTCATCTCTGCTCTCCAACGCCTGACTTTCTACACCAGCTACACCTACCAGCCTGACATCATTCAGAGCAGTTAGAGGGACATAAATTAGGTTACTTACATTGTATTGTGTCTACCAACGCCCCTGGTGTAATGTACAATTGCTCAAGCATTATGACAACTCTGTGTCACAATGGTAGGGATAAGCTGAGCTAGGCTTGAGTCATTGATAAGTCATTGTCTGAACGCAGCCCTATAATGCTGTTAAAGGATACAGGAACCCAAATCATTTGGATTGATCCCATCCTCCTTATAAAACATGTTTTGTTTTCAAAAGGTATTGAAATTGTCAAGAAAAGTTACACCCATTGAGCTGCAATAATCACGTAACCAGTTGTGAAGAGAAAGAATCCTGCTAAAGTGTTCAATGCCACGATTCAATTTTTTATTTTTATTTATTTTACCTTTATTTAGCCAGGCAAGTCAGTTAAGAACAAATTCTTATTTTCAATGACGGCCTGGGAACAGTGGGTTAACTGCCTGTTCAGGGGCAGAACGACAGATTTGTACCTTGTCAGCTCGGGGGTTTGAACTCGCAACCTTCCGGTTACTAGTCCAACGCTCTAACCACTAGGCTACCCTGCCGCCCCGATGAGGGCACAGGGCCAGATAGGATGGGTGTCACGTTCGTTATAAAGATTGGACCAAGGCGCAGCGTGGTATGCGTACATTCTTATTTATTAAAATAATGAACACTGAACAAAATAACAAAATGAACCGTGAAGCTATACAAACGATTGCTGACAGGCAAGCCAATCAAAGGCAACGATAAACAGCTGTCTCTGATTGGGAACCATATCAGGCCAACATAGAATTACAAAAACCCAGAGACCTACAAAACCCTAGACCGACAAAACCCTAGACATACAAAAACCCTAGACAATACAAAAACCCTAGACAATACAAAACTAGCGTACCCACCCTTGTCACACCCTGACCTAACCAAAATATAAAGAAAACAGAGATATCTCAGGTCTGGGCTGGACAATGGGTCTTCTGTTAGTGTCAAGCAGAGAGTCAATTAGCTCTTTGCAGTAAAACTGCAAAAAAATGTAGCAAAGAAAATAACCTTATGTCCTGAATAGGAAACGGTATGTTTGGGGCAAATGCGACAACATGTTACTGAGTAGCACTCTTCATATTTTCAAGCATGGTGGTGACTGCATCATATTATGGGTATGTTTGTCACCGGCAAGGACTGGGGAGTTTATAATACCGTACACCTTTTGTTTAATGGGTCCGCACTCAAAAAGATATTGCATAAAGCATACTTCGTTTTTTGATTTTTTTCATCCTTTTCACTGAATCAGGGATAGTGTACACAGACGTTTCGGCTTTGCAGCCTTCTTCTTGGTAAAAAAAACGGAATAAAGCTAAGCACAGGTAAAATCCTAGGGGAAAACCTGTTTCAGTCTGCTTTCCAACAGACACTTGGAGACAAATTCCCCTTTCAGCAGGACAATAACCTAAAACACAAGGCCAAGTATACACTGGAGTTGCTTACCAAGAAGACAGTGAATGTTCCTGAGTGGCCGAGTTGCATTTATGTACAAAGCCTTTATATAAAGGAGAAACGTATGAAATGTGCCCCTGACTGTCTGTTAACATTTGGTTAAACCTCCTCCAGCAGCTGGATTTGGGTACTGAAGGCTTGACTTCCCATCAACAAAGTTCTGAAAGAATGATGTCTTAAGATTTGTGATACACCATGTAGCCTAACAAAGTTAGCTAGCTGATGTTAGCTAACAAAGTTTAACTTAGTTGTATAATGTTAACATTGTTGCTAACTTTATCTAGTCAGTTTATTTTATTTCTCTTAGTAATATATTGAGATATCACACACTATGAAAAAGGTTAACTTAGTTGCTTACCTTGGAGCAAACGTGTCCTTCATTAGCTATCTTGCTTGTTGTGTTCAACTGTGAATGAAGTCGTCCACAAAGTTTTATCCACAAACTACACTTCTCTCTGTTAGCTTTTGGTTTTGGAAAGGGTATGTCACATATAGATATCGCATATATATAGATAGGTATAGCATAAAGCATGCTTCATATATATATATATATATATATATATATATATATATATATATATATATATATATATATATGAAGTATGCTTTATGCGATATCTATATGTGACATACCCTTTCCAAAACCAAAGTTTATAATTTTAAATTTGGAAAAGATCCCCTTATTTCCAGATTTGGGACCACACAGTAACTCCACTGAATAGTAGGCTAGTGATTGCTTTGCAATGCTTGCAGTTAGCCACTGTTACTGATTCCTTCCAAACCACTCATTGTTGAATTTGCGATTTCCAACTTGTTGTGTAATGTTTATGTCCAATGGCCGAAGAGCACTCATACGTTTTATCTATAATTTCTCTTCATTATTTCTCTTCATATGACAAGGATTAAAATGGATTTTCCAGCTAAGATTTTGAAAATATGATGTTGACATGATCAGTCCAATCAAAGCTACTATAGATATAACGTGATTTGATGTGGTGATTTGACCGAGCACATCACATAAAAATACTAATCCCGCACAAATTTAGGCAGGCAACAGGTTACCCTTATTCACACAGAAATTAACGCAAATGAAACCAGGTGTGAAAAAAATAACCAAAGACAAAACAAACAGAAAAGGAAAAAAGGATCGGTGGTGGCTAGTAGACCGGCGACGCGAGCGCTGCCCAAACAGGGAGAGGAGTTACCTTCGGTAGAAGTCGTGACAGCAAACTGATATGTGACACATATTAATGCCAAAATAACATGCAAAACAGGCAATATGCTTTATGCTTTATGCTATACCTATCTATATATATATCTATATATATATCTATATATATCTATCTATATATATATATCTATATATATATATATATATGAAGCATGCTTTATGCGATATCTATATATCTATATATCTATATATATATATATATACACACAGAGGCAACTTTGCCTGTTTTGCATGTTATTTTGGCATTAATATGTGTCACATATCAGTTTGCTGTCACGACTTCTACCGAAGGTAACTCCTCTCCCTGTTTGGGCAGCGCTCGCGTCGCCGGTCTACTAGCCACCACCGATCCTTTTTTCCCTTTCTGTTTGTTTTGTCTTTGGTTATTTTTTTCACACCTGGTTTCATTTGCGTTAATTTCTGTGTGAATAAGGGTAACCTGTTGCCTGCCTAAATTTGTGCGGGATTAGTATTTTTATGTGATGTGCTCGGTTGGATTTACCTTTATTTGTTTTCACGGTTACGTAAGTGTATATTGTGTCGGAACTGTGTTTGTTCCTCCGTGCGTTTGCATCGGTTCTCTGTTACGAGGGCGTAGTCCTTTTCGACTGTGCCATTCCTGTGTTGGTGGACTGTCTTAATAAAACACGCTTCTCAGACATCCCTGCTCTCCTGCCCCTGAGTCCTACACCTATCACCTAGACGCACCTTATCACATTTGCAAACAATGTAAAAAATATATATATATCATAGAGTTAATAAAGCCGCATACAAACATGGTCTCTTTTATTTTCTTGAGTAAGGCAGTTCCAACATGCAGGTGTTTCAGCCTAGCTCAGTGCTTTCTGTGGTAGTGGGGCAAGCCAGCAGAATATACGAAGCGCCGTGGTTGGCCCCATGTTCTGTCACTCATGGGGACACTAGGTCATCACCAAGTCTAAGGGTAGTGCTAGAAAATTCTAGCCCCTTGTGTGCTGCCATAGAGTTACATTGGAAGTGCCCATCCAAGAAGGCTCAAGGTCATTGGCCACAGATAAAACCACATCAAATCACGTTATATCTATAGTAGCTTTGATTGGACTGATCATGTCAACATCATATTTTCAAAATCTTAGCTGGAAAATCCATTTTAATCCTTGTCATATGAAGAGAAATAATGAAGAGAAATTATAGATAAAACGTATGAGTGCTCTTCGGCCATTGGACATAAACATTACACAACAAGTTGGAAATCGCAAATTCAACAATGAGTGGTTTGGAAGGAATCAGTAACAGTGGCTAACTGCAAGCATTGCAAAGCAATCACTAGCCTACTATTCAGTGGAGTTACTGTGTGGTCCCAAATCTGGAAATAGGGGGATCTTTTCCAAATTTAAAATGATAAACTTTCAACATTGGCCATGCTGTCGATGAAGCATGATTTGTGCCGCACTCAAAACAACTGTTAACTGCGAAAACTTGACTTCAGTGAGTTCAAGACAACTGGGAAGTCGGGAATAAACGAGCTCCGACTGGGAAAATACGTTTTGAACGGTCATCCAACTCGGAATTGTAAATCCGGCCTCTTTCTAGAGCTGCAACCTGAAGATCAATGACGTCATCATGATTCGACCTTGTTTTTTTTTTAGAAGTTCCCAGTTGTCTTGAAAGGACCATAAATCCAGAGAATGCCAGACTTTGATGACAACATTTTCCCACAAAGGTCCACCGCTCCACCTTCCTGTTCAAGTGAGCAGAGCACAACAAGGTGAGTCCAAAAATGTATTGTATACTGCTGCATAAATTATGTAATATGCCAGGGAGATATGTATACTGTAGCTAAGAAAGTAATACTAAGTGTATGTTGTGTAGTAAGATGTTAGTAGTCCAAGTGCCTCACCCTAAAAATGTGGTCTATTTACCCCTCTTAATTTCGCCTACTGTTCTGACTTGGTGGTGCACATGTAGCCTATAACCCTCACTAACTTTTATAGCTGTATCACCGCCTGGCACAGCAACTGCACCGCCCGCAATCGCAAGGCTCTCCAGAGGTTGGTGCGGTCTACCCAACGCATTAACGAGGGCAAACTACCCGCCCTCAAAGACACCTACAGCACCCGATATCACATGAAGGCCAAAAGGATCATCAAGGACATCAACCACCCGAGCCACTGCCTGTTCACCTAGCTATCATCCAGAAGGTGAGGTCAGTACAGGTGCATCAAAGCTGGGACCAAGAGAAAAACAGCTTCTATCTCAAGGCCAGCTTCTATTCTAAACAGCCATCACTAGCACATTAGAGGCTGCTGCCTATAAGCATAGACTAGAAATCACTGGCCACTTTAATAATGTTTACATATCTGGCATTACTCATCTCATATGTACAGTGGGGAGAACAAGTATTTGATACACTGCCGATTTTGCAGGTTTTTCCTACTTACAAAGCATGTAGAGATCTGTAATTTTTTATCATAGGCACACTTCAACTGTGAGAGACGGAATCTAAAACAAAAATCCAGAAAATCACATTGTATGATTTTTAAGTAATTAATTTGCATTTTATTGCATTACATAAGTATTTGATACAGAAATTTCAGCCCACCATACTCACGTGTTTTCCTAATGTACTTTTCTTAGCGGATGTACAATCGTCGCAAATGTAATTATGGGGATTTTCAGTCCCCGGAGTGAACATAATTGTACACTCGCAAACCCGACTGAAAAAGAGGGCTGAGGGGCTTATGTTGCAAACTTCCCTTGCTTGGCTAATCATTTGGACCGCCCTCCTTGGGATGATGGTTTGTCTTTTAAGTGTTTGGACCGCAACCAGGGAGAAATATGTTTCAAGTGAACATAAAATTGTAAAACGGTGTGCCTGGGGCACATGTAGTACTGACAGTTGGTACCTGGAGAGGTTAGAGGGTGGTGTCTTTTTATATATATAAAAACAATAAACAAGGGACTGTGTGGATAGTGTGTGTCTTTTAAGTGTTTGGACTACATACCAGGGCTGGGGGGCTTACGTTGCAAACTTCCCTTGCTTGGCTAACCATTTGGACTGCCCTTCAAGATGGCGACGGGGATTCCCCAAGGGCATAAGGCGAGGGTAAGTGGGCGAGGGTGAGTGTTTTAAGTGTTTGGACCGCAAATGTAGGCCAAAGACGCAATGGAGATTCTTTGCGAAAAGTGTCCGAGGTCTGAGTGGCTGGTTTACGGTAAGCTCTGGTTGGTCAATCGCGGTTCGGGGGGGAGTTTAGAGCAGGTTCAATCGGATGGAAACCGTTCTCCTCCGCACACAACTGATGCTTTGTAGCGATGCATTCAAGGGCATGGTTTATATGACGCCTTGGTGGGTGTGTTCTTTGCTGACAATTAGTGTTTGGTTTCACATTATATTCGTTCAGTCAACATGCGTTCCTCCCACAACTGTGTATCCGGAGACCACCATTATTTTTTTGCGTAAATAGAGTGATATTTTAGTACCAGTGTGCAGCAACAAAATTGACCGCATAACATATTTGATTATTACGCCAAGTGCATGAACTAGGATGTCTGCAACGGACTGGTACGCGCACAAATCCCTCGGTGAAGGTCTGTACTGGATCCAGGAGAAGTTTTTTGAATCGTCAAACAGAGCAAATATTTGGCTCCTTCGAGGATCTCACCAAGATGTAGTGATAGACACAGGCTTGGGGTTGAGGAGTTTACCAGATTACATTAACACCAAAGGTCTGCTTGGAGACGACCCGCAGCGAAAGAACCCCATTTTGGCGATCGCCACCCACGCCCACTTCGACCACTCAGGTGGTCTGCATCAGTTCGAACAGGTGGGAGTCCACAGTGCAGAGGTCGATGCTCTGGCCAACGGAGACAACTTCGAGACCGTTACGTGGCTGTCTGACAGAGAGATAGTCCAGGCTCCCTGGCCAGGATGGAGGGCCAGAGAATACAGAGTCAAGGCTGTACAACCGACACACATACTACAAGAAGGTAATAACCAAACCATACAATCTAGTGGTTATGGTACACCAATGTGGTGGCATGATTGTTACCAGTAATCTGAAAGACCATTTGCTGTGTTCAGTCTCTAATGCATGATATGGATTTGAGAGAAGGATATGGTCAATATGAATGTAATTAAACAGTCCTTAAAGGATGTTTGCCCCTTGTTACAGAAAATCAACATTGCATTGGAATCCGCTTTCACATTAAGCTGCATCCCATAGCGAAATGTATACTGCAGAGTAGACTTGGCAGGGCACCAACACTGACCTCGCAAGTCACACACACACACACACACACACACACACACACACACTCGTGCAAAGGTGCGCATGCAAGCGCACACATGCAAGAACACACACACACACACACACACACACACACACACACACAGCCTCACATCAAGCATGATCCACCCCTATTTTATACACTTTTCTAACTGTATAGTCAATCTCATCATACTCTCTCAATAGAAGTCAGAGCTTCAAAAAGGCCTATTGTTGAGTCTCTGGCTGCACATTGTTAAGATGACGTTTCACTCCCTACATCAGTTTGACTCGGTTACATGAACTGTACAATGTTGTTGCTTACAATGGGTCCCATAGGAGGGATTATTTAAGGTCATGGCTTTAATGTGTGAATGACAGTGGCTCACAAATAGCATTAGTGGTTGTTATTCTGCAGTATGCCTGTATCTGCAGAGATGCTGTTTTCATACTCAGCCCATAACTTTGATGGATTTTATTTCAGCCAGGGAAGTACAGCAGCCTAGACCCAGCCATACTGAATAACTACAGAGCCTGACAGGGAGAACGTCCTCATTTTCATTCACATCCACAGAGATCAGACCACAAGTTATCTTCTTTTTATGACACACACACACACACACACACACACACACACACACACACACACACACACACACACACACACACACACACACACACACACACACACACACACACACACACACACACACACACACACACACACACACACACACACACACACACACACACACACACACACACACACACACACACACACACACACACACACACACACACTCTCACTCCTGATCCATATTCTTCATCATAGCAGGTCTTTTGTCCCTTCTTGTTTCATTTTCACTCATTGCTGCTCACTTGACAAAGTTGGAGCAAACTCTCCCCACCTAGCGTCCTATCCCTGTGTCATTTTTACACCAGTCAATACACTTCTGCTGTGTCAGTGCTGCAATGCAGTTGGAATATCTTATTGCTCAATGAGTCCATTTTCCACGTCTCTCTCTCCTTGCTCTCCCTCAGGTGATGTCATCAACCTGGGCGACAGGCAGCTGAAGGTGCTGCACATGCCCGGCCACTCCCGGGGCAGCATCTGCCTGCACGACGGGGACAACAAGATGCTGTTCAGCGGGGACGTGGTCTATGACGGAGCCATGATCGACTGGCTGCCCACCAGCCGTGTCAGCGACTACGTCAGTAGCTGTGAGCGCCTGGTGGGGCTGGTGGATAGTGAGCAGGTGGACCAGGTAATGCCTGGACACTATCACACGTTTGGTGCGAAACGTCTCCACCACATCGCCTCGGGGTACATCGACAGAGCCGGCACCTGCCCGGCACGCTTCTCCACGTTTGCCAGGAGGACCTTGGCCGGATTGGCGCTACGGGCGTCCAACACACATCGCATCTGCTAGCCACATGGCATCTGCTAGCCACATGGCATCTGCTAGCCACATGGCATCTGCTAGCCATATCGCATCTGCTAGCCACATGGCACCCCCAGTTTGAATCTTTTGCAGAGTTAGGCTGGGGGATGTGAGGAATATAATTCACCCCCTCAATTAACAGGATTTCCTTGTACTGTCTATTATAAACTGATGTGATCCAAAGTATGTTATTTTAAATGATTCATCAAAATGCCCCCATTGAATTACATCAGGCAATGATTGACAGACTATTGAGATTCCCATTATTACAGGATTCATTAAAGACTGGAAAATAAACCTGGTTTATTATGTAATATTAAGATAAATATTAAGTTGTGTGATCGTTGGAATGCTCTTTCCCATGAGGCAGCCTCTCATATGACAGTGTTTCTTAACCCCAGTACTTCGGGAGTCCCCACAACTACTCAAGCTCTTGATCATTAGTTGAGTAGCTGAATCAGGTGTGCTGTCGCTGGGCTAAAACATATTTAAGAAACCTTAGGGAGGCCCGCTTGGAGTAGAGATGAATAACATAGTTCCCTTAGGGGACACAATGTGACAGCACAACACCTACACAGAGACAGACAGGCAGACAGAGGGCATGACTCATCAGTATCTTTTATAACATTGTCCCCAGGCTAAGAGAGAGGGAGACAGCCAGCTGGTGAAAGAGACTCATATATTTTGTAACACTAGTCTCGGGCGGGCCAAGTTTTTTTCCGGGCCGCCTATGAATAAAATAAAAAAAATGGGGGGTGGATTTTTTTGTCAGTGTTATCTAATATTTATTAATTCCATTATTTTACTTCTAGATGTGTGTATTGTTGTGAATTGTTTTTATATACTACTGCACTGTTGGAGCTAGGAACACAAGCATTTCAATACACCCGCAATAACATCTGCTAAATATGTGTATGTGACCAATAACATCTGCTAAATATGTGTATGTGACCAATACAACTTCATTTAATTGAATTGACTTAAACTAGATATAAAGTATGTAGAAAAGATAATGGGCCTATATATTTGTAAACAGGATTATATTTGAGAACTAACAATCACTGAAATAAAAGCTAGACAGTCAGGGAGAATAAATGAATGAATGGATTTGGTTTGAGTCACTCAGATAGCATAAACCATGGCAAAATGTGTAGAATTGTAGGACATTTTCTTAGAAAAAAAAGTCAGCCTCATTGCAAAATGTGTAGAATTGCAGCAACTTTGCTTTAGAACAGCTACATTTAGTCACTGGGGCCAACAGGAAGGCCTCAAAGTATTTGTTAGTTCTCAAAGATAATAAAGTTCCTGTAATTCTACACATTTTGCAATGAGGCTGACTTTTTTCTTTTAAGAAAATGTCCTACAATTCTACACATTTTGCCATGGTTTATACCATCTGAGTGACTCAAACAACAAAATCCATAAAAACATTTTTTTTTTATTATTCTCCCTGACTATCTAGCTTTTATTTCAGTGATTAAGTCAACAGCTGCACCATTGGCCATGCCCTCCACCTAAACCCCATTTGAATCCAGAAAAAGTCCGCTCTGTATAATCCATCACACTCGCAATAGAATAAAAGTGTTAGCACATTCTTGAAATGAGACAATCCAGTTACTGTGTGGTTTTCCTTTTACTTTCAACACTGTGAAAATGGCATTTTCAACATGCACAAATTCCTATTGAAAGATTCATGTGACAGTTTGGCTGCTTCCCAATTGTGTACCCTTTTCCCCAAAGTGTGCACTTTTACACTCCACATCATAGATTTAACAATGGTGGAAAGTCTGTCTAGCAAAGGATTTTACCAATCCACAATTCTTTTAAATCCATGACTGTTAATGTGTGGAAGTGCACACTGGGAGACGGGTGGAGAATCGCGACGCAGCCTTGGATTCCGTGTGCAGAGAATGATTGTGATATCTAGGTCAATGGGCTCTTGGAGCACATTCAGACTTCAACTCTAAATGGGTGAAATATTAATTCAGTCTCTAAACTGTATAAAAACAAAATACTTTGGTATGCACTCGTTTTATTATTTATTTTGAATAAAGTGTGTGGGCATGCTCTGTAAATAGAATGGGTCTGTTGACATAGGTTTTTTGGTCAACTGACACAGAGTTAGTCAACATTGACAAATAGCACATGGTGTTTGATCTAGAGTTAGTGGATGGCTTTAATCCTCATGTCATACTGACGTGACATTTCTACTGGGATTATACGATGTATATCATTTCCACTAAAAAGGAGAGATATGACAGAATAAATAATCCCAGGCTGTTTCTGAATGGATACATCATTTATTATTGTTATGTTAATACAGTATTTAAAACATGACTGACAGTTCTTATTCCTTCCTCCCCTAGGATGACGTGCATGCAGACAGTCTGCTAACATAAGACACTCTTGCAAGGTTAACATTACAATGTTATCTATTAGACACAGTTATAGATATGCAATCTGTTAAAAATAAATCAATATAGCTGTATTTATAACAAAATCAATCATGTATAATGTATAAGAAAAAGAGTTTTGTTAAGTTATTACAAAACAACTTTACAGTAACAAATGCCACTTTGAAGCATGTGCAGTTGTTTTGCTCTGAGTGAGCCAGCTGCGAGCCCTTGGGACACAGTAGCATGTTAGAAAGTCCATTAGAAGCACAGGGATTGTTAGGCTTTACTGCACAGACCAGAGACACACCTACCCCTGCCCACCTCATCACTTAACCAATACAATCAGCTGCTTGGCATTAGGTGAAAGACTACATTATTTCAAGACAAAAAAACACAACACAATATTTTCTAGAGATCAATATGTCCTGCATTGCATACTTGATCGATTACAATGTTTCATATGGTATTGCAGCAGAATTCTGAGACCGGTTTGCCGGGCATAACATTATGACTGTAGTACCACAAACTAAGAGGTCAGAGTTGTGGGATTCCAAAACTCTTCACCCATGTATGCACATTCCCAGGTTCTACGCTCTTCAAAGTCAGTTCATTTGCACACGGTACTTGAATGAGGCAGTGTAACACAGGAGTTAATATGGCTTCTCGTGATTATGTAGTACATTACCTTTGGCTTCCTTCAATTCATTATAATTACTCCAAACATTGGTACAAATAATTGCAGTCAGTTTCTTAACGGAATGTCCTGGTGAACTCAAATATTGGTTGATGTGTATTAGGCCTACAATGTGTTCATGAATGTAGGGGAAGTTCTGGAAACCCAGCAGAGGAAGTGACCCGGATGTTATCACAGTAGTAGTAGTAGTAACGAGTAGCACAGTAAATTAATGGGAGCACAGTTGCATTAAGTTGAGTTTTCAAAATTCATTCACTTTCTGAGCAGTTTAAAGATCTGAAACAACACATTCCTTGACTTCGAGCACAATCATGCAATAAGCAAATCAGTGTATTAGTAGTTTCAGAGGACTTTTTCTGGCAGGATTTAATTGCCATTACCGACGACAATGGGTCTAGCCATTTGAATAGATCACAAGTTACACCAACAACCCTATGACCACACTCAGATACTAAACATTCCCATACACTGACAATTCTCCTGTCATTAGAGTGAAGTCATTCCAGTTAACACCAAGGCCCTTTCATCAGAGAGGAAGTGGGGGCTTCCTTCCTGTCAGTTCTTACCAGGGCCTTGGGTGATTTGGGGGTCTGAGCTGGGTTATACCTGGCTCTGGAGCCAATTCCGGGGATCCAGTTTAGCCCTCAAGTTCCTGAGGCTCTGACGGGCCGAAGAGGGGTGTGAGAAAGGGGTGCCGTCTGACAACTCAGGGCTGTGACTGCCCTCGCTGGAGCTGTTACTGGAGGTAGAGTTGGAGCAGGACAGGGTGGCCTGGGGGACGCGTTGGGCTGGGATGGGGGCAAGGGAGGAGGAGGAGGGGGGCTGACAGGAGCACTGTAACACCCCTCCACACCCCCTGCCCCTGAGGGTGCTGAGTTTGGCGTCCAGGGAGAGGGTGCGGGGGCGGAAGTGTGAGGAGGGGGAGGAGAGGGAGAGGGGCTCTGCCCAGCCACTGTGGCGGGAGCAAGGGCTGGTGCTGCAGGGGCTGTCGCTGTCCGAGGTCAGGCTGGCTTCTGAGGAGAGCAGGCCGGGCTGGGGGCAGCGCAGGGGGCTGTGGGGGAGGCGGTTGTGGGTGCGGGGGCAACCAGGAGAGTCCTCGAACAGGGACATCCAGGGAGGAGAGGTCCCCAGCTGGCTCCTCAGCTCCAGCTCCTGCATCCGCCTCGCCAGGATGTCCGTCACCGTGCTGATGTCATCAGAGGTGTCAATAACTAGGAGGAACAGAGGAAAGTCATTACTGTGGCCGAACAGACCGTCCTAATAACGTTGAGACAGTCGAATACAGTTCAGAGAGGGTAGACCTAGACTTGGTGATGCTAGTTGAAGGGGGGGGGTGGGGTCAGGTTCAATACTGCAGTGTGTGAGTGGACCCCACTGGTACTTCACCTGTCGTTGTAATAGGAGGAGAGCAGAGCACGAATCTCAGCAGACACAGCATTATCCTGCAGCAAGATACCCTCACAGGACGGGATGGTGAGGGGGGCTAGGGTCCGGGGGGGGGGGGGGGCAGGTTTTTATGTGCATTGACGGGCAGGGTGAAATAAAGTTGTGATACATGATTTGGGGAATAAATTGATGTGCATAACACGGTAAAAAGGAGTTAATTTAGAATGTATGAATATTAGAATTCCATTGGAGTGTAAAATTAACAATGATGGGAATAGAATGATAATGGTAGAAAAAAAGGGGGGGGGAAATGTAATTTGAGGACAGGAACAAGGGAGAGTGGCAGGGAAGGTGATAGCCAAAAAGGAAGGATTGAGAGACACACAATGAGAGAGAGAGAGATAAAGGAAGAGGGAGAGAGAGAGTCAGCACGTCAGAGAAAAGAACACTTCCATCCATTATGCATAGAGGTTGGTGTGCTAGTGCGGTAATAGGCAGCTCAGAGTAGAGTCCGATGGAGAGCTCATGCATATGTACCACCACTGTTAGAACAGTCAGAAACATGCATGCGGTTAAGGGGACGATCATCCTCTGGAAATATACTGAACAAAATTTAAAGTGTTGGTCCCATGTTTCATGAGCTGAAATAAAAATCCCAGAAATGTTCCACACGCACAAAAAGCGTATTTCTCTAAGATTTTGCCCACACGTTTGTTTACATCCCTGTTAGGGAGCATTTCTCTTTTGCCAAGATAATCCATCCACCTGACAGGTGTGGCATATCAAGAAGCTGATTAAACAGCATGATCATTACACAGATATGTGGAGTTTTGTCCACAACACAATGACACAGATGTCTCAAGTTTTGATGGAGTGTGCAATTGGCATGCTGACTGCAGGAATGTCCACCAGAGCTGTTGACAGATAATTTAATGTTCATTTCTCTACCATAAGCCGCCTCCAAGGTTGTTTTAGAGAATTTGGCAGTACGTCCAACTGGTCTCACAACCGCAGACCACGTCCGCCCAGGACCTCCCCATCCGGCTTCTTTACCTGTGGGATCATCTGAGACCAGCCACCCCGACAGCTGATGAAATTGAGGAGTATTTCTGTCTGTAATAAAGCCATTCTTTTTGGGATTTTTTATTTATTGGCTGGGCTTGACTCCCCAAGTGTAGGCCTACCCATGGCTGCGCCCTTCCCAGTCATGTGAAATCTATAGATTAGTGCCTATTTTATTTATTTCTATTGACTGATGTCCTTATATAAACTGTAACTGAGTAAAATCATTGAAATTGTTGCAATTTGCATTTATATATTTTTGTTCAGTTTCATTTATTTGTTTTTGTAAACCTATGAACCTATTATTAAGCTATAGGTTTTGTAACCCTAAACGTATAACTAACAAATTACTCTATGTTCTAACTAACAAATTACTATATGTTCTAGATTTATTACAAATAAATAAAAGCAGAAAGAAACTCAAATCTAAGTGTCCACAACATATTACTGAATCATATAAAAAGTATTTTTGGGCAATTTGTGTCGCTGTCTTACCCATTTCATGGTAAAGAGAACCCTGTTTCGATGTGACCAGGGTTGGTTTCCGGGGCGATGGCAGCTCAATCTTCATTAGGTCATCACAGCACTGCTTCCATTGGCCTGCATGGAAGAAGGAAACTGTCAGTCATCTTCCAACATCCAATCAACCTGAGAAAACCACTAACGACACATCAGGAGTCAATGAGCACATGAACAAGAGCATATCAGGACCTATAGTGTAGGGTGTGTATGTCTACTCTAGGGCCAGGAGTTTTTCCCTGAGCTCACCAATGAAGAACTCAGGCCCCTAATCATGTGATCAGCCTACTTACTCATGTCATAGAACTGTTGCCAGAAGGCCTCCATCCAGCGATGTGTGTCTTCACGACTGTCTGCTGAGAGTGTGTGTGTCACCTCCTCTCCTCCATAATGGTTACTGATACAGATGCTCTGAGCCTTATTGTGGAGGTCCTTCTCCGACGCCCGTATTCTCGTCTTCTAACACACCGGATACACACACACAATCAGCTAATAATGTTGCATTTGACCAAATGATTCAATAACCTCCCCAAAAAGATGAATTTAAGCATCAAAGCATTAATTTTCTCGTCACCTCACAGTGCGTGAATGCACTTACTGACACGCAGAGCGGTGAGTGACATATATGCCAAGTCCACTCAAGTAACCTCAAGCATGAATCTGTCCCAATTATCAGCTATCCAGGCGTGATTGGGAGTCCCATAAGGCGGTGCACAATTGGCCCAGCGTGGTCCAGGTTTGACCGGTGTAGGCCGTCATTGTAAATAAGAATTTGTTCTTAACGGACTTGAACAGTTAAATATAAGTTAAATACGTCCCAGTTGTCTCTCATTCCTCCCAACGTGTGCACATGTTCACTTCCCTTCACTAATTTGAAAGGAAAGGACTGGTATAATGGGTGGAAACTTCCTGTAGCCCATGCCTCCACCAATCCAATGCTTTGGGAAGTAGTAAATGAGTGTACATTTCAGGAGAAAGGAGATATTATTGTGACGCCCTGAAGACAGTACTCCAAATGTATTTCCCCATCCCAACCAGTAGGTGGAAGCAGTGCCCTGTTCCGCCTCACTGGGTTCAGCTTGATCCTCCTGAGAGCAGAGCAGTCAGAGCTACTGATTCATGCATGATTCTACAAAACTGTCTCTGTCTGAAGCTGAATGAAGACTTTTTGCTGTGGGGTCAGGGGCCACCAGCTAGCATGCTTTATTGTTTCATCCACTGACCTTATTGATGGAAATGGTAAAAGCTGGCTCTATGTTAGCCTCTACATCCTCTTGCCGGTGATAACAGAAAAGGTTTGTCCCTTTAAGGACGCCGTAGACGTTTGTCCAACTCTGAGGGTCACCTCCAAACTGCTGTGAGAGACAGATGCGCTAATTAGAGAGAGAGAGAGACATGCCTTGCTATCCTCCCGAACACACACAGACACCCTCACCTTGACCTTCAAGCAGCCGCTCATCATCTGTTGGGTCATACAGTGAGGCTGGGCAGCCAGGCGACAACACACACTGCCGTAGAGAGGCACCCAGTGTGAACACTCCTCTAGAGGGAAAGACAGAGAGGGGGATAGAGAGAGCAAGGAATGAAACAAAACACACACACACACACACACTAGCAGGGAATAAAAGTCTCACAGCTGCAAGGTGAGCCCCTTAACAACATCAAACTATATTACAGCTGTAATAATGAATTAAGCTGTAGCACATGTCAGGGTGTCTACTCCCCTGTACACCTCATCATTGGAGTTTTACACAGCACTCCAATTTATTACTATGACCTTGACAATGACTGTCAGTCAGCTAACACCGTGGCTGGGAGAGGGAGGGGGACTGGGATAAAATGGAGAGAGAAAGAGATGCGAAAGAGGATATCTAGTCGGTTGCACAACAATGCATTCAACCAAAATGTTGTCTTCCGCATTTAACCCAATCCCTCTGAATCAGAGGTGTGGGGAGCTGAGAGAGCGAGAGGTACTGAAACAGAGGGAGGGAGAGAAAGAGAAGTCTGACCCATATTTACTGTACATGGATAAACCACATCCCTTCTGTGACCTACCGTTGCCCGAGATGCTGAGGTCATGTGTGCGGAAGCTGTCCTGGACGTGTGACAGTGACAGGGTGGTGTGGGCCAGGAGATGGTACTTCGGTCCCCTGTGAACAGAACACATGGCAGAGGCACTGGTGAGCTGTGTGACTGTGGTACTAAATACACACGTCGGTGTCTACGTCAGTGACTTTGTGTGGGTGTTTCGCTGCAGGACTGTATACGTGTGTCTGGATGAATGACTGTACACTACATGCCTAGAAATACGTCTCAGGATGTGTGAATATCACTACAGAAGTAGCGTGTGTACACAACATAAACACTCACACCACTGTGGGCAGAGGCAGCAGCAGTGTGGCTCCTCCTCCGTTGCTGATGGGGCTGCAGGCTCCAGGGTCCATGGCGACGCGGAGCTTCTTCCCTGCCGAACGGCCCAGAGAGCTGCTCAGTTTGCTGGCTAGTTTCCGAGGCGTGTTCCCTGTCGAGTAGTCCTCCTCTGAACAGCAGCTGTACAGCTCCACGCGCAGCTCAAATCCCGGGCTGGCCTCGCTGCTTGACACGGCAAACACATATGGAGAGATACACAGTTATACGTGCATAGAAATGCATGCACACACATGCACACAGCAAAAACAAATATATGCAAACACACACAGTCACACACCGAAAACACATACTTATACATACACAGAATGTACACTGAGTGTACAAACATTAAGAACACCTTCCTAATATTCAGTTGCAGACACCTTTACCCTCAGAACAGACTCAATTTGTCAGGTCATAGAGGCTACAAGCTGTCGAAAGCGTTCCACAGGGATGCTGGCGCATGTTGACTCCAATGCTTCCGACAGTTGTGTCAAGTTGGCTGGATGTCCTTTGGGTGGTGGACCATTCTTGATACACATGGGAAACTGTTGAGCATGAAAACCCCAGCAACATTGCAGTTCATAACCCAAACCAATGTGCCTGGCACCTACTACCATACTCAAATATTTTGTCTTGCCCATTCACCCTCAATTGGTGAATGACACATGTACACAATCCATGTCTCAATTGTCTCAAGGCTTAAAAATCCTCCTTTAACCTGTCTCCTCCCCTTCATCTTTAACCTGTCTCCTCCCCTTCATCTTTAACCTGTCTCCTCCCCTTCATCTTTAACCTGTCTCCTCCCCTTCATCTTTAACCTGTCTCCTCCCCTTCATCTTTAACCTGTCTCCTCCCCTTCATCTGTAACCTGTCTCCTCCCGTTCATCTTTAACCTGTCTCCTCCCCTTCATCTTTAACCTGTCTCCTCCCCTTCATCTACACTGATTGAAGTGGATTTAACAAGGGACATCAATAAAGGATCACAGCTTTCACTTGGATTCACCTGTACAGTCTATGTCATGGAAAGAGCAGGTGTTCGTAATGGTTTGTACAGTCAGTGTACAGTACCAGTCAAAAGTTTGGACACTTACTCATTCAAGGGTTTTTCTTTATTTTTACTATTTCCAAAATGGTAGGATAATAGTGAAGACACCAAAATGATGAAATAACACATACGGAATAATTTAGTATTCATCAAAGTGTTAAATCAAAATACATTTTATATTTGAGATTCTTCAAAGTAACCACCCTTTGCCTTGATGACAGCTTTGCAAACTCTTGGCATTCTCTCAACCAGCTTCATGAGGTAGTCACCTGGAAAGCATTTCAATTAACAGGTGTTCCGTGTTAAAAGTTAATTTGTGGAATGTCTTTCTTTCTTAATGTGTTTGAGCCAATCAGTTGTGTTGTGACAAGGTGGTGGTATACAGAAGATGGCCCTATTTGGTAAAAGACCAAGTCCATATTACGGCAAGAACAGATTAAATAAGCAAAGAGAAACGCGAGTCCATCATTACTTTAAGACATGAAGTCAGTCAATGTGGAAAATGTCAAGAACTTTTAACATTTCTTCAACTGAAGTCGGAAAAACCATCAAGCGCTATGATGAAACTGGCTCTCATGAGGACCGCCACAGGAAAGGAAGACCCAGAGTCACCTCTGATGCAGAGGATACGTTCATAGAGTTACCAGCCTCAGAAATTGCAGCCCAAATAAATGCGTCACAAAGTTCAAGTAACAGACACATCTCAACATCAACTGTTCAGAGGAGACTGTGTGAATCAGGCCTTCATGGTCGAATTGCTGCAAAGAAACCACTACTAAAGGACACCAATAAGAACAAGACACTTGCTTGGGCCAAGAAACACGAGCAATGGACATTAGACTGGTTGAAGTCTGTCCTTTGGTCTGATGAGTCCAAATTTCAGATTTTTGGTTCCAACCGCCATGTCTTTGTGAGATGCAGAGTAGGTGAACGGATGATCTCCGCATGTGTGGTTCCCACCGTGAAGCATGGAGGAAGAGGTGTGATGGTACATTGCTGGGGACACTGTCAGTGATTTGTTTAGAATTCAAGGCACACTTAACCAGCATGGCTACCACAGCATTCTGCAGCGATATGCCATCCCATCTGGTTTGCGCTTAGTGGGACTATCATTTATTTTTCAACAGGACAATGACCCAACACACCTCCAGGCTGTGTAAGGGCTATTTGACCAAGAAGGAGAGTGATGGAGTGCTGCATCAGATGACCTGGCCTCCACAATCACCCGACAGAAACCCAATTGAGATGGTTTTGGAAGATTTGGGCCGCAGAGTGAAAGAAAAGCAGTCAACAAGTGCTCAGCATATATGGGAACTCCTTCAAGACGGTTGGAAAAGCATTCCAGGTGAAGCTGGCTGAGAGTGTGCAAAGCTGTCTTCAAGGAAAAGGGTGGCTACTTTGAAGAATCTCAAATATAAAATATATTTTGATTTGTTGAACACTTTTTTGGTTACTACATGATTCCATATGTGTAATTTCATATTTTATGTCTTCACTAATATTCTACAATGTAGAAAAGAGTAAAAATAAAGAAAAACCCTTGAATCAGTAGATGTGTCCAAACTTTTGACTATTTACAGTGCCTTGCGAAAGTATTCGGCCCCCTTGAACTTTGCGAACTTTCGCCACATTTCAGGCTTCAAACATAAAGATATAAAACTGTATTTTTTTGTGAAGAATCAACAACAAGTGGGACACAATAATGAAGTGGAACGACATTTATTGGATATTTCAAACTTTTTTAACAAATCAAAAACTGAAAAATTGGGCGTGCAAAATTATTCAGCCCCTTTACTTTCAGTGCAGCAAACTCTCTCCAGAAGTTCAGTGAGGATCTCTGAATGATCCAATGTTGACCTAAATGACTAATGATGATAAATACAATCCACCTGTGTGTAATCAAGTCTCCGTATAAATGCACCTGCACTGTGATAGTCTCAGAGGTCCGTTAAAAGCGCAGAGAGCATCATGAAGAACAAGGAACACACCAGGCAGGTCCGAGATACTGTTGTGAAGAAGTTTAAAGCCGGATTTGGATACAAAAAGATTTCCCAAGCTTTAAACATCCCAAGGAGCACTGTGCAAGCGATAATATTGAAATGGAAGGAGTATCAGACCACTGCAAATCTACCAAGACCTGGCCGTCCCTCTAAACTTTCAGCTCATACAAGGAGAAGACTGATCAGAGATGCAGCCAAGAGGCCCATGATCACTCTGGATGAACTGCAGAGATCTACAGCTGAGGTGGGAGACTCTGTCCATAGGACAACAATCAGTCGTATATTGCACAAATCTGGCCTTTATGGAAGAGTGGCAAGAAGAAAGCCATTTCTTAAAGATATCCATAAAAGGTGTTGTTTAAAGTTTGCCACAAGCCACCTGGGAGACACACCAAACATGTGGAAGAAGGTGCTCTGGTCAGATGAAACCAAAATTGAACTTTTTGGCAACAATGCAAAACGTTATGTTTGGTGTAAAAGCAACACAGCTGAACACACCATCCCTACTGTCAAACATGGTGGTGGCAGCATCATGGTTTGGGCCTGCTTTTCTTCAGCAGGGACAGGGAAGATGGTTAAAATTGATGGGAAGATGGATGAGGACCAAATACAGGACCATTCTGGAAGAAAACCTGATGGAGTCTGCAAAAGACCTGAGACTGGGACAGAGATTTGTCTTCCAACAAGACAATGATCCAAAACATAAAGCAAAATCTACAATGGAATGGTTCAAAAATAAACATATCCAGGTGTTAGAATGGCCAAGTCAAAGTCCAGACCTGAATCCAAACGATAATCTGTGGAAAGAACTGAAAACTGCTGTTCACAAATGCTCTCCATCCAACCTCACTGAGCTCGAGCTGTTTTGCAAGGAGGAATGGGAAAACATTTCAGTCTCTCGATGTGCAAAACTGATAGAGACATACCCCAAGCGACTTACAGCTGTAATCGCAGCAAAAGGTGGCGCTACAAAGTATTAACTTAAGGGGGCTGAATAATTTTGCACGCCCAATTTTTCAGTTTTTGATTTGTTAAAAAAGTTTGAAATATCCAATAAATGTCGTTCCTCCTCATGATTGTGTCCCACTTGTTGTTGATTCTTCACAAAAAAATACAGTTTTATATCTTTATGTTTGAAGCCTGAAATGTGGCAAAAGGTCGCAAAGTTCAAGGGGGCCGAATACTTTCGCAAGGCACTGTATGTATCAGATACTGACACAGGATTTCAAAAATATATCCATTATCTTATCTATCTTTATCATACAATCATGACATTAAATAAACATGCCCTTATACAGACCAAACAACACTCTCTATATGAAAGATAAGACAGCAAGGCTGTGTTTACAAAGGCAGCCCAATTCTGATATACACTGCTCAAGAAAATAAAGGGAACACTTAAACAACACAATGTAACTCCAAGTCAATCACACTTCTGTGAAATCAAACTGTCCACTTAGGAAGCAACACTGATTGACAATAAATTTCACATGCTGTTGTGCAAATGGAATAGACAACAGGTGGAAATTATAGGCAATTAGCAAGACACCCCCAATAAAGGATTGGTTCTGCAGGTGGGGACCACAGACCACTTCTCAGTTCCTATGCTTCCTGGCTGATGTTTTGGTCACTTTTGAATGCTGGCGGTGCTTTCACTCTAGTGGTGGCATGAGATGGAGTCTACAACCCACACAAGTGGCTCAGGTAGTGCAGCTCATCCAGGATGGCACATCAATGCGAGCTGTGGCAAGGTGGTTTGCTGTGTCTGTCAGCATGGTGTCCAGAGCATGGAGGCGCTACCAGGAGACAGGCCAGTACATCAGGAGACGTGGAGGAGGCCGTAGGAGGGCAACAACCCAGCAGCAGGACTGCTACCTCCGCCTTTGTGCAAGGAGGAGCACTGCCAGAGCCCTGCAAAATGACCTCCAGCAGGCCACAAATGTGCATGTGTCTGCTCAAACGGTCAGAAACAGACTCCATGAGGGTGGAATGAGGGCCCGACGTCCACAGGTGGGGGTTGTGCTTACAGCCCAACACCGTGCAGGACGTTTGGCATTTGCCAGAGAACACCAAGATTGGCAAATTCGCCACTGGCGCCCTGTGCTCTTCACAGATGAAAGCAGGTTCACACTGAGCACGTGACAGACGTGACAGAGTCTGGAGACGCCGTGGAGAACGTTCTGCTGCCTGCAACATCCTCCAGCATGACCGGTTTGGCGGTGGGTCAGTCATGGTGTGGCATTTCTTTGGGGGGCCGCACAGCCCTCCATGTGCTCGCCAGAGGTAGCCTGACTGCCATTAGGTACCGAGATGAGATCCTCAGACCCCTTGTGAGACCATATGCTGGTGCGGTTGGCCCTGGGTTCCTCCTAATGCAAGACAATGCTAGACCTCATGTGGCTGGAGTGTGTCAGCAGTTCCTGCAAGAGGAAGGCATTGATGCTATGGACTGGCCCGCCCGTTCCCCAGACCTGAATCCAATTGAGCACATCTGGGACATCATGTCTCGCTCCATCCACCAACGCCACGTTGCACCACAGACTGTCCAGGAGTTGGCGGATGCTTTAGTCCAGGTCTGGGAGGAGATCCCTCAGGAGACCATCCGCCACCTCATCAGGAGCATGCCCAGGCGTTGTAGGGAGGTCATACAGGCACGTGGAGGCCACACACACTACTGAGCCTCATTTTGACTTGTTTAAGGACATTACATCAAAGTTGGATCAGCCTGTAGTCTGGTTTTCCTCTTTAATTTTGAGTGTGACTCCAAATCCAGACCTCCATAGGTTGATCAATTTGATTTCCATTGATCATTTTTGTGTGATTTTGTTGTCAGCACATTCAACTATGTAAAGAAAAAAGTATTTAATAACAATATTTCATTCATTCAGATCTAGGATGTGTTATTTTAGTTTTCCCTTTATTTTTTTGAGCAGTGTATTTCCACTAATTGGTCTTTTGACCAATCAGATTAGGTATTTTGCCAATAATGGTGTAAACACAGCTTTAGATACAACATAACACAAATATGACTTACAACACTATGGTGTTGTCAAAGCAGATGTCGGTGAGTGTCCGGTCCACTATCACCATGTCTGTGTCGTGGATCTCCGCCCCCACCTGGAGCAGACAGAACACTGCACACCGATGCAGCTCTGAGAGAGATAGAGAGAGACAGAGAGAGAGAGATAAAGACAGACAGACAGACAGACAGACAGACAGACAGACAGACAGACAGACAGAGAGAGAGAGATAAAGACAGACAGACAGACAGACAGACAGACAGACAGACAGACAGAGAGAGATAAAGACAGACAGACAGACAGACAGACAGACAGGCAGACAGACAGACAGACAGACAGACAGACAGACAGACAGACAGACAGACAGAGAGAGAGATAAAGACAGACAGACAGACAGAGAGAGAGAGATAAAGACAGACAGACAGACAGAGAGAGAGAGATAAAGACAGACAGACAGACAGAGAGAGAGAGAGAGAGAGATAAAGACAGACAGACAGACAGACAGACAGACAGACAGAGAGAGAGAGAGAGATAAAGACAGACAGACAGACAGACAGACAGACAGACAGACAGACAGACAGACAGACAGACAGACAGAGAGAGATAAAGACAGACAGACAGACAGACAGAGAGAGAGAGATAAACAGACAGACAGACAGACAGACAGACAGACAGACAGACAGACAGACAGACAGAGAGAGATAAAGACAGACAGACAGAGAGAGAGAGAGATAAAGACAGACAGACAGACAGAGAGAGAGAGATAAAGACAGACAGACAGACAGAGAGAGAGAGATAAAGACAGACAGACAGACACAGAGAGAGAGATAAAGACAGACAGACAGACAGACAGACAGAGAGAGAGAGATAAAGACAGACAGACAGACAGACAGACAGAGAGAGATAAAGACAGACAGACAGACAGACAGAGAGAGAGAGATAAAGAGACAGACAGACAGAGAGAGAGAGATAAAGACAGACAGACAGACAGAGAGAGAGAGAGAGAGAGAGATAAAGACAGACAGACAGACAGACAGACAGACAGACAGACAGAGAGAGAGAGATAAAGACAGACAGACAGACAGACAGACAGACAGACAGACAGACAGACAGAGAGAGAGAGAGAGATAAAGACAGACAGACAGACAGACAGACAGACAGACAGACAGAGAGAGAGATAAAGACAGACAGACAGAGAGAGAGAGAGAGATAAAGACAGACAGACAGACAGAGAGAGAGAGATAAAGACAGACAGACAGACAGAGAGAGAGAGATAAAGACAGACAGACAGACAGAGAGAGAGAGATAAAGACAGACAGACAGACAGAGAGAGAGAGATAAAGACAGACAGACAGACAGAGAGAGATAAAGACAGACAGACAGACAGACAGAGAGAGAGAGATAAAGACAGACAGACAGACAGAGAGAGAGAGATAAAGACAGACAGACAGACAGACAGACAGACAGACAGACAGACAGACAGACAGAGAGATAAAGACAGACAGACAGACAGACAGACAGAGAGAGAGATAAAGACAGACAGACAGACAGACAGAGAGAGAGAGATAAAGACAGACAGACAGAGAGAGAGAGATAAAGACAGACAGACAGACAGAGAGAGAGAGATAAAGACAGACAGACAGACAGAGAGAGAGAGATAAAGACAGACAGACAGACAGAGAGAGAGATAAAGACAGACAGACAGACAGACAGAGACAGACAGACAGACAGACAGAGAGAGAGAGAGATAAAGACAGACAGACAGACAGACAGACAGACAGACAGACAGAGAGAGAGAGAGATAAAGACAGACAGACAGACAGACAGACAGACAGAGAGAGAGATAAAGACAGACAGACAGACAGACAGAGAGAGAGATAAAGACAGACAGACAGACAGAGAGAGAGAGATAAAGACAGACAGACAGACAGAGAGAGAGAGATAAAGACAGACAGACAGACAGAGAGAGAGAGATAAAGACAGACAGACAGACAGAGAGAGAGATAAAGACAGACAGACAGACAGACAGAGAGAGAGAGATAAAGACAGACAGACAGACAGAGAGAGAGAGATAAAGACAGACAGACAGACAGAGAGAGATAAAGACAGACAGACAGACAGACAGACAGACAGACAGACAGACAGAGAGAGATAAAGACAGACAGACAGACAGAGAGAGAGAGATAAAGACAGACAGACAGACAGACAGACAGACAGACAGACAGACAGACAGACAGACAGAGAGAGAGAGATAAAGACAGACAGACAGACAGAGAGAGAGAGAGATAAAGACAGACAGACAGCCAGAGAGAGAGAGAGAGAGAGATAAAGACAGACAGACAGAGAGAGAGAGATAAAGACAGACAGACAGACAGACAGACAGACAGACAGACAGACAGACAGACAGACAGAGAGAGAGAGGTATAGGTAGAGAGAGAGGTAGAGAGAGAGAGAGAGAGAGAGAGGGGGGTAGAGAGAGAAGTGAGAAAAGCAGCATGTGGAAGACATTTGACTAGATTTCCCCACTTGAAAACTCCTCTGGCACTATCTGCACCCTCTGTGGATGTTTTAAACAGACGGAGGCTACAGAGTAAATTATTGGAGGATTGTGGGTTTGGCTGTCAAACTGGACAGACTGGGATGAACAACACCAACTCTAGCAGCTGTTGGACTTGGACAGCCGCACTGTGAGAGTCTGGCCTAAGTAGCTTTAAGAGTGTTCTTCACATGCAGCACGGTGTGTGAGTGTATCGTTTTACACTAAATGTATTTGGGAGTGTGAGTGTATCGTTTTACACTAAATGTATTTGGGAGTGTGAGTGTATCGTTTTACACTAAATGTATTTGGGAGTGTGAGTGTATCGTTTTACACTAAATGTATTTGGGTGTGTGAGTGTATCGTTTTACACTAAATGTATTAGGGAGTGTGAGTGCGGGTGTGTGTGTGCATGCATCAAAAGCGCACACTCTATCATTGCCATCTTAGGCTTCCTTATCTTCCCACTGCACTTAAAAACCTGCACTAATTGCCTCATTATAGATCTATTAGGTCATGCAGACCTCACCAAGGAGTCGGGTTTCAGACCTCACCAAGGAGTCGGGTTTCAGACCTCACCAAGGAGTCGGGTTTCAGCACTTTTGTTTTTTTTACCATAACGTTTTGACCTTAACACGTAGCAGTCAACATAAACCATAACACAGCGGTATCAAAAGAGCACCTAGAACTACAAATACCAGATCCTACGCAGATCCAGGCCTCTTTGCTGCAGTAGCACAGACAAAGACAACAGAGCAGAAGAGGGCTGTCTGTGCAGCAGGTTTCTAGGCCAGAGGCCATCATACCCAATCACTTACTGTTGGAATGTTTGCTTGTCAGTGAGCTGCTGACTTTACAGAGGGAGAAATAGAAACGTACATACATTTCAATAGCCGTATAGAAGTCTTTTTAAAAGAGCATCAACTGTTATGCTCACATGTTCAGTGCTTCAGTTCTAATACATTAAGAGTTCTCTTTCCCAGGGCCCGTATCCACAAAGCGTCTCAGAGTAGGAGTGCTGATCTAGGATCCGATCTCCCACCTGTCCATGTAATGTTATTCATTATCATCTAAAAGATTAAATTGATTCTAAATCAGCCCTCCTACTCTGGGAGGCTTTGTGGATACCACTTTACCCAAATTCTAATCGATTCACATGGCTTCACTCACTCAGTTGACTCACATCACATCTCTTCACACAAAATCAAAGCGATGGATAATAGCACATGAATCATTGATGAGTCTATTCACACCAGTTCTAGCACACTGATATGACTCATTGATGAGTCTATTCACACCAGTTCTAGCACACTGATATGACTCATTGATGAGTCTATTCACACCAGTTCTAGCACACTGATATGACTCATTGATGAGTCTATTCACACCAGTTCTAGCAAACTGATATGACTCATTGATGAGTCTATTCACACCAGTTCTAGCACACTGACATGAATCATTGATGAGTTTATTCATGCCAGTTCTAGCACACTGATATGACTCATTGATGAGTCTATTCACACCAGTTCCAGCACACTGATATGAATCATTGATGAGTTTATTCACACCAGTTCTAGCACACTGATATGACTCATTGATGAGTCTATTCACACCAGTTCTAGCACACTGACTCCTCACCTCCTTTGTTCTTGAAGTACTCTGTGTCTTTCCACATGAGAGGGATCCGCAGGTCTGCAATGACAAAGGACAGTCAGAGAAATCCGTCACAAATGTAAGATATACACAACCACAAACTCATACCACACACACACACACAATCTTTTATCTCCTCCACCAGGCAGTCACTGTCATAAGGCGCGCGTCCGCGCTTGTGTGTATGATGATGAAGCCCATGCTCTGCACTGAGCTTACTCGCTAAACGGCTTCCTGTCGACCCAGTCAATCAATGATAAGTCATAACTTCTGTTCATCAACTGTGTGTGTGTGTGTGTGTGTGTGCCCCTCCAGCTGTGAGCAGTCCGAAGCAGACAGACAGACCTCAGAGCCCCGTCCTCCTGTCCTCCCACTGAACCAGTGCAGTTCATCATAATCCTTTAATTACCTCTTCTCTCTCCTACTCCCACCCTCATCCTTTTATGTAAGTTTATTATGATCCCCATTGGCTTTGCCGAAGCAGCAGCTACACTTCGTAGGTCTACAAAAAACATGACAAGTAACAAAACATTGATAGACAAGGAAAGTCACACAAATGTAAAATACAACGATATCCAAACAATGCAACTAAAACATTATACAAACAATACAACTAAAACAAATTATGTGTGTGTTAGAGAGTGTGTTAAGAGTGTGCCCTCACAGTCTCCGCCTTTCCATTAGTTGTTATTTTGTATCAAAGGTCCTTTTGTATTAAAGGTCATTTTGCTGTTTGCTTGAGTAATGGGAGATGGAAGGGAGTTCCATGCTATCATGGCTCTGTATAAAACTATGCGTTGCTGTCAATTCCTTTTGGACTTGGGGAACGTGAAGAGACCCCTGGTGGCATGTCTTGTGGGGTATGTACGGGTGTCTGAAGAGACCCCTGGTGGCATGTCTTGTGGGGTATGTACGGGTGTCTGAAGAGACCCCTGGTGGCATGTCTTGTGGGGTATGTACGGGTGTCTGAAGAGACCCCTGGTGGCATGTCTTGTGGGGTATGTACGGGTGTCTGAAGAGACCCCTGGTGGCATGTCTTGTGGGGTATGTATGGGTGTCTGAGCTGAATGTTATTTGATTATGCAGACACTCTGGAATTTGTCACAGTATTCCTAAAAGAAAACTAGAAGAGAAGCAGATAATCTCTCGTCAACCAGGAAAGGCTGGCATGCATGTTGTTGATGTTAGTTCTCTATGTGCTGTTAAGGGCAAGGTGTGCTGCTCTGTTCTGAGCCAGCTGCAGCTTTGCTAGGTCTTTCTTTGCAGTACATGACCATATTACCAGACAGTTATCAAGATAGGACAAGACCAAAGCCTGAACAACTAGTACAGTAGACTTTTGTCTAATGATAATTGACCATCCAATGTTATACCTAGGAGTTTTGCTTCCTCAACTTGCGCAATGATCACGCCCTTTAATGAGTAGGAGTATGTTTACATGCAAACAATAATGAGACTATTGTGGATAGTCAGATTAATATAATAGTTCAAATTAAAACGTTTACATGCTTTGGAAGAAGAACGATTTCCTTAATAATCCTGTTTACATGGACACATCTGAAATCAGGTTACCTGATGGCACTCTGATCAATGCCGAAAATCACCAATTAAACTAAACGTTCTACCACAGCGACCATGTTATTTTTGGGAAGCATGTTTGATTCTGAGTTCGGACATAATATATCATGTTTGTTTGTGAAAACTACTTCTAAGACTCGTACATTCAGTTGTTCCGACTTCACTCGCGCTAAAGAGGGAGATTTGAGCTCCCGGTGCTGGCACATGAGCAGATCAGATACACCACTGGAATGCCCATTAAGATGTTTACACGTCATGATAATTCAAAAGATTTCCCAGAAAAGGTGTTTTAATAGGTGCAGAGGTAGAGGTAGAAGAGGGAGGGAGCGAGTGAGGGGCAGGGCCAGAAGAAGGAGGGGCAGGGCCAGAAGAGGGAGGGGCAAAGCCAGGAGAGGGGCGAAGGAGGGGCAGGGGTAGAAGAGGGAGGGGCAGGGCCAGGAGAGGGAAGGGTTGAGGGGCAGGGCCAGGAGAGATGTGTTTTAATAAACAGATGCTTATTTAGATTTTGACCGTACACCGATTAATATAAGTAGAATAAGGTGTTTACATGACTATTGCATAATCTGCCTACTGGCATAATCAGTTGAATATCGAATTATTACTGTGAGCTCACTGGCTTTGGGTGCTGACATGTAGAGTGTGGAATCAGCCGCATACATAGTCATTCTAGCTTTGTGTAAGACCAGTGGCAAATCATTTGTAAAAATAGAGAAGAGTAACGTTCCAAGGCAACTGCCCTGAGGGACACCACATTGTACATATCTGATGTTAGAGAAGCTTCCATTGAATAATATTCAGTTTTTTTCGTTGATAAACAACTCTGTAGTGAAATAGTCATTGAAATGATTGGCAATATCGAAAGGTTTTGTTATAAATAAACCATCACCTTCAATGAACGATGGAGAATAATTGGGTTTTCTGCCCATGATATCATTTAAGGTACTCCAAAGTATTTTTCCATTGTGCTTTATGTCATTTATCTTTATTTGGTAATACAAGTTATTTTTCTTTGTGTTAAGTTTAGTCACAACATTTCTCCATTGACAATATGTCAACCAATCAGATGAGCAGCATAACTTGTTTGCCACCTCTTTTGCATAATTTCTTTAAACCATAACATTTTTAAATCCTCACCACTCGTTCCCTCCCCCTCCACACCTAACGTCATCCTCACCCCTTATCCCCCAAACCCATTCCTCCCTCTCCCCCAACCCTTAATTCCTTATCCCCCCAACCCATTCCTCCCTCTCCCCAAACCCATTCCTCCCTCTCCCCTCAAACCCATTCCTCCCTCTCCCCTCAAACCCATTCCTCCCTCTCCCTTCAAACCCATTCCTCCCTCTCCCTTCAAACCCATTCCTCCCTCTCCCTTCAAACCCATTCCTCCCTCTCCCTTCAAACCCATTCCTCCCTCTCCCCTCAAACCCATTCCCCCCTCCCCCCAACCCTTAATTCCTTATCCCCCCAACCCATTCCTCCCTCTCCCCAAACCCATTCCTCCCTCTCCCCTCAAACCCATTCCTCCCTCTCCCCTCAAACCCATTCCTCCCTCTCCCTTCAAACCCATTCCTCCCTCTCCCTTCAAACCCATTCCTCCCTCTCCCTTCAAACCCATTCCTCCCTCTCCCCTCAAACCCATTCCCCCCTCCCCCCAACCCTTAATTCCTTATCCCCCCAACCCATTCCTCCCTCTCCCCAAACCCATTCCTCCCTCTCCCCTCAAACCCATTCCTCCCTCTCCCCTCAAACCCATTCCTCCCTCTCCCTTCAAACCCATTCCTCCCTCTCCCTTCAAACCCATTCCTCCCTCTCCCTTCAAACCCATTCCTCCCTCTCCCCTCAAACCCATTCCCCCCTCCCCCCAAACCATTCCTTCTCTCCCCCCAAACCCAGTCGTCCCTCCCCCCAAACCCATTCCTCTCTCCCCTCAAACCCATTCCTCCCTCTCCCCTCAAACCCATTCCTCCCTCTCCCTTCAAACCCATTCCTCCCTCTCCCTTCAAACCCATTCCTCCCTCTCCCTTCAAACCCATTCCTCCCTCTCCCTTCAAACCCATTCCTCCCTCTCCCTTCAAACCCATTCCTCCCTCTCCCCTCAAACCCATTCCCCCCTCCCCCCAACCCTTAATTCCTTATCCCCCCAACCCATTCCTCCCTCTCCCCAAACCCATTCCTCCCTCTCCCCTCAAACCCATTCCTCCCTCTCCCCTCAAACCCATTCCTCCCTCTCCCTTCAAACCCATTCCTCCCTCTCCCTTCAAACCCATTCCTCCCTCTCCCTTCAAACCCATTCCTCCCTCTCCCCTCAAACCCATTCCTCCCTCTCCCCTCAAACCCATTCCCCCCTCCCCCCAAACCATTCCTTCTCTCCCCCCAAACCCAGTCGTCCCTCCCCCCAAACCCATTCCTCCCTCCCCCAAACCCATTCCTCCCTCTCCCTTCAAACCCATTCCTTCTCTCCCCCCAAACCCAGTCCTCCCTCCCCCCAAACCCATTCCTCCCTCCCCCAAACCCATTCCTCCCTCCCCCAAACCCATTCCTCCCTCCCCCAACCCATTCCTTCTCTCCCCCCAAACCCATTCCTCCGTCTCCCCTCCCCTCTCCCCCCAAACCCAGTCCTCCCTCTCCCCCCAAACCTAGTCCTCTCTCTCCCCCCCAAACCCAGTCCTCTCTCTCCCCCCAAACCATTTCTCCCTCATTATACCCCCCCTTTCACTTAGCCTAACCCCTTATCCCACACTCAGCCTTTAAATTAACCCCTTTCCATAACCCACATACCCTCACCCCTCCGTAGTGGGGGGTCCTCCTTGGAGGGTGGCTATGAGACCCAGAGACGATCTTGCTTATCATCATGAGCCCGCCCCCCTCAGCATGATGAAGTGGACTACATGAAGCTCTGCTATTGGGTAGACATGCAGCTTTCCTTTACATAGGTACACACACACACACACACACACACACACACACACACACCTGGGGCCTACCTGAGATGGCCACCTTTCCTTTACAGGGTAGTCTGTCGTCCGTGGGCCCTGCGTCCGATGACCTAGTAGAAACAGAAAGAAGAGGATGACAACAACGGAAAATCTAATTGTAAACCCTGCTCAATTGCCCACTCAGACCACATTAAATCCTTCACCCTATGGGTAGAGCTCCATTTATGCACCAAGTTCCTACCCCGCCCCCTTGCCCTGCCCGTTTGCCCTCTGACCTTAGTGCAACCCTCTGCATGACCTGGGCCTCCTTCATCCTCTGCAGCTCCGACATGTAGGCCATGATGCGGGTGTTGCAGGTGAGCAGGCTCTTGGAGGCCTCCAGGGCCTGTTCTCTCTGGGAGCACGCAGCCAGCAGCTTACAGGCCCCGTCACGCATCCGGATCTCATGGTCTATTTTCTTCTGGATGTTACTGTCCTGCAGGCAGAAAGAGAGAGGGAGGGAGAGATGGGTTTGGACATTTTACTGACTGGAACAGGGTTGGTCTTTGAGTGTGGAGTGAGACTGTAATAAGAGGGTAAGTGTGACAGTTCAGTTTAAATGTGACAATGACTGCGGAGAAGAGCGTTTGTGTTTATGGGAGAAAGAGGGCAAATGTGTGTGTGTGTGTGTGTGTGTGTGTGTCTCGTGGGCCCATTAATGGGGTGTATTACTGAAAGCATTCTGGTGTCTCTGTGCGTTGAGGCGTGGGTCAGTCGGGGCACAGAGTAGTCAGGAAGAAGCTGTAAATATGCCCTTACACCCTTCTGCCTCCCCTCCGGCACGCAGACACCAAGATGCTTAATCATTTAACGTACACACCTGTCTATATAAGATCCCAGAGTTGACAGTGTAAGTCAGAGCAAAAACCAAGCCATGAGTTCGAAGGAATTGTCTGTGACAGGATTGTGTCGAGGCACAGATCTGGGGAAGGGTACCAAAACATTTCTGCAGCATTGAAGGTCACCAACAACACAGTGGCCTCCATCATTCTTAAATGGAAGAAGTTTGGAAACACCAAGACTCTTCCAAGAGCTGGCCGCCCAGCCAAACTGAGCAATCGGGGGAGAAGGGCCTTGGTCAGGGAGGTGACCAAGAACCCGATGTTCACTCTGACAGACCTCCTGAGTTCCTCTGTGGAGATGGGAAAATCTTCCAGAAGGACAACCATCTCTGCAGGACTCCACCAATAATGTCCTTGTGGTAGAGTGGCCAGACAGAAGCCACTCCTCAGTAAAAGGCACATGAAAGGCACCAGAGAAACAAAATTCTCTGGTCTGATGAAACCAAGCTTGAACTCTTTGGCCTGAATGCCAAACGTCATGTCTGGAGGAAACCTGGCACTATCCCTACGGTGAAGCGCGGTGGCGGCAGCATCATGCTGTGGGGATGTTTTTCAGTGGCAGGGACTGGGAGACTAGTCGGGATCAAGGAAAAGATGGAAGGCGCAAAGTACAGAGAGATCCTTGATGAAAACCTGCTCCAGAGCACTTAGGAACCCAGACTGGAGCGAAGGTTAACCATCCAACAAGACAACGAGCCTAAGCAGACAGCCAAGACAACACAGAAGTGGCATCAGGACAAGTCTCTGAATGTCCTTGAATGGCCGAGCCAGAGCCCAGACTTGAACCCGATCGAACATCTCTGGAAAAATCTGAAAATAGCTGCGCAGCGACGCTAACCATCCAACCTTACAGAGCTTGAGGGGATCTGCAGAGAAGAATGGGAGAAACTCGCCAAATACAGGTGTGCAAAGCTTGTAGCATCATACCCAAGAAGACTTGACGTTGTAATCGCTGCCAAAAGTGCTTCAACAAAGTACTGATAAAAGGGTCTGAATACTTATGTAACTGATTTAAGTTTTTATTTTTAATAAATTAGCAAAAATGTCTAAAAAACTGTTTTTGATTTGTCATTATGGGGTATTGTGTGTAGATTGATGAGGGGAAAAAAACAATTTAATACATTTTAGAATAAGGCTGTACAGTAACAAAATGTACACACACACACACACACACACAGTCACACAGTCAAAAGTTTGGGCACACCTACTCGTTCAAGGGTTTTTTCATTTATTTTTAGTATTTTCTACATTGTAGAATAATAGTGAAGACATCAAAACTATAAAATAACACATATGGGGTCATGTAGTAACCAAAAAAAAGTGTTAAACAAATCAAAATAGATTTTATATTTGAGATTCTTCAAAGTAGCCACCCTTTGCCTTGATGGCAGCTTTGCACACTCTTGGCATTCTCTCAACCAGCTTCATGAGGTAGTCACCTGGAATGCATTTCAATAAACAGGTGTGCCTTGTTAAGGCCGTCATTGTAAATAAGAATTAGTTCTTCACTGACTTGCCTAGTTAAATAATGGTTAAATATATGTATATATTTTTAAAGTTTACCAAGGAGAGAGACAGAGGGGGAGATGATAGAGAGAGAGGGGGATAGAGAACAATATAAAGAGAAGGATGGACCTTAGGGAAAAGCAGGAGAGAGATAGAGAGCAAGATTTGGGTAGAGTGGGCAGGCACAATTAGTCTGCCACAACCACTCCACCAGATCCCTTCCTCTCTCTCTCTCTCTCTCTCCTGCTTTCCCTCGCTACCACACCAAAAGCATGGCTACAGTGAGGGAGGGAGGGGCAGGACCTGGGGAGGGAGGGAGCGAGGGAGGGGCATGGGCAGGAGAGGAAAGCAGTGAGGGGTAGGGCCAGGGGAGGGAGTGAGGGAGGGGCAAGGCCAGGGGAGGGAGTGAGGGAGGGGCAAGGCCAGGAGAGGGGGGAGGGAGAGAAAGGTTAGGGGAGGGTGCAGGAGAGGGAAGGAGCGAGGGAGAGAGCGGGGGAGGGAGCGAGGGTTAGGGTCAGGAGAGAGAGAGAGGGAGTGAGTAAGGGGCAGGGCCAGAAGAGGGAGGGAGTGAGGGGCAGAGGTAGGGGAGGGAGGGAGCGAGGGGCAGAGGCAGGAGAGGGAGGGAGGGTGCGAGGGGCAGAGGGAGGGAGCGAGGGGCGGGAGGGAGGGAGGGAGGGGCAGAGGTAGGAGAGGGAGGGAGGGAGGGAGTGAGGGGCAGAGGTAGGAGAGGGAGGGAGGGAGTGAGGGGCAGAGGTAGGAGAGGGAGGGAGGGAGGGAGGGAGGGAGGGAGGGAGGGAGGGAGGGAGGGAGGGAGGGAGGGAGGGGCAGAGGTAGAGGTAGAAGAGGGAGGGAGCGAGGGAGGGGCAGGGCCAGAAGAAGGAGGGGCAGGGCCAGAAGAGGGAGGGGCAAAGCCAGAAGAGGGGCGAAGGAGGGGCAGGGGTAGAAGAGGGAGGGGCAGGGCCAGGAGAGGGAAGGGTTGAGGGGCAGGGCCAGGAGAGAGAGGGAGTGAGGGGCAGGACCAGGAGAGGGAGGTATTGAGGGGCAAGGCCAGGAGAGGGAGGGATTGAGGGGCAGGGCCAGGAGAGGGAGGTATTGAGGGGCGGGGCCAGGAGAGGGAGGTATTGAGGGGCAGGGCCAGGAGAGGGAGGAATTGAGGGGCAAGGCCAGGAGAGGGAGGGAGCGAGGGGCAGGGCCAGGAGAGGGAGGGAGGGAGCGAGGGGCAGGGCCAGGAGAGGGAGGGAGGGGCAGGGCCAGGAGGGCCAGGAGAGGGAGGGAGGGAGGGAGCAAGGGAGGGGCAGGGCCAGGAGGGCCAGGAGAGGGAGGGAGGGAGGGGCAGGGCCAGGAGGGCCAGGAGGGCCAGGAGAGGGAGGGGCAGGGCCAAGAGAGGCCCCAGGGAACTGTGGGATATGATCATGGGGGCGAGAGGAACGCACATCAGCAGACTGTCATTAACACACAACACATGAGCTCTCTCTCTCTCCTTCACATACACACGCAAGCTTGTCACACGTAAACATACACTTGCAAGCACACACACCCTAGTTTCAAGACATGCACAAAGAAACAGGCTCAGACTTTGTTCGTCTATCCATCCCTCATACACAAACACAGAGACATAGCCTATGCTAACACATACACACAAACACAGAGACATAACCTATGCTAACACATACACACAAACATAGCCTATGCTAACACATACACACAAACACAGAGACATAGCCTATGCTAACACATACACACAAACACAGAGACATAGCCTATGCTAACACATACACACAAACACAGAGACATAACCTATGCTAACACATACACACAAACACAAATTCCACCAGATGCAAATATACAAAAAATAAAATAAAATCACCCAAAACCAATGGCTTGTTCAAGTAGGACAGTGGTTCTCAACCTTTTTCAGTTACTGTCCACCAACAAAATGTTGCTCTACCTGGAGTACTCCTAAAGTACACTTTCATATGCATTTTTACCAGTTAGATTTGGTCTCATGATTCTTCAAGTAGCCCCTATGGATGGGCCAAGTAGCCCCTATGGATGGGCCAAGTAGCCCCTATGGATGGGCCAAGTAGCCCCTATGGATGGGCCAATTAGCCCCTATGGATGGGCCAATTAGTCCCTATGGATGGGCCAAGTAGCCCCTATGGATGGGCCAAGTAGCCCCTATGGATGGGCCAAGTAGCCCCTATGGATGGGCCAATTAGTCTCTATGGATGGGCCAAGTAGCCCCTATGGATGGGCCAAGTAGCCCCTATGGATGGGCCAAGTAGCCCCTATGGATGGGCCAAGTAGCCCCTATGGATGGGCCAAGTAGCCCCTATGGATGGGCCAAGTAGCCCCTATGGATGGGCCAAGTGGCCCCTATGGATGGGCCAAGTAGCCCCTATGGATGGGCCAAGTAGCCCCTATGGATGGGCCAAGTAGCCCCTATGGATGGGCCAATTAGCCCCTATGGATGGGCCAATTAGTCCCTATGGATGGGCCAAGTAGCCCCTATGGATGGGCCAAGTAGTCCCTATGGATGGGCCAAGTAGCCCCTATGGATGGGCCAAGTAGCCCCTATGGATGGGCCAAGTAGCCCCTATGGATGGGCCAAGTAGCCCCTATGGATGGGCCAAGTAGTCCCTATGGATGGGCCAAGTAGCCCCTATGGATGGGCCAAGTAGCCCCTATGGATGGGCCAAGTAGCCCCTATGGATGGGCCAAGTAGTCCCTATGGATGGGCCAAGTAGCCCCTATGGATGGGCCAAGTAGCCCCTATGGATGGGCCAAGTAGTCCCTATGGATGGGCCAAGTAGCCCCTATGGATGGGCCAAGTAGCCCCTATGGATGGGCCAAGTAGCCCCTATGGATGGGCCAAGTAGCCCCTATGGATGGGCCAAGTAGTCCCTATGGATGGGCCAAGTAGCCCCTATGGATGGGCCAAGTAGCCCCTATGGATGGGCCAAGTAGCCCCTATGGATGGGCCAAGTAGTCCCTATGGATGGGCCAAGTAGCCCCTATGGATGGGCCAAGTAGCCCCTATGGATGGGCCAAGTGGCCCCTATGGATGGGCCAAGTAGCCCCTATGGATGGGCCAAGTACCCCCGGGGGGGGGGGGCATTTAGCCTGATCACTAAAAATAGACGGCTGTTTGATAAGGTCCTGAGAACATCATATATGTCATCCTCTGCAGAAACAATAAAAATGATTTCACAGCACTGAACGCCAACTCCTGATGGTTGATAGTTGGTGGAAACAGCATGTTGTTTTTAATTATAACCACTTGGAGTGAATACCTAAACTTAACCCTTTGAGTTGTTTCTGTTTTAACCCTGTAACCAGGCGGAATTGACCCTGTAACCAGGCGGAATTGACCCTGTAACAAGGCGGAATTGACCCTGTAACCACACAGAATTGCCCCTGTAACCACACAGAATTGCCCCGTTAATCACGCGGAATTGACCCTGTAACCACGCGGAATTGACCCTGTAACCACGCGGAATTGACCCTGTAACCACGCGGAATTGACCCTGTAACCACGCGGAATTGACCCTGTAACCACGCGGAATTGACCCTGTAACCACGCGGAATTGACCCTGTAACCACGCGGAATTGACCCTGTAACCACACAGAATTGACCCTGTAACCACACAGAATTGACCCTGTAACCACACAGAATTGACCCTGTAACCACGCGGAATTGACCCTGTAACCACGCGGAATTGACCCTGTAACCACGCGGAATTGACCCTGTAACCACACAGAATTGACCCTGTAACCACGCAGAATTAACCCTGTAACCACGCGGAATTAATGCCTTAAAAATGCCTCATTGGGGTATTTGTGTACCTCCATTAACGATAGCAACGCAGTGGCAAAGCAGTTCAACCACAATCCTGTCCAAGGCACAGACTTCTCCCTCCGGTCTGAGTGTGTTTCCCAGTCTACAGCCAGAGTGCTGAAGTCACCAGGGCCTGAACGAATTCTGCAGTGGTCTAATGGTGGAAGAACCAGAGGCTTTGTCCCAATACATATAGCACTGAACAGAACCAGCAAATGTAATAAACTATCCACAAACAACTCCCAAGACACACACTGGTTGAATCAACTTTGTTCTCACGTCATTTCAAATCAAATCTTATTGGTCACATACACATGGTAAGCAGATGTTATTGTGAGTGTGGTGAAGTGCTTGTGCTTCTAGATCTGACAGTGCAGCAGTATCTAACAAGTAATATCTAACAATTCCACAACAAAACCTAATACGCACAATCTAGTAAAGGAATGGAATGAGAATATATAAGTATAAAATATATGGATGAGCAGTGACAGAGCGGTTAAGATGCAATAGATAGTGAAGGATACAGTATACAATATATACATATGAGATAAGTAATGTGAGATATGTAAACATTCTTAAAGTGGCATTATTAAAGTGAATAGTGTTCCATTTATGAAAGTGGCCAATGATATCAAGTCTGTATGTAGGCAGCCGCCTCTCTGTGCTAGTGGTGGCTGTTTAACAGTCTGATGGCCTTGAGAAAGAAGCTGTTTTTCCAATCTCTCTGTCCCAGCTTTGATGCACCTGTACTGACCTCGCCTTCTGGATGGAAGCGGGGTGAACAGGCAGTGGCCCGGGAGGTTGTTGTCCTTGAGGATCTTTATGGCCTTCCTGTGACATCGGGTGGTGTAGGTGTCCTGGAGGGCAGGTAGTTTTCCCCCGGTGATGCGTTGTGCAGACCGCACCACCCTCTGGAGAGCCCTGCGGTTGTGGGCGGTGTAGTTGCTGTACCAGGCGGTGATACAGCCCGACAGGATGCTCTCAATTGTGCACCTGTAAAAGTTAGTGAGGGTTTTTGGTGACAAGCCACATTTTTTCAGCCTCCTGAGGTGCTGTTGTGCCTTCTTCACTACACTGTCTGTGTGGGTGGACCATTTCAGTTTGTCCGTGATGTGTACGTACAGGAACTGTCCACCTTCTCCACTACTGTCCCATCGATGTGGATAGGGGGGTGCTCCCTCTGCTGTTTCCTGAAGTCCACAATCATCTCGTTTGTTTTGCTGACATTGAGTGAGAGGTTATTTTCCTGACACCACACTCCGAGGGCCCTCACCTCCTCCCTGTAGGCCATCTCATCGTTGTAATCAAGCCTACCACTGTAGTGTCGTCTGCAAACTTGATGATTGAGTTGGAGGCGTGCATGGTCACGCAGTCATGGGTGAACAGGGAGTACAGGAGAGGGCTGAGAACACACCCTTGTGGGGCCCCAGTGTTGAGGATCAGCGGAGTGGAGATGTTATTTCCTACCCTCACTACCTGGGGGCGGCCCGTCAACGAAATTACATTGAACCAACATGGAATAGACGTTTAATTGACGTCTGTGCCCAGTGGGAATGGACGGCTTTAGGCATACGTGCGACTGTGTGTGTTTGTCGGGAGAGTATCAAATCAAATCAACGACATAGTGTGTGACTGCTGCCAGCTGTTCTCATACAAAGGCACTGAGTGTTCCAGTGCAGCTGGGCCCCTGCTCAGAGGGGAGCGGTGTGTGTGGATAGAAAAAGAGGATGTGATTGTATATGTGTGTGTGTGTGTGTGTTATCTGGAGCAGAGACACAGCCTAGGTGTTCTACATAGCAAACTTTCCATGGGTCCAGCTCTTTGAAAGAGTACACTACTAGCTGGGGGTCAGTGGAATTCATGGGTCCAGCTCTATGAAAGAGTACACTACTAGCTGGGGTCGGTGGAATTCATGGGTCCAGCTCTATGAAAGAGTACACTACTAGCTGGGGGTCGTGGAATTCATGGGTCCAGCTCTATGAAAGAGTACACTACTAGCTGGGGGTCGGTGGAATTCATGGGTCCAGCTCTATGAAAGAGTACACTACTAGCTGGGGGTCGGTGGAATTCATGGGTCCAGCTCTATGAAAGAGTACACTACTAGCTGGGGGTCGGTGGAATTCATGGGTCCAGCTCTATGAAAGAGTACACTACTAGCTGGGGGTCGGTGGGGGTCATGGGTGCAGCTCTATGAAAGAGTACACTACTTGCTGGGGGGCGGTGGGGGTCATGGGTGCAGCTCTATGAAAAGAGTACACTACTAGCTGGGGGTCGGTGGAATTCATGGGTGCAGCTCTATGAAAGAGTACACTACTAGCTGGGGGTCGGTGGGGGTCATGGGTGCAGCTCTATGAAAGAGTACACTACTAGCTGGGGGTCGGTGGGATTCATGGGTCCAGCTCTATGAAAGAGTACACTACTAGCTGGGGGTCGTGGAATTCATGGGTCCAGCTCTATGAAAGAGTACACTACTAGCTGGGGGTCGGTGGAATTCATGGGTCCAGCTCTATGAAAGAGTACACTACTAGCTGGGGGTCGGTGGAATTCATGGGTCCAGCTCTATGAAAGAGTACACTACTAGCTGGGGGTCGGTGGAATTCATGGGTCCAGCTCTATGAAAGAGTACACTACTAGCTGGGGGTCGGTGGGGGTCATGGGTGCAGCTCTATGAAAGAGTACACTACTAGCTGGGGGTCGGTGGGGGTCATGGGTGCAGCTCTATGAAAAGAGTACACTACTAGCTGGGGGTCGGTGGAATTCATGGGTGCAGCTCTATGAAAGAGTACACTACTAGCTGGGGGTCGGTGGGGGTCATGGGTGCAGCTCTATGAAAGAGTACACTACTAGCTGGGGGTCGGTGGGGGTCATGGGTGCAGCTCTATGAAAGAGTACACTACTAGCTGGGGGTCGGTGGGGGTCATGGGTGCAGCTCTATGAAAGAGTACACTACTAGCTGGGGGTCGGTGGGGGTCATGGGTGCAGCTCTATGAAAGAGTACACTACTAGCTGGGGGTCGGTGGGGGTCATGGGTGCAGCTCTATGAAAGAGTACACTACTAGCTGGGGGTCGGTGGGGGTCATGGGTGCATGCGTGTGTGAGAGTAGGAATGTTTTAACGTGATGTTTCAAATGCCTTTATCGCGGTCGGTATCGCAAGAATTAAGGTGAGTATTTTTTTTTCTGTTTTTTTTGTCTCGTCTCCTTCACTTCTTCTGTGCACCTTCCCGCTCACACAGACACCAAGCTCCTTCCCCTGCCACTCACAACAACAAAGAGACTAAAGATCACTTCTTCCTCTCTGACGCCAAACAGTTTCAACTCGCTATTTGTATCTGAGGTTTGGTCCGACATAAAATCGGCCATTTGGAAACAGACACACATTATTTTCCTGTAATATAGGAGAACTTAACATTTGTAACGATACCCTTTTTATGTCTCAACTCCCAAAATGTTGAACAGATCTTGAACAGATCATAAATATTATGTGGCTACTCACGAGACCTGTGTTCATTTTCTATCATGCCTGAAACCAGAAGTTGGTGATTATTAGCCAATGTGCATTGTCCATAATTCTGGTTAAATTTGGAACCAAAATGTCATTTTTATAGACAGACTTGAAAGCCAGATCAGTGATTACTACAAATAAGCAGGTTAAACCATTTTGATGAAATAATGCCATTATTAGTGGGTCTGATGGTTGTGGAAGGTTTATATTTAGCCTAGATGTCATTTTACAAGCCCTGAATTCATTAGATTACTGCTGACTGTTTGAAATGCAGTGTATTGACCTATAATTATACAACAAAGCTTATTTAGAGAAAAAGGTTTTAAAAAATCTATATATATATATATATGGTGAATCGCTCACGAGTAAAAACAACAATAATAATACAACAATCTGATTTCAGGCTATATCACCCAGCCCTATGTGAATGTGTATTTGCATGTGTGTGAGGGTTTAGTTTGAAGAGACCAAGCCCGTCCATGGTGAAAGGAAAGTGCCTAAGAGCTTCACAACAACAAGCTCATCCGTTAAGAGTAGAGACTGGCAGCCAAGCCAAGCCCTGCTTACAGACTCACTAAGACCTTCTGGCAGACTCACCCTCATGAACTGAGATTAGCTTGGTTTGTTATCAATTACACAGGGCTAGTACCACTTGTACCTCATAAAGTGTCCTCAAGGCTCAGGTTTTAAAGGTGTGACTAAAATAAGTAGGCTAATCTGAGAAGATACTGAATTTACCAAATTAATTCATTGGCGTGCACATTCAGAGAGTTAAAACCTCCAGAATTGTCTAAAATGACATTCCCAAATCTGAGCTCAAGACCTGAAGCAAGGAAATGCATATTCTTGACACCATTTGAAAGGAAACACTTTGAAGTTTGTGGAAATGTGAAATGAATGTAGGAGAATATAACAGATCTGGTAAAAGATAATACAAAGAAAAAAACATGCGTTTTTTTGTATTTTGTTTTGTACCATCATGCAAGAAATGCAAGAGAAGGGCCTTAATGTATTATTCCAGATGGATCCAATTAACCATCGTTTCTCTGTTCAAAATGTTGTATCAAGAATTCCCAAATGTGCCTAATTGGTTAATTAATAACTTTTCAAGTTCATAACTGTGCACTCTCCTCAAACAATAGCATGGTATTCTTTCACTGTAATTAATAGCTACTGTAAATTGGACAGTGCAGTTAGATTAACAATCATTTAAGCTTTCTGCCAATAATCAGATATGTCTATGTCCTGGAAAATGTTCTTGTTACTTACAACCTCATGCTAATCACAGCCTACGCTAGCTCAACCGTCCCGAAGGGGGACCCACCAATCCTATAGAGGTTTTAACCCACTGTGCCCCGGTAGGCCATCATTGTAAATAAAAATTTGTTCTTAACTGACTTGCCTAGTTAAATAAAGGTTATATTTAAATATGATATTTGGGCCATATCGCCCAGCCCTAACTCCACTACATTCCATCGTCTGCCAATCTAACAGGAATGGGAAAAACTCTAATGAGAATGATTGGCAAAACTGACTGTCCGGGAGCTGCAGGAGGAAATTAATTACACACAAAACCATTATGCACAGCAGGGCGCCTATACACACACAAGCATAATAGACAGTAGAAAAGGCCCAGTGTTATATTGTAGGTTGGAACAAAGCCACAAACTACTACACATGTTCAGAGCGCTGGCTCGTTAACTGATTAGCTGGCTTTTCTTGTAAGCTAACGGAAGATAAAAGAGAATAACTGTTAAGATAGGTCTAGGTAAGACCCTGATCAAAGTCTCCTATGATCTCTCTCAACGAGACCTTTTTGATTCTTCTCTTCATCCTGGAATTTAATTGAAGAAAGACGGAGCGAGAGAGACAGAGCGAGAGACAGACAGATACAATGCAGAGAGAGGAATCTGCTGTAGAAGAGAGGAGGGATGAGGGGGAGAGGACATGGTGTGCCAGAAAGAGATAGACCCCACTTGTGGTGCCTGTACACACACACACATACACCCCACACACAGTCACACCCACACTGCTGGTGGCTGCGTGGCACTCTCTAATCCAGGGCTTTTCTGTGTCTGAAGCTGGATGAGGAAATCAGGGCTAATCAGATGAGCCGGCCTAGCTGGCCCTTAAACTCCCCCCCCCCCCCTAACCCTCCCACTCTAACCTTCCCCTAATATAGACTTCCAGCAGACATTGCAGGGGGACCTTGGACCCTGGGTGACTACACACATAGACCACACATCCAAAACATGCATACACAAACACACCAAACGAAAACAAACACACCCTGACTTAACGTCACTGCTGCTGCCTTATTTAGAACACACACACACACACACACACACACACACACATAGAAGTAGATAGCAAGTAGAAGATGCTTGTTGTGATGCTGTGAGCAGGACCATTGGCTCTGCCACCTTGACATATCATTACATTTACGTCATTTAGCAGACGTTCTTATCCAGAACGACTTACAGTAGTGAGTTCATACGTTTTCATACTTTTTTCCCCATACTGGTCCCCTGTGGGAATCAAACCCACAAACCTGGCATTGCAAGCGCCATGCTCTACCAACTGAGCCTCATGGGACATTGAGGGGACAGTGTTCATCATCATATGTGACTCGTTTCAGGAAACTAGGCATATGTCACGCGTCACTACTTCACAGGAGAGCCTTAATAACAAAATTGTATGCCACCTGTAAATACGAATACATTGTTTATATTACAAGCCTAGTTGGTTGAGCCACGGAAAGAGTCAAGAACCTTCCCGCTAGCCATGATTGCCTGAGATAATGGATGGGATAGCCTTCCCAACAGATGAGTTCGGATTGGTCAGCCATGTAGCACGCTTCTGCCTATAACGTGAGCTGGTCAGTATGTGTAGGTAATCCTTTTTAACGTGGCTTTAAAAAAAATAAAAGATATCACGTAGTAGAAATGCAAAAGTGTTGCTCTCCACTTACCGGAGGAACGAGTTTTGAAATCAGTGGCATGCCCAGTGGAATTGGAGAAAATTCTGTCATTTGATTGCAAATATGAAGAGGGAGTCGAAAAGAGAACACAGAAGGCTGTTGTATAAAAGACCTGTCTTCGGATTACATTTTCAAACTAAGGGCAACCATGGCATCCATGACAGAGAGGGAGAAGTGTCCATCCATGTATTTGGGTAAGAGAGCCTAACTAGCTAAATGTTCATATATTATATATTTCTAATTTTGTCAGAACGTCATTTTAATTTCATGTTAAAGCGTACTGTTAGCTATCTAACGTTTGTATCTCAGAGCTATTTGCACTGCTAGTTAATGACTAATGTTAGCTAGCTAGCTAACATTGAACATGGTTGGTTAATTACAGTGGGGCAAAAAAGTATTTAGTCAGCCACCAATTGTGCAAGTTCTCCCACTTAAAAAGATGACAGGCCTGTAATTTTCATCATAGGTACACTTCACCTATGACAGACAAAATTAGAAAAAAAATCCAGAAAAATCACATTGTAGGATTTTTAATGAATTTATTAGCAAATTATGGTGGAAAATAAGTATTTGGTCACCTACAAACAAGCAAGATTTCTGTCTCTCACAGACCTGGAACTTCTTCTTTAAGAGGCTCCTCTGTCCTCCACTCGTTACCTGTATTAATGGCACCTGTTTGAACTTGTTATCAGTATAAAAAACACCTGTCCACAACCTCAAACAGTCACACTCCAAACTCCACTATGGCCAAGACCAAAGAGCTGTCAAAGGACACCAGAAACAAAATTGTAGACCTGCACCAGGCTGGGAAGACTGAATATGCAATAGGTAAGCAGCTTGGTTTGAAGAAATCAACTGTGGGAGCAATTATTAGGAAATGGAAGACATACAAGACCACTGATAATCTCCCTCGATCTGGGGCTCCACGCAAGATCTCACCCCGTGGGGTCAAAATGATCACTAGAACGGTGAGCAAAAATCCCAGAACCACGTGGGGGGACCTAGTGAATGACCTGCAGAGAGCTGGGACCAAAGTAACAAAGCCTACCATCAGTAACACACTACGCCGCCAGGGACTCAAATCCTGCAGTGCCAGACGTGTCCTCCTGCTTAAGCCAATACCTGTCCAGGCCCGTCTGAAGTTTGCTAGAGAGCATTTGGATGATCCAGAAGAAGATTGGGAGAATGTCATATGGTCAGATGAAACCAAAATATAACGTTTTGGTAAAAACTCAACTCGTCGTGTTTGGAGGACAAAGAATGCTGAGTTGCATCCAAAGAACACCATACCTACTGTGAAGCATGGGGGTGGAAACATCATGCTTTGGGGCTGTTTTTCTGCAAAGGGACCAGGACGACTGATCCGTGTAAAGGGAAGAATGAATGGGGCCATGTATCGTGAGATTTTCAGTGAAAACCTCCTTCCATCAGCAAGGGCATTGAAGATGAAACGTGGCTGGGTCTTTCAGCATGACAATGATCCCAAACACACCGCACGGGCAACAAAGGAGTGGCTTCGTAAGAAGCATTTCAAGGTCCTGGAGTGGACTAGCCAGTCTCCAGATGTCAACCCCATAGAAAATATTTGGAGGGAGTTGAAAGTCCGTGTTGCCCAGCAACAGCCCCAAAACATCACTGCTATAGAGGAGATCTGCATGGAGGAATGGGCCAAAATACCAGCAACAGTGTGTGAAAACCTTGTGAAGACTTACAGAAAACGTTTGACCTCTGTCATTGCCAACAAAGGGTATATAAAGTATTGAGATAAAATGTTGTTATTGACCAAATACTTATTTTCCACCATAATTTGCAAATAAATTCATTATAAACCTACAATGTGATTTTCTGGATATTTCTTTTCTCATTTTGTCTGTCATAGTTCAAGTGTACCTATGGTGAAAATTACAGGCCTCTCATCTTTTTAAGTGGGAGAACTTGCACAATTGGTGGCTGACTAAATACTTTTTTGCCCCACTGTAGGTGTGGACTGTGGTAAAACACACACACCTTTCAATCAGACATAGAGCAGTGTAACACGGATCATCGTGAACTGTTCTCCCACTAAACAGGTAGGCCATACGAGGGCCTGACAGACTATATAAATGACTGACTGGTACCTGTCTGCTGCGAGAGATGCCTGCCACACTGAATTACCTGTCTGGCTGCTGGAGTCTATCTACATACACATAAATCTATCCCCTGCAGAGACATCAATCACTTTGACTGTCTAATATACTGCTCTCCATCTCTCCTCCATCCCTCTTCCACATCTCCTCTCTCAACAGGCTCGTAGGAGGCACCCTGCAGCTCATCAGGAAAAACCAACCAGAATGATTCGCCGCTTCTAAAAACAAGTCGGGACAGAGAGAACTAAATTGTATTTATTTTTTTATTTCAGGTGGGACCACTCGAGCCAATGAGAGGCCAGATAACGCATGTGAAGAAAAGGCACAAGGGGTTTATACTACTTACCACAGCCAAAGTTTAAAAATCTCTATCTTAAAAATTCATGAAAACAAATATTTAGCTTTTATTTGCTTAATTTAAGGTTAGACAAGGTTAGCAGTGTGGTTAAAATCACATTTTGAGAAGAGAAATGGCAGAAATAGGCGAGGTTTATGACTGTGGCTGTGGTAACTAGTGATGACCAGACAACTCCTATATTTGTTTTTTCTTCACAAAGTTGCCAGGATGTCATGTGTTCTAATTACATCAGTACGCTCGTAAGAACCTAATCATTAATCAAATAAGCCACACGTAGCAAATAAGCCATACAAAAACTCCAGGCTTGGTGAGCGAAAAAAATAAAATATATCACCTGCTGGAGAAGATAGGGATCACTGGGCCCAAAATCTCTCACTTCACCTCCTCCTCTCTGGTTCTCACTTCGACAATAACTTCAAGGACACACACGCACACACACACACAAAGAGAAATGGCCCCTATTAGCTCGTGCCGACTAGAGAATTGGGAGTCCTATAAACATCATACCCGTGTCACGGTCCTTAACCCCCAGGACAGGAGTCCTACAACATCATACCTGTGTCACGGTCCTTAACCCCCAGGACAGGAGCCATGATATTGCGCTGGCCTGGGTGGCCAGAGGCAGTCACAATGACAGATATGTGAAAGACAGAGGAAACATGTCCTGACCTTTACAGCTGAAGCCGAGCAGAGAGCGAGAGAGCGAGAGAGAGAGAGACAGGATGTTACTGCATTCTGCTCCTCTGCAGTGACTATATTGATTGTGGAAAGCAGAGGAATCACATGTACAGACTGTAGGCCTATCATTACACTAACGCAAAAAGAGATCTCTACTGAAACTAGCATGATGACCTTTTTACATTTAATGATAAGAGTATGTCTGTCTCTGTGACTAGTAATGACAGCGAATGGAGATGTAGAGAGATTCCTAGAATTAAAATATATAAAAGAGAGACTGGCTGTAGCAGCCTCTGTGTCACAACGCAAGTGACTTTTTTCATATTAGACTACAACGAATCCGTATAGGCAACAAAACATGCACACACACACAACAGGAAGGAGTCCTAGACAGTCCTCATAAGAGCGGTCACACACCCTCAAGCTCAAACATTTCTGTCTGCTGCAGCAGTGCTTCAGTGATGCTGGCATGTGCCTGGAGCCCAGCACATAGAACAACACAAGTTGACATTGAGATTGTATATGATAAGACAGGTCCAAATACAGGTGATCTTGTCCTGTATCAAAGTCAGTGTGGTACAAGAGAAATGGACAGAGATTCAGGCCACTGCTATAATACTCTGACAGAAGCACAAGGCATCTACAGCAGCTCTCCACAGTCTGGAAATGTATTGATGACTGAAACGTCATTAAAAAGCACAGTAGCTGCAATGTCCCACTTCTCAGAAGTTGAAAGACAATGTCTCCTAATGTCCCACAGAACATCCCAAACCACACCCCATCTACCCTGTGACCCAACCAGATGAGAGCTATGCCACAGCCAAAGAATGTGTGTGTCTTTGACTAATGTCCATTTGTAGAGAATAATCTAGCATGCCTTCAATGTCACCACAGAGAAGAACTGTTTGTTCATGGTCATGATGGCATACAGTATGTCATGCACTCTCCTTGTCCCCACAGGGTTTCGCCATAAAAATGGCACGACTTTTAACAATGTACTTTCCCTGCTGTACAATGAGCTACTTACTACAAGTGGACTTGTCATATGTATTTATGTCATGACAGACTGTTGTGATGATTTTATGGCAGAAGAACGCACAATTCCTATGTAGCCAAGATCAAATAGTCTCTAAATTAAAGCGTGTCGACATTTCCACTAGAAACACCTATGAAAACATAAATTACCTATTTACTTCGATCAACATAAAGCCAGCACACTTACCCGCTGATTCTTTGAGTTATTCATGCCGGCCATGATTGAAAGATGTACACTCTTCAAGTCTCCAAACCGGCAAACCGCTTACGCAACAGGCTACACGCAACGTTCCAAACCTCCCTCACACCCAGAAAACAGATTCCTCAAGACATAAATCAATCAATTAACAGAATATCCAAGTATCTTCAGAAAGGTTGTATGTAGCCCACTGCAGTGTTATGTATGATCACTATAGTCCGTTCACCAAAACCGGATATCCCTGGCTCGCGCAGGACCAGTGGTGAATGTGGCATTCATCTGCCCAAGCTCATCTCTGCGCTGTCATCAGTAAACTAGCCCCTCCGACTCGCTCTCCAGCACCGGGCGGGGGGCTGAGGAGGCGGGTGTGCACACCCGAGAAAGCAGGCAGGAGCGTGGGCAAGGTTTTAGTATAAGGTTGCGCGTCTGTCAAATCCGTTACTGACTGTGGCTATAGCTGCCCACTATGAAAAATGATATCCAAAATAAATAGAATGCATGTGCGTCCGATTCCACAATGGTTTTGAAATAGTGACAGATCCCGTATGACTCAAATCGCCTGTGTTATAGCAAAGGTACGTTGTTTTCTTACAGCGCATGAGTCCACAGCTAGGCTACTGTGCCACAACAGTACTGTAACCCAAATCCCTGCTAAATCTCTTCCTCCTCCCCCTCTTTTCTCTATCCTCGCCGAATTTCCATTGCTCAAGCAAATAACGTTTCAAGATTACATCATCGCCAGTTTACCGTGTGGAGACTGTGTGACAGTCGGTGCTTGTGAGGTTCTGAAACGGTCATTGCCTGGACTCTGTTTAAATAAAGGATAATCGGAGGTGTTTGGAAAATGTGAAGATGACTATCATCTATCCAAATTTCAATCCGGGACTGTGACAACATTTCGCCTCAATACTGTGCGCAATAAGCAAATATAAAATACCAAATAGCAAATGTTTTACATGCAGGGCTGGCTCTAGCCTTTTGGGGGCCCCCAACTTGCATACAAATGTTTCATCTCTTGACGGTGGAGAGAAATGTATGTTTTAAAGTACATTTCTTGCAATTATATAAAATATACACTACCGTTCAAAAGTTTTGGGTCACTACCCGCAAAACACCAATCTCAACATCAACAGTGAAGAGGCGACTCTGGGTTGCTGGCCTTCTAGGCAGAGTTCCTCTGTCCAGTGTCTGTTCTTTTGCCCATCTGAATCTTTTCTTTTCATTGGTCAGTCTGAGCTATGGCTTTTATCTTTGCAACTCTACCTAGAAGGCCAGCATCCCGAAGTCGCCGCTTCACTGTTGACGTTGAGACTGGTGTTTTGTGGGTACTATTTAATGAAGCTGCTAGTTGAAGACTTGTGAGGCGTCTGTTTCTCAAACTAGACACTAATGTACTTGTCCTCTTGCTCAGTTGTGCACCGGGGCCTCCCACTCCTCTTTCTATTCTGGTTAGGGCCAGTTTGCACTGTTCTGTGACGGGACTAGTACACAGCGTTTTGCGAGATCTTCAGTTTCTTGGCAATTTCTCACATGGAATAGCCTTCATTTCTCAGAACAAGAATAGACTGCCGAGTTTCAGAAGAAAGTTATTTGTTTCTGGCCATTTTGAGCCTGTAATCGAACCCACAAATGCTGACGCTCCAGAGACTTAACTAGTCTAAAGAAGGCCAGTTTTATTGCTTCTTTAATCAGGACAACAGTTTTCAGCTGTGCTAACATAATTGCAAAAGGATTTTCTGTGATCAATTAGCCTTTTAAAATGATCAACTTGGTTTAGCTAACACCACATGCCATTGGAACACAAGAGTGGTGGTTGCTGATAATGGGCCTCTGCACACCTATGTAGATATTCCATTAAAAAATCAGCCGATTCCAGCTACAATAGTCATGTACAACATTAACAATGTCTACACTCTATTTCTGATAAATTTTATGTTATTTTAATGGACAGAAAATGTGCTTTTCTTTCAAAAACAAGGACATTTTTAAGTGACCCCAAACTTTTGAATGGTAGCGTATATATGACCATTTCATAAATGGTAAAATTGCGTGTGATATGATTTTGGAACCCTGCTCCCTCCGTCGCCCCACGATGAATGGTTTTGACCACGATCCACTGCTTTGATTGGTGCAGCTAGAAATCATTAGTGTATATCTTATAATGAAAAGAAAGAAAATTCCACGAAGTTGTTTATTATCTATTTTGTGCTGTTACATTTGTATTGGTGTTTTGTTTCACGCCCCATGTGCTCAGGGTGTAGTTACATATCATTAGCGGCGGGCATCATGAGCAAAGTTATTGTAGCCTATCATTTCCCTTCCCCTAGCTGTGAGAACCATGGCATGAGCACTGGCTGACTTGGCATTGCTGTCACGCAGCTAAATGGCCTGCCAGCAGTCTACCAAAGGTTGCACCGTGTCCATTACAATGTATAAAAGAGCATCTCTAGTCCAGACAGTTAAGTTATCCATATTACCGGAGCTTCATCCTATTCTTTGTAAGGCATATTCGCGGTCGCAATTTATGGAACATTCCAAAACTTGAGATAACAATAAATGCCCAAGTCAAAAGTTACTGGTTTCCTCTATTAATCCGTGGCAAAGTTTTTCCTAAATGCGTATTACAAATCCAGCTGCAGAACCACCCCTAGCCTAGCCACCTGGCTAATCTTTTGAATATGGTATAACAACAACAGATAACATTACCTAGCTATGTAGAAAAGGCTAGCATGCTAGAAAGCTACACTGAAAGATGACAGTACCCTACTTGTTATTTCTCCACCTCGTACCAACCCCCCAATTCATGAATATGCATTAGCAGCCTGCGTCATTCTTCGCAGGTGGAACCTAAACAGGAATTACTTCAAAATATAAGACAGGAATTACTTCAAAATAGGGGCAGCATTGCCCTCTGGTGGGGGCCTTTAAAGCTAAATTCCTACAATTCTACACATTTTGCCAATACTTATGCCATGTTAATATGATATCTAAGTGAAAATAACTAACTAAATCAAAAAAGGGGAGGCCCCCTGGAGGTCAAGGCCCCTGGGCACGTGCCCTGCATGCCCGGTCGGTATTCAGCCATGATTACTACAAGTTTGATCGCTGGCTGAACTAACTACAAAGCTAAAAATTGACATGACTAATTATCAGCTAATTGAGTGAATGACAAGAGAAAAACTGCTGATGCACAACCAAATTTTCGAAATTGCACCTGGTGTATTTTACACAAGAGTGTGCAAAGCTGTCATCAAGGTAAAGGGTGGCTACGTTAAAGAATCTAAAATATATTTAGATTTGTTTCACACTTTTTTGGTTACTACATGAATCCATATGTGTTATTTCATAGTTTTGATGTCTTCACTATTATTCTACAATGTAGAAAATCATAAAAAAAATAATGAAAAAAAACTTGAATGAGTAGGTGTGTCCAAACTTTTGACTGATATATTATAATATTTGTCAAATAAATCAGTATATTTATCCCAAGCCTACTCTATAAGCAAAACATTAGCCGTTCCTTGTTCCCTGGCCGTGGCTAAATTGCAAAGCCTTGTGGGTGCGCTGGGAAGTTGGTGTGCGCTGATGCGTATCGTGCTGTCAGCTGGTGATGGATGAAAGCGTTTTGCAGCCTGGGTGATGGAAAGGAGAGTGGAGGAAACGGATGGCCTACAGAATTAACTGAGAACAAACGGGCTTCAAATACACTGACTGCATGCTCTGCCAAATACAAGTTCTTAGCGTTCAACTAGCAATGTTTCTGAAAGCATAAATCAGATTGTTAATACTTTATAGGCACTATAGGTATAATGTGTGATAACTTATGAGCATACATTAAATGGCTTATACAGTAAAAGTCTATAGTATGAGATGCATGGCATGCTAATGACATGTCTTGGAATTCATTTTTAGTGGTTAGAGAGTGTTGGGCCAGTAACCGAAAGGTTGCTGGATCAAATCCCCGAGCTGACAAGGTAAAAATCTGTTATTCTGTCCCTGAGCAAGGCAGTTAACGCACAGTTCCCTGGGCGCCTAAGACGTGGATGTCAATGCAGCCCCCCGCACCTCTCTGATTCAGAGGGGTTGAGTTAAATGCGTTAGACACATTTCAGTTGAAGGCATTCAGTTGTACAACTGACTAGTTATCCCCCTTTGCCATTGTAGCCTCCCTACGGTGCCTTCAGAAAGTATTCACAACCCTTTACTTTTTCCACATTTTGTTGCGTTACAGTCTGAGTTTAAAATTGATTACATTGAGATTTTGTGTAACTGATTTACACACAATACCCCATATTGTCAAAGTGGATTTTGTTTTTGTAGATTTTTTTTTTTTTATTAATAAAATGTTTTAAAGCTGAAATGCCTTGATCCGATAATTATTCAACCCCTTTGTTATGGCAAGCCTAAATAAGTTCAAGTGTAACAAATTGCATAATAAGTTGCATGGACTCATTCCGTGTTCAATAATGGTGAACATGTACCACACACACACAATTATCTGTAAGGTCTCTCAATTGAGTAGTGAATTTCAAACACCTTTCAACCACAAAGACCAGGGATGTTTTTCAATGCCTTGCAAAGAAAGGCACCGATTGGTAAATGTGTACAAATAAATATCCCTTTGAACATGGTGAAGTCATTAATTAGGCTTTGGATGGTGTATCAATACACCCAGTCTCTACAAAGATACAAACATCCTTAACTTTTTGTCTTGAATACAAATTTTTGGGGCAAAAACAACACAACACATCAGGTGGCTGTATCATGTTATGGGTATGATTGCCATTGGTAAGTACTAGAGAGTTGCTTCCCAAGACGACATTGAATGTTCCCGTGTGGCCTAGTTACAGTTTTGACATAGAATCGTCTTGAAAATCTATGGCAAGGCTTGAACATGGCTGTCTAGCGATGATCAACAATCAACTTGAAAGACCTTGAATTTTTTTTAAAGAATTATGGGAAAATATTATACAATCCAGGTGTGCAAATAGCCTAGTAATACAGCACTTTTTATATTTTCATAATTAATAGGCTGACACATTACCTTTAGCTACAGAATATCTCACCACCATGAGTTTTCATCTCCACCCCTCTCTCCTTCATTCCATTCTCCAGTGTGCAGAGAGAGGGACTGTCAGTTTAATTGAAAATGTTTCATTGTGAAAACATGCTACTGTCGATGTTCCCGAAGAGATTTCACTTGTTTTCCTAAATTAAGCACTGGGTTGGAGAGAAACAGGGTTGGAGAGCCCATGGCATAAAGCGTTTGGGTAGAATATTACCGGTTATGCAGTGAAATAACCGTAGTAGCCTACCGACATGAGTGAAAAACGAACCCTTGGGAAAGTGGCCTCCATTCGCTATTCGGGTGCATACAGATGACATGTCTTTTCCCACCGCCACTGTTCTTGTCCAATAACTGGCCATTCGAAATGAATTTCACATATTAGTAAAGACAAGATTCAATTGAGACTAGTCTGATGGCTGAAAATATGCTCACTTGATGAGAGAACAGTGTGTGCAGCCTGAGGCAAGGAACAGAGTGCAAGCTTTTTCTGCTTCTTTCTCAAATCATCAATAGCCTATAGTCACATCATTTAGCCAATATACCGTACTCTATGTTTTGATTTCTAAGACATTCTAAGGGTTGTATTATTCACAACTAAAGTTGCCAAATAACTCTAAATCTAACATATAGGACCTGTTTCAAATTATCACTTTCACGCTCAACATAGCCACTTCATATGTGTACTCTTGCTGCAGAATGGGAAACATATCCTTACTATTTTATTCAGCTAAGTTCAATTATATTCTTCTTACCAAAAAATCTAATAATAGCATGCGATTTATAAGCATATCTTGACCCCTATATGAACAAGTCTACAGACTATGGCACGGCGCATATCCAGATTACAGTAGGCCAACTCATATTCTGTTCATCTGAAATACATTATCTTTATATCATAATGTTTCTTTAGACCTGACTAAAGTAAATCATGGATGTATTGTGATGGTGTATATTCAATTGATTTATTATACTTTAAATGTTCCAAAGGCTCGCATCAGCGGCTTGTATGTGTGGAGTCCTGGAGAAGCTATATGTGTTCATGTTAATTAATGGCCAATTACCGTGAGACCGGCAGTCTTTTGTATGACAATAACCTGCTGATAAAATTTCACGACCGCCACAGCCCTAGATGTGGTCGAGTAAAGAAGTGGAATGGAAAACAGATGAAGATCTGGTAAGATATAAGAAATGAGGTTTGGAGGGAGGAGGAGTGGGCCCGTTTGGCATGACTACACTCAAATACAGTACAGTCACGCACTACCCATCTCTACATCTATAACAGAGATCTTCACCTCCGGCTAAAGACTGTGGAGGAGGCAGTCTCGCGACGGTTTGTCATGGTAACCGCTTCACTGTGAGTACTGTTATGACTACCACACTGTTAAGAGCCAGGGGCAGTGTGGTCAAGCAGCCATCAACATCATCTGCTGTAGGACCATCATCTGATTAACATAATCTGATCAACATCATCTGCTGTAGGACCATCATCTGATTAACACCATCTGATCAACATCATCTGCTGTAGGACCATCATCTGATTAACACCATCTGATCAACATCATCTGCTGTAGGACCATCATCTGATCAACATCATCTGCTGTAGGACCATCATCTGATCAACATCATCTGATCAACATCATCTGATCAACATCATCTGCTGTAGGACCATCATCTGATCAACATCATCTGATCAACATCATCTGCTGTAGAACCATCATCTGATCAACAACATCTGCTGTAGGACCATCATCTGATCAACAACATCTATTCAACATCATCTGATCAACAACATCTGCTGTAGGACCATCATCTGATCAACAACATCTGCTGTAGGACCATCATCTGATCAACAACATCTGCTGTAGGACCATCATCTGATCAACAACATCTGCTGTAGGACCATCATCTGATCAACAACATCTGCTGTAGGACCATCATCTGATCAACATCATCTGCTGTAGGACCATCATCTGATCAACAACATCTGCAGATTTTTCTTTTTCCTTTCAATTAAGACCTAGACAACCAGGTGTGGGGGGGGGTCCTTACTAATTAGTGACCTTAATTAATTCATCAAGTGCAAGGGAGGAGAGAGAACCTGCAGACACTCGGCACCTCCGTGGAATGATTTTGACACGTGGTTTAGATGGATTCTCTAGATTCTCACAGCAACAGGCATTACAAGACAGCCGTGGTCAACAACAGTGGGGTCAAGGGGCTTAAGTTCAGCCTAAGTGTACCTGACACAAACATTATCTACGAACATGACCGGTGTTCTGACACACTGACCAATGACACCTTGTCTGAGGGGGGCGTGGCTGAGCAGGGGTTAACAATGGGTCTCTGGGACAGACAAGTGGCCAGCCGATGAGGAGTGAGCTGTGTGCTTCCAAGGGCCAATGAAAAGGCCTGCACCACTACAGTAAACTAGCTTAGCCTTTACATCTCCCAGTCAAGATTAGACACCCCCCTGCTGGAGGAAGAGTGTGGCATTCTGCTTCTTCACTGGGAAAGGCTATTGTGCAGAGAGAGAGAAAGAAAAAGAGAGGAAGGAGAGAGAGACAGAGAGGGCAAGAGCAAGGGGAGAGAGAGAGAGCAAACATGTGCAGGAGAAAAGAGCTCCACAACATAACAGGTAGACAGCCTTATGGGAAGCCATCCCAGAGTCAAAGTCAGCCAACTTAAAAAAGGGCACTGTTTCAACACCCCAGACCCCCACTCCGTCTGTGACCCTGTACTAGTGACCCCTAATCGAGAGCTTGTGGGTAGGGGGGTTGCATAACATCACCCTGTCTGAGGGTTTGTTCCGCTGACGAAATCTTCCAGAGGCAGAGGGGAGAACAGGCTGTCCGGGCAGCCCATTCCAGTCAAATAATGCCCAGCCAGCCCAGTCAAGCCCAGCCAGCCCACCTCAGTCCAGACCAGAGAGACTGACCCAGTCCCAGCTCCCACAGTCCTCTCTGGGGATTTACACCTAAAGTAAAGGTATCCACACAGCCATCTACAGTTGAATTCGGAAGTTTACGTACACTTAGGTTGGAGTCATTAAAACTCGTTTTTCAACCACTCCACAAATTTCTTGTTAACCTACTATAGTTTTGGAAAGTCGGTTAGGACATCTACTTTGTGCACGACACAAGTAATTTTCCAACAATTGTTTACAGACAAATTATTTCACTGTATCACAATTCCAGTGGGTCAGAAGTTTACATACACGAAGTTGACTGTGCCTTTAAACAGATTGGAAAAATCCAGAAATGATGTCATAGCTTTAGAAGCTTCTGATAGGCTGACATAATTTGAGTCAATTGGAGGTGTATCTGTGGATGTATTTTAAGGCCTACCTTCAAACTCAGTGCCTCTTTGCTTGATATCATGGGAAAATCAAAAGAAATCAGCCAAGACCTCAAAAAAAAATCATAGACCTCCACAAGTCTGGTTCATCCTTGGGAGCAATTTCCAAACGCCTGAAGGTACCATGTTCATCTGTACAAACAATAGTACGCAAATATAAACACCATGGGACCACGCAGCCGCCACACCGCTCAGGAAGGAGACGCGTTCTGTCTCCTAGAGATGAACGTACTTTGGTGCGAAAAGTGCAAATCAATCCCATAACAATAGCAAAGGACCTAGTGAAGATGCTCGAGGAAACATGTACAAAAGTATCTATATCCATAGTAAAACGAGTCCTATATCGACATAACCTGAAAGGCCGCTCAGCAAGGAAGAAACCACTGCTTCAAACCCGCCATAAAAAAGCCAGACTATGGTTTGCAACTGCACATGGGAACAAAGATCATACTTTTTGGAGAAATGTCCTCTGGTCTGATGAAAGAAAATTAGAACTGGTTTGGCCATAATTACCATCGCTATGTTTGGAGGAAAAAGGGGGAGGCTTGCAAGCCGAAGAACACCATCCCAACCGTGAAGCACGGGGGTGGCAGCATCATGTTGTGGGGGTTCTTTGCTGTAGGAGGGACTGGTGCACTTCACAAAATAGATGGCTGCATGAGGAAGGGAAATTATGTGGATATATTGAAGCAACATCTCAAGACATCAGTTAAAGCTTGGTCGCAAATGCGCCTTCCAAATGGACAAGCATACTTCCAAAGTTGTGGCAAAATGGTTAAAGGACAACAAAGTCAAGGTATTGGAGTGGCCATCATAAAGCGGTGACCTCAATCCTATAGAAATGTTGTGGGCAGAACTGAAAAAGCATGTGCGAGCAAGGAGGCCCACAAACCTGACTCAGTTACACCAGCTCTGTCAGGAGGAATGGGCCAAAATTCACCCAACTTATTGTGGGAAGCTTGAGGAAGGCTCACCGAAACGTTTGACCCAAGTTAAACAATTTAAAGGCAATGCTACCAAATACTAATTAAGTGTATTTCATCTTCTGACCCACTGGGAATGTGATGAAAGAAATAAAAGCTGAAATAAATCCCTCTCTCTACTATTATTCTTACATTTCACATTCTTAAAATAAAGTGGTGATCCTAAATGACCTAAGAGAGGGAATTTTTACTAAGATTAATTGTCAGGAATTGTGAAAAACTGAGTTTAAATGTATTTGGCTAAGGTGTATGTAAACTTCTGACTTCAACTGTATCTACCCATAAACAGGCATCAGTTAGACCCTCCAGTATAACCTTACTACCAGGTATCCTAAGACTGCAATAGCTTAGTTTGAGAGGCACAAAGAGCAGCGTACTATATTTGCTTTGACCTAGGGAAATTGTGTTGAAACATGCATACACTGAGTATACAAAACATTCACCAGGTGAATCTAGGTGAAAGACAAATTGAGACATGGATTGTGTTAGTATGCCATTCAGAGGGTGAATATATAGACACAATATTTAAGTGCCTTTGAACAGGGTGTGGTAGTAGGTGCCAGGCGCAGCGATTTGTGTCAAGAACTGCAACGCTGCTGGGTTTTTCATGCTCAACAGTTTCCTGTGTGTATCAAGAATGGCCCACCAACCAAAGGACATCCAGACAACTTGACACAACTGTGGGTAGCATTTGAGTCAACATGGGCCAGCATCCCTGTGGAACGATTCTGACACCATGTAGAGTCCATACCCTGACGAATTGAGGCTGTTCTCGGGGAAAAAGGAGGGGGTGCAACTCAATATTATGAAGGTGTTCCTAATGTTTGGTATACTCTGTGTATAAATCTAATTTTTTTGCCGCAAATGTGAAGATGTATAAGCCCAACAGAGGATATCTAGCTGAGAGCCAAACCGAAATCTAAAATTAGAAGCATCTGGAGTTGATTCCCTGAATCTGCACGCCAATTAATTAAAGTTCAGTATCTTCTTGCTTAGCCTAGCTGTTTTTGCCCACAGGACTGCCGCCAACCCTAGACACTGTCGTGCATGAAAAGTGCAGGATTGCGTCAGTTTCTGAGATACTGGATCCGGTGCACCCAGCACCAACGATCATACCACACTCAAAGTTGCTTAGGTCACTTGTTTTGCCCAACGTTCACTCAAACAGTAACTGAATGCCTCGATGCCGGCCTGCCTGCTTTACAGTGCCTTGCAAAAATATTCATCCCCCTTGGCATTTTTCCTATTTTGTTGCATTACAACCTGTAATTTAAATATATTTTTATTTGGATTTCATGTATTGGCCATACACAAAATAGTCCAAATTGGTGAAGTGAAATTAAAAAATAAAAAACTGAAAAGTTGGCATGTGGGAGACTCCCCAACATATGGAAGAAAGTACTCTGGTCAGATGAGAATAAAATTGAGCATTTTGGCCATCAAGAAAAACGCTATGTCTGGCGCAAACCCAACACCTGTAACGGGATTCTTCCGTCGAAGGAGAGGCGGACCAATACGCAGCGTGGTTGAAGTTCATGGTTTTTTAATAAGAAAAACTATACATGAACAAACTACAAAACAATAAATGTAAAAACCCGAAACCAGTCCCGTGTGGTACAAACACCGACACAGGAGACAATCACCCACAAAAGCCAACACCAAACAGGCTACCTAAATATGGTTCCCAATCAGAGACAATGACTAACACCTGCCTCTGATTGAGAACCATATCAGGTCAAACACAGAAACAGACAAACTAGACACACAACATAGAATGCCCACTCAGATCACACCCTGACCAAACAAAACATAGAAACATACAAAGCAAACTATGGTCAGGGTGTGACAACACCTCCCTTCACCCCGAGAATACCATCCCCACAGTGAAGCATGGTGGTGGCAGCATCATGCTGTAGGGATCTTTTTCCATCGGCAGTGACTGGGAAACTGTTCAGAATTGAAGGAATGATGGATGGTGCTAAATACAGGGAAACCTGTTTCAGTCTTCCAGAGATTTGAGACTGGGACCGAGGTTCACCTTCCAGCAGGACAATGACCCTAAGCATACTGCTAAAGCAACACTCGAGTGGTTTAAGGGGAAACATTTAAATGTCTTGGAATGGCCTAGTCAAATCCCAGACCTCAACCCAATTGAGAATCTGTAGTATGACTTAAAGATTGCTGTACACCAGCAAAAACCCATCCAACTTGAAGGAGCTGGAGCAGTTTTGCCTTGAAAAATTGGCAAAAATCCCAATGGCTAGATGTGCCAAGCGTATAGAGACATAACCCAAGAGACTTGTTGCTGTAATTGCTGCAAAGTATTGACTTTGGGGGGGTGAATACTTACGCACGCTCATGTTTTCAGTTTTTGTTATTTATTGTTTGTTTCACAATAAAAAAATATTTTGCATCTTCAAAGTGGTAGGCATGTTGTGTAAATCAAATGATACAACCCCCCCCCCCCCCTAAAATCCATTTGAATTCCAGGTTGTTAGGCAACAAAATAGGAAAAATGCCATATACAGTGAGGGAAAAAAGTATTTGATCCCCTGCTGATTTTGTACGTTTGCCCACTGACAAAGAAAGGATCAGTCTATAATTTTAATGGTCGGTTTATTTGAACAGTGAGAGACAGAAAAACACATGTCAAAAATGTTAGAACTTGATTTGCATTTTAATGAGGCCCCTCTGCAAAACATGACTTAGTACTTGGTGGCAAAACCCTTGTTGGCAATCACAGAGGTCAGACGTTTCTTGTAGTTGGCCACCAGGTTCACACATCTCAGGAGGGATTTTGTCCCACTCCTCTTTGCAGATCTTCTCAAAGTCATTAAGGTTTCGAGGCTAATGTTTGGCAACTCGAACCTTCAGCTCCCTCCACAGATTTTCTATGTGATTAAGGTCTGGAGACTGGCTAAGCAACACCAGGACCTTAATGTGCTTCTTCTTGAGCCACTCCTTTGTTGCCTTGGCCATGTGTTTTGGGTCATTGTCATGCTGGAATACCCATCCACGACCCATTTTCAATGCCCTGGCTGAGGGAAGGAGGTTCTCAACCAAGATTTGACGTTACATGGCCCCGTCCATCGTCCCTTTGATGCGGTGAAGTTGTCCTGTTCCCTTAGCAGAAAAACACCCCCAAAGCATAATGTTTCCACCTCCATGTTTGACGGTGGGGATGGTGTTCTTGGTGTCATAGGCAGCATTCCTCCTCCTACAAACACGGTGAGTTGAGTTGATGTCAAAGAGCTCCATTTTGGTCTCATCTGACCACAACACTGACCACAATCACCCAGTTGTCCTCTGAATCATTCAGATGTTCATTGGCAAACTTCAGACGGGCATGTATATGTGCTTTCTTGAGCAGGGGGACCTTGCGGGCGCTGCTGGATTTCAGTCCTTCACGGCGTAGTGTGTTACCAATTGTTTTCTTGGTGACTATGGTCCCAGCTGCCTTGAGATCATTGACAAGATCCTCCCGTGTAGTTCTGGGCTGATTCCTCACCGTTCTCATGATCATTGCAACTCCACGAGGTGAGATCTTGCATGGAGCCCCAGGCCGAGGGAGATTGACGGTTCTTTTGTGTTTCTTCCATTTGCGAATAATCGCACCAATTGTTGTCATGTTCTCACCAAGCTGCTTGGCGATGGTCTTGTTGCCCATTCCAGCCTTGTGTAGGTCTACAATCTTGTCCCTGACATCCTTGGGGAGCTCTTTGGTCTTGGTCATGGTGGAGAGTTTGGAATCTGATTGATTGATTGCTTCTGTGGACAGGTGTCTTTTATACAGGTAACAAACTGAGATTAGGAGCACTCCCTTTAAGAGTGTGCTCCTAATCTCAGCTCGTTACCTGTATAAAAAGACACCTGGGAGCCAGAAATCTTTCTGATTGAGAGGGGGTCAAATACTTATTTCCCTCATTAATTTTGTTGTTGTTGTTATTCTGTCTCTCACTGTTCAAATAAACCTACCATTAAAATTGGGCAAAAACGTACAAAATCAGCAGGGGATAAAATACTTTTTCCCCCTCACTGTATATAGCCACGTGACTCACTGTCTGTAAGAGCGATCCATTTCCATGAACCTAATAAACTGTCTTGCAGAAGCAAAATAATGAAAGCCATAGAATTGGGCCACTTGAGCTCACAGCGACTGGTAGAGTTTAGAGTAATTTAAGAACATTGACAGTGTTTCTCTCCTGCCCAGACTCAGAACTACAGCGGCCTTTAACTCTTGCTAGGAGAGACAATGTGTAGTCCTGCAGAGGCATCCTGCACATACACACACACTCCTGTGGTGAGGCGTGATTCAATTTCACAGCCTGACACATGCTTGCACTACACACACACCTCGGCAATCTGTCCCAGCAACATCATTCTCTGAGTCACAAGGATGTCTGCGCTAGCCACTTCAGGGGAATATCCAGCAGTGACTTGTTTGTTTTGATGGTGATAAGTGTTTGTTTATTTGGTCCCGGGGGAGGGAGGGAAGGAAGAAAGGAAGGAAGGAAGAGCGAGAGAGAGAGAGAGAGAGAGAGAGAGAGAGAGAGAGAGAGAGAGAGAGAAGCACTTATAAATGAGACTCCACCTTCCCGTCCTAACACTGGCTTCTTAAAGACAGAGTGCCTACCATAACTATATACACATATACAATAACTGAAATGGACAGGCTAATACACACACACACACACACACACACACACACACACACACACACACACACACACACACACACACACACACACACACACACACACACACACACACACACACACACACACACACACACACACACTTATCAATCCCCACAGACGCAGATAAATGTACATGGATTCTGTAAAAATACACTAATACTCACATAGAACAGAATCACAACACTCCTTGACAATTGTCTTGTAAAAAATAGACACACACACACTTATATTCATGTACAAATACTGTAATCTCAAAAGTACACAAAAAGAATAATCACAGATGTACATTACATCAACATGGACAAATTTAAATAAAAGTTTATAAGCACAAACAAATACACTATCAAGAAACGCTTTTTCACAGACAATTTACATGAAAAGACAGCCGACATCTGTAAAAACAGCACACACAGCCAGCTGCAACTCCAGAGTATCTTCAGAAGTTTTTAGGCCTTGTGTTTTTAATTTCTCCTCTTGGGCAAGGTTGTTAACAATTTACACAGTGGTTTTTTGACTACTTTCTACTCAGAGACAACATGAATCAAGCTGAGATTTGTTCTGGCTCTGTATTGCTGTCCATCTTATCATGCCAGAGTGCTACGTCTGAGTGAGCTGTGTTAGCTGAGTAGAGAAGGATAGAAGGAAGAGAGAGAGAGAAGACAAGGTAGAGAGTGGTAAAACAGAGTGGTAAAACAGAATGGTAAAACAGAATGGTAAAACAGAATGGTAAAACAGAATGGTAAAACAGAATGGTAAAACAGAGTGGTAAAACAGAGTGGTAAAACAGAATGGTAAAACAGAGTGGTAAAACAGAATGGTAAAACAGAGTGGTAAAACAGAGTGGTAAAACAGAGTGGTAAAACAGAATGGTAAAACAGAGTGGTAAAACAGAGTGGTAAAACAGAGTGGTAAAACAGAGTGGTAAAACAGAATGGTAAAACAGAATGGTAAAACAGAGTGGTAAAACAGAGTGGTAAAACAGAGTGGTAAAACAGAATGGTAAAACAGAGTGGTAAAACAGAGTGGTAAAACAGAATGGTAAAACAGAGTGGTAATACAGAATGGTAAAACAGAATGGTAAAACAGAGTGGTAAAACAGAGTGGTAAAACAGAGTGGTAATACAGAATGGTAAAACAGAATGGTAAAACAGAGTGGTAAAACAGAGTGGTAAAACAGAATGGTAAAACAGAGTGGTAATACAGAATGGTAAAACAGAATGGTAAACAGAATGGTAAAACAGAGTGGTAAAACAGAATGGTAAAACAGAATGGTAAAACAGAATGGTAAAACAGAATGGTAAAACAGAGTGGTAAAACAGAGTGTGAATGAGAACAGAGGGTGTTAAACATGATGTTAGAGAGAGTGCATGGGAGGACAGTGTAGGATGTTAGAGTGAAAGGACAGAGTGGGCAGCAGGGAGAAAGTAGAGAAAGTGAGGGCTGGGGGGAGGGGGCTGTTGCTAGGCTGTTGCTTGGCTGGCTGTCTCCTCCTGCACCCTCCTGGCTCCTGACTGGTGTCTTTCAAAAGGAAGCTGGCTCAAGTCAAGGCATTTCACTGGTTCCTGAGACTAGGGCAGGCCTGCTCCTAGTCCTAACCACACCAGGACCCAAGTTGGGGCCAGCGGGGGCGTGGGTGACCACACACAATGTCCCCTTTCTCTACCGCCTATCCCCATGCCCACTCCCTCTCCACAACTGCAGGGCACAACTGCGTTGCGACAGCCATGCAGGGCACAGTTGCAAAGACAGACAGAGTCCCATTATGATAGAACCCAGAGAGATCAAAATACACACATGTAGTGGCCCTCACCATAACAACAGGATTCTGTATAGACTGAAGGCTTACTTACTGCATACACACAACCCTACAACAGCACTCTAACACACACAACCACACTAACATACAAACACAACCGCACTGACACGCACACACACAACCGCACAAACACAACCGCACAAACACATACACATAAAGATAAAAATAAAATAAAATAAAAACACAACAGATAAAAATAAAATAAAAACACAACTGCACAAACACACCCGCACTAACATACAACCCTACAACCGCACTCACACACACACACAACCCTACAACAACTACACTAACATACAACCCTACAACCGCACTAACTGCCAACTCCCAAAGAGAGTGAAGCAGAGGAGCTGGACAGAAGGGAATATACTATGTGTGCACACACGCACGCACGCACGCACGCACACACACGCAAACACACACACACACACACACCCCTACAACTGCATTAACACACACAACCCTACAACCACACTAACACACACACACACACACAACCGCACTAACACCCGCACTAACACACACACCCGCACTAACACACACCCGTATGAACACCCACACCCAGAACCGCACTAACACAACTGCACTCTCTCACACATACACAACCCTAACACACACCCACACTCACACACACACGCACACAACCGCACTCACACAACCGCACTAACACACACAACCCTTCAACCGCACTAACACACACCTACACAGCCGCATACAACTGCACAAACACACACAACCGCACTAACACACACACACACAACCGCACTCACACGCACACCCCTACAACAGCACTAACACACACACACAACCCTACAACCGCACTAACACACACACACACACAACCGCACAACCACAACCGCACTAACACACACACAACCACTCTAACACACACACAACCACACTAACACACACACACACACAAACATACAACCACACTAACACACACACAACCACACTAACACACACACACACACAACCACACTAACACACACACACAACCGCACTAACACACACACACAACCACACTAACACAACCACACACACACCCCTACAACAGCACTAACACACACACAACCCTACAACCGCACTAACACACACTCACACACGCACTCGCACCTGCACTAACACACACACACACACAACCGCACTAACACACACACACACACACACACACACACACACACAATCCGACAACCGCACTAAAACACACCCGCACGCACACAGACACACGCACACAGACACACATTATATATCCAGCTACACCAAAGGCTTATCTGGCATGACTTAGCACACCTTCTGTGCGGAAGGCAGATCTGGGATCAGTTAAGCTACTTCCACAACCTGACAGCTGAACCAACACTGGGAGAGGAGACCCTGGATCTCCCTGCTGACTGGACGTGAATTAATTAATGGATGGATGGGTGCATGGTTGGATGAATGGAGGAATGAATGGGTGGATGGACCTTTGTAGTAGCTTTGAGCGTACACCATCACTTTTACTCTTCTGGGTCTTTAACCAAGTAAACAACCAATAAATCAACAAGTAAATCAACAAAAACAGAGTTGACCTCCTAAATACATGATGGTCTAGTACTCAGCATACCAGGACCAGCAGGGACAGCCTTCATATAAGTCTTGTTAGTCTACATTATGGAACATGTTTATTAATCACGGCCCACCTATACACGCCATATCAAAATGAACCATGTAGGTAACACCACAGTGTTCCTGTGGTGACACCATACCATTGTGACAAGGTCAAGGAAACAAAAGTATCCCTTTAATAGTACAGGGTATTCCACCTACAATGGACTATTGTGTGTAACCTACTTTTCATTGCTTTTGTTGCACACAACAGTGGTCAGTGTATCATCACAGCGGATAAGACAGGGAGAAGCTGCTCCATGCCATTGTTGTGTTGCTCAGCCTGGGTAGGGCTGGCTGGGTGTTACTGGGGTTACTTGTTGGGTCAACTAATCCTCTCTGTCCCTGAGCAGCTGCTCTGTGATCTTTCTAATATCTCGGCAAACAGAGGCAGCATCCAGTGGAATAACAAGGGGAGAGGTACAGAGGCGAGGAGATGGGAGGAGACCGAACGGGAGGGGAGGAGATGGGAGAGGAACGGAGGAGGAGGAGAAGATGGAAGAGAAACAGAGGAGGAGGAGATGGCAGAGGAACGGAGGAGGAGGAGATGGGAGAGGAACGGAGGAGGAGAAGATGGAAGAGAAACAGAGGAGGAGGAGATGGGAGAGGAACGGAGGAGGAGGAGAAGATGGAAGAGAAACAGAGGAGGAGGAGATGGCAGAGGAATGGAGGAGGAGGAGATGGGAGAGGAACGGAGGAGGAGGAGATGGGAGGAGACCGAATGGGAGGGGAGGAGATGGGAGAGGAACGGAGGAGGAGGAGATGGAAGAGAAACAGAGGAGGAGGAGATGGCAGAGGAACAGAGGAGGAGAAGATGGAAGAGAAACAGAGGAGGAGGAGATGGGAGAGGAACGGAGGAGGAGGAGAAGATGGAAGAGAAACAGAGGAGGAGGAGATGGCAGAGGAACGGAGGAGGAGGAGATGGGAGAGGAACGGAGGAGGAGGAGATGGGAGAGGAACGGAGGAGGAGGAGATGGGAGGAGACCGAATGGGAGGGGAGGAGATGGGAGAGGAACAGAGGAGGAGGAGATGGGAGAGGAATGGAGGAGGAGGAGAAGATGGAAGAGAAACAGAGGAGGAGGAGATGGGAGAGGAACGGAGGGTAGAGGGGGAGATGCTCAGGGCTCCCGAGTGGCGCTGTGGTCTAAGGCACTGCATCTCAGTGCTAGAGGAGTCATTACAGACCCTGGCTCGATTCCAGGCTGTATCACAACTGGCCGTGATTGGGAGTCCCATAGGGCGGCGCACAATTGGCCCTGCGTCGTCCGGGTTAAGGTTTGGTCCGGTTAAGCCGTCATTGTTCTTAACTGACTTGCCTAGTTAAAGGTTAAATAAAAAATAAAGAGATGGCAGAGGAACGGAGGGGAGGGGAGCAACAGACCAGAACTATCTTGCTGCACTCCAGTCTGGACGCCTGCTAAGTGGGGCAGGGCGCACACACACACACAATGTGGTACAGTATGTTTCCAAAGAAGATCAGAATAGAGTAGTAAGGTTCTTCAATGAAAAGAACACCCTCCCTACAGTCAAACATGGGGAGGTTTGATAATGCTGTGGGGTTGCGTTGCTGCCTCTGGTACTGGGGGCCTTGAATGTGAGTAACGCATCATGAAATCAGCAGATTATAAAAGGTGATTTGGAGTCCAATGTTCAACCCAGTGTCCAAAAACACGGTCTCCATTGAACACAGTCTCCATTCAGCGAGAGCTGAAAACAAATCCATTACCTATGGCGAGAGCTGAAAACACATCCATTATCTATGGCGAGATCTGAAAACAAATCCATTACCTATGGTGAGAGCTGAAAACACATCCATTATCTATGGCGAGAGCTGAAAACACATCCATTACCTATGGCGAGATCTGAAAACAAATCCATTACCTATGGCGAGAGCTGAAAACACATCCATTATCTATGGCGAGATCTGAAAACAAATCCATTACCTATGGCGAGAGCTGAAAACACATCCATTATCTATGGCGAGATCTGAAAACAAATCCATTACCTATGGCGAGAGCTGAAAACACATCCATTACCTATGGCGAGAGCTGAAAACACATCCATTATCTATGGCGAGAGCTGAAAACACATCCATTACCTATGGCGAGAGCTGAAAACAAATCCATTGCTTATGGCGAGAGCTGAAAACACATCCATTATCTATGGCGAGATCTGAAAACACGTCCATTACCTATGGCGAGAGCTGAAAACAGCAGTTGGTGGAGGGCACCCCTCAAACGTGAAAGAATTAGAGCAGTTTGCTGAAAAGTGAGCCTAATTGCCAGTAGAAAGGTGCAGGAAGCTACAAGAAGCATTTGTCAGGAGTCATCTTGGCCAACAGCTGTGCAAACAAGTACTAGTGTCAGGGTGCCAATAATGTTGTCCATGTTAATTGTATTTATTTTCTGAATTAAATTTCAAACTTAAGTTTGCAAAAATACTATTTATTCTTCAATGTTGAAAATCCAATAAGGTGTGGAGATCAAATGTTTTTTATTTTTTATTTCAACTTTAGAAGAAATTGAGAATTATTTAAGAAAAGTGCAAGGGTGACCTATCATATAGTGTATTTGACCTTAGACAGCACTCTGGGCCACAGGCTAATTATAGTCATTTAGGGCCCTCCCCTCTGCCTGTGACCCCCAGTAAAAGGACAAGGGGGGCATGGGACTGGCCAGTGACTTGGAGGACAGAGCCCTGGAAAGCACACTCACTAATGCAGTCACTCAGGCATCTCCACTATATCTGTCAATGATCTACAGTGTGTGTGTGTGTGTGTGTGTGTGTGTGTGTGTGTGTGTGTGTGTGTGTGTGTGTGTGTGTGTGTGTGTGTGTGTGTGTGTGTGTGTGTGTGTGTGTGTACAGGCATCATGCTGACCCCTCTATTGGGAACCATTTGTTTCACTGGGCTGTTTCCTGTTCCCATCAGCCAGCAGTGGGCTGGGAATTCCTGCATTCCGTAGACAAAAGGGCTTCACAGCGCTGTCACTGACTAGGTGTTTTACTGTGGCCCTTAGGAGCGTCATAACTGAGGTGAGCGAGAGAGCCATGAAAAACAAGAATCACAGCTCAGAGGAGCCAAGAATGTGGTGATTCCTATTTTAAAAACGGACTTGTTAAAAGGGTAGGTAACATAAACGTAACCTCATGCAACATATGGATTTGCATTAGTATACGCATCAAAAGTCCTGCTGCAAAATTACACCTATTTTTCAAGTTATTACATAAAACTGATTAGAATTCCAAAGAATGCCAAAGTCATGCCAGAAAATGTTTTGCGGGGTGTGACGTTATATGAAGGATCCGGCAAGCTAGCCTATTCCCTATAATGTAAACTTCAACAGAAATAACTTCAAATGTATATTGAACAAAAATATAAAACACAACATACATATGTAAAGTGTTAGTCCCATGTTTCATGAGCCGAAATAAAAGGTCCCAGAAATGATGAAAGTCCAACAAAGCTGTTGCCAGAGAATTGAATGTTAATTTCTCTACCGCAAGCTGACTCCTACATCAATTTTGAGAATTTTGCAGTATGTCCAAAATCAGCCTCACAACCGCAGACCATGTATAACCGCACCAGCCCAGGACCTCCACACCCGGCTTCTTCACCTGCGGGATCGTCTGAGACCAGCCACCAGGACAGCTGATGAAACTGTGGATTTGCACAACTGAATAATTTTTGCACAAACTGTCAGAAACGGTCTCAAGGAAGCTCATCTGTGTGCTCGTCGTCCTCACCAGGGTCTTGACATAACTGCAGTTCGGTGTTGTAAAGGTATTTAGTGGGAAAATGCTCACCTTCGATGGCCACTGGTATGCTGGAGAAGTGTGCTCTTCACGGATGAATACCAGTTTCAACTGTACCGGGCAGATGGCAGACAACGTGTATGGAATCGTGTGGGAGAGTGGTTTGCTGATGCCAACGTTGTGAACAGGGTGCCCCATGGTGGCGGGGGGGCATAAGCTACGGACAACGAACACAATTGCATTTTGTCGGCCGTCGCTGTAAATGTTCATTTATTCTTAACTGACTTGCCTAGTTAAATAAAGGTTCAGTTTAAAAAATATATCAATGTCAATTTGAATGCGACGAAATCCTGAGGACCATTGTCATGGCATTCATCCGCCGCAATCACCTCATGTTTCAGCATAATAATGGTCGCAACAATCTGTACACAATTCCTGGAAGCTGAAAATGTCCCAGTTCTTCCATGGCCTGCATACTCACCAGACATGTCACAGATTGAGCATGTTTGGGATGCTCTGGATCTATGTGTACGACAGCGTGTTCCAGTTCTCACCAATATCCAGCAACTTTGAACAGCCATTGAAGAGGAGTGGGACAACATTCCACAGGCCTCAATTAACAGCCTGGTCAACTCTATGCAAAGAGTGTCACAACGTATGAGGCAATGGGCACACCAGATACTGACTGGTTTTCTGATCCATGTCCCTACCTTTAAAGTATCCGTGACCAACAGACGCATATTTCCCATTAATGTGAAATGTATTAATTTGGGCCTAATGAAATGATTTCAATTGACTGATTTCCTTATATTAACTGTAACTCAGTAAAATCTTTGAAATTGCCGCATGTTGCGTTTATATTTTTGTTCACTGTATATATGTATAACTTTGAGCTGGATTACCTGTCTTTGCAATTTGTATATTCTGGTAATAGACGCCCAATGGGCGTTGTTGGTGCCCCCTTGTGTACTAAGCCGGTAATACCGTAAATCCCGGTGTGAGAGAAGGACGGTATGAGGGTACGCGGATAGGAAAATCTGGTTACAGCCCAAACCTACCACCTAACCAGTTATCAAATAATGTTACCGGTATATGCAGTTATATCTTAGCCAGCCAGCTATAGCTAGTTATTTTGCCAGGGACCTCACGATACAATATTATCATGATACTTTGGTGCCAATATGATATGTATTGCGATTCCCATGATTCTATTCCTATTGCAATTCGATACAAGGGTTTTATTGTGTTCCAAACAAATTGCTCACCATATGTCTGCTGCAGAGGCACAAGAGAGAGCCATGAGAAAACAAGTTGAGATCAGTCATAGAAATAAAAGCGCTGAAAATAAATTGGCTCCCTGTTTAAAAAAAAGAACAAGCTATGAAGGAGAAATGGTTTTTGTGCAGGTACAGCCAACTAGCGCAAACATATTGCGATATTGTCAAAATGATACAAAATATCGTCAAAAAGAATATCCCGATATGGAACTATCCATTTTCCCCATCACTATTAGCTAGCCAGCTAACTAGCCTAGATAGCCAAGTAGTAAGCCAGAGAACACCACCAACTAGTCTAGCACAGGCAGGAACCCACAAAACACAACAACAACAAATCCAGCAGATAGAGAGAAGAGTTACCAATTGATGGCTTAGCTACCAAAGAAGAGTCTAGGAGAGGAGCTTCAGAGGGAGAGGCCTTTTCATCAGCCGAGGGAAAGTCAGCTAATCCAATAGCGATATTATGAGGTAAATCCACAGTGAACTTATTCGGTTCATCTCCATCCCTACTGACACTCACAATGTACCCGTAGGTCGGTAGGAAATAGAGGTTGCAGGCTTCACATTCATGCTTGGTACAGCACCTGGTTTCAGTCAGAGTCTCATTCCAAATATTGTCTTCCACTGATTATAGCCATCAAAGTCCTCCGAGGTGAAATTAACACTGCATACAGTAGACGTCCCGCGGTTACCTTACTCCAATTCGCTTGCTTCAACTGGACAAACCGGTCCCACTTTAAAGCTAGCTTCTCGTTTCTGGGCCACAAATGAGTCGTAACCTCATCCTTGTGGGTATTATTACTGCAACCACCAACAACAAACCTCCTTGGCATATTTAGCTTTTTAAAAAGCTGTTGGGTCTGAAATGTAAACTAAAACTAGCTACAGATGACGGAAAACTAAAACAACTCACCTCGCTTGACTACCAAATGCACAGGAGAAGAGGAGATGCACTTTGGTGTATTAATGTATATTGTTTCTTCTTCATGGATGTACATAGTAGTTCACCAATGCCAACACTTGGGCTTGAATGTAATTACATACTAGCATGGCTAGTAGCTAACATTAGCCAGCTGGAGCTAGCTAGGTAACACCAGTTCTCCACATGACATTTACAATAGTGCATTGTGGGTAGTTCCGAAGATATCCGAAAATATGTTGACTACAACTAAGTTACTAAGTCATTGACCACACTACATTGTTACTTTGGTGAGTAAAAACTCATGCTATCTACCCTTTATAACCTGAACAAACAGGGATGTTGTAAGGAGGGTAAGGAGTGTCTACCTGGATGACTAAAAACAAACCAAGGAGTAAGGGAATATAACTTGCTGTGAGCCGAAGCATTGACATACTCTGATTATGTAAAGGTCTGGAATGCTGGCTCTGACCCTCTGGGTGTGTTCTCTTGTTCTGTGTAAGCACAGCAGCTCAGGACAGCTGCCCACCGATGACCAATGTCTTACCAGTAGAGCTCCAGGAACTAAGCTGAGAACTCATGTTTGCACCTTGAACAGACACAAGCCTCCCAGACAGCAACAAGGGGGAAGTTTACTGTTTTTAGACCAAAGCAACTGGATCATCCACAGGACTCTTCTAAACTACCAACCTTTAGGGCAAATGATGGTCTGCTACAGCTTATGGAGGCCACGCTGCAGCACACGGAGAACTCAGCATGGAGTTGTAGTAGGTCGCACAGCTCTACCACATATATATATAATCGATTCCAGCAACCCACCCAGACAGGGAAACCATTGAGGACACTGAAGAGAAACACAAGCCTGTTTACTGAGATCCTACACTGACAACCCAGTTGGGATCTCTTTGTTGAGAGTGTATCTGCCACTGCATTCTGCCAGCATAGAACACAGATTCAGCATGTAGACTGACTGGCTTTTTCCAGTTTGTTTGTGAAGTAAACAAGTCAGTGGCTCAAAGAAGGCTCTTTCATAGAGTATAAATGAGTGGTTTGAGACTGATTGACATCTGGTGACTGGGATGAAAGGGTACAACTCGTGAGAGCATCCGTGATGATTCTGTAATGGCTGAGGGATTGAGGGATTGAGGATTCAACGGGGAGGCAGGGAACGTCAGGGGAAAAGCCGGTGTTATAAATTATCTTCTGGACACAAAGGAGACCCATCTGGGTGGGGGTGTCCGTGTGTGGTATTGTTCTTCTATCCTCATGGGGACCTGAAACCCCCAAATGTCCCCACGAGGATGGTAAAATGAGGGAAATTCTTCCTCGTGGGAACATTTCCCACGTCTCCATGAAGACAAAGGCTATTTTCATTTTAGAGGTTAGGTTTAGGGTTAGAATTAGGGTTAAGGGTTAAGGGTTAGGGAAAATAGGATTTTGAATGGAAATAAACTTTAGGTCCCCAAGAGGATAGAAGAACAAGTGTGTGTTTGTGTGTATGCGTGTGCCCATTAGACACCCACTGTTCTATTAAAAAGTCATGTTGTCCATCGTATACCCAAATGGACCAACTGGCTTTCTGTTTGCGCCAGATTAGCTAAGACACAGCTCCATGAGTAGTGGAGGTGAGATGCCAACTTGTGCCATGGTGATACTACTGCCCCAACACAGAGCCCTTCAGGTCCCACAGTTGCAGAGGCTGACACTCCCATTGTCACTTAGATGGTGGGTCACGACCTTCAATGGGTTTGAATGTTTTTTTTTTTTATTGTAATAAAATACTCCAGTCTGAACTTAAACAACTAAAACCAGGTAGAAAGTGTGTAAAAATGATAATGAACTTATATTTTTTAATAATTTAACCTCTATACTAGTATTTAAAATATAGAGTTATTAGCAGTGCTAATTCACAGATGTGGTTGATTTTGTGGTCTCAAACCAGTGAGCTTAACATTATGGGCAAAATTTAATTATTGACAATAAAAAAAGAAGGGACTGTTGTCATATAATTGGTACATTTACTATCAATATAGAATGAAACATAGTTTTCCAGATTTCAACAACTAAAAACTAAAAATCACCATGCGAATATTGGATGACAGAAAACCTGGTTCAAGGTCCCAAGGTAAAACCAGTAGATGACACGCTCCTAACACACAACAGCTGCAGAGCTAACATAGTTTCACAATAGAGCAGCCAAGCATCCAAAAATGTTACATTAGAATTTCCTTTGGATATTCCCTGTATGATTTCCAATGGCCATGTGTCTCCTGCCTCTCTCCTCAGATTAAAGCCTCCATGCAGTGTTTTAATGTTATTTTTAAATCATCACTGTATGTCTAATAAATCACTGTGTGTGTTTATTTAATGAAAATAACTCCAAAATATAATTGTAATAATTTAGTTCCCCGAGCATCTTTTGGCCATTGAAATGCTGTCTGATTGTGTGGGAGAAATAAATCAGAATATATTTACATACACAGCCCTGATTGGCTGATAGGATGGTCTAGAGCCCACTCTCTTACCCAGATGAATGGTCATTGGTCTATTATAAATCAGATCAGATTGTGATGTCATGATCTGGGCTAAAAACTCCACCCCACCTGAACAGGCAGACATTTCTGCCATCTTTCCAAACAGCTCATACACAAAAGGGGCATTATCATAATTTTCACAATTTCAGAGTGTTATTTTAACCTTCTAGTGCAGAAATATTCAATGTCCCTTTAGTTCAGACACTCTGCTCATCAAAGAACAGACACATTGTGTGCTCTGTGAGGTGGACTGTAATGCTCAGCTTAGTCCCAAAATGACTAAATTGTTATGTATAATGTTCACATCAACGATATAACACTGACTACATAAGAACCAGTACAGTCCCATTTCACTTGGCAATTGATACGTATTGCATCATTAGGCCTCTCTTCCTTTCCATCTCTCTTTCCCTGTCACACGCACCCACGTTTACCCCATTGGGGACTTGTGAGTCCCACACATACAGCATGCAGCTGCAGATAGTGTTAGTACGCTGGGTTAGAGAGTAACAAACTGTACATGACTTGTGGTGTTTTCTGTTCTCTCTCACTGAGAACTTCTGGAGACCACACCAGAGTAAGCATGACACCTTGGTCAGGGACATTCTTCAGTTAGCCCCTCCTAACTCTTAATATGTAAAAGCAGCGGAGCTGGGAACTCACTCAGTAAACTGGCTCATGTAGTCTACTGTATGTTCACAGATCAGTGGAAAGTCGGAAATGAGCGCCTGTACACGCTGGTCCCTGCCACATCAGATACTGTCTGAGATAGACCACAGCTTACTCGCTCTCCCTGTCTATTGCCACCCTATGATTTGTACACCTACACTTCAAAATATAACTTCACTGAAACGCCCTGCTTGACTTGGGAGAGAAGGCAAAGATATGACATGACAACACCGCACATCGACTAGCAGGTGAAAGAAGAGCTAGGACATCAGCTCCTGTGAGAGGCGCTGGGAATCAGATGTGACAGTGATAGCTTCCATAAAAGTGCAGTCAACCTTTGGGGACGGTCTACGTTAATTACCTGTAAACTCAGGGCAATCTGGCGAATGTACATCATGTTCAGGTCCTCCAAAATGCGCAGTTTGTCCTCCATGTCAGCGTATCTGTCCATTGGCATCCCTCGAAGAAATATCCACAAATTGAGGTAGCCTATGATTGAAGGTTTTCACTTCCACGCCCCCCTTTTAAAATGAATTTGTTACAAATGTGAGGCGTTTAAGGGAGCTGAGAACTCAAATTCCCAAGGAAAAAAAATGCTACGAACGCTTATGGTGGCAAATGAAAAACTTAGCAGACAGTAACATGAAGATTTAGAGAAAATACTAATTTTGAGAATGTACTGTTAGATAAAGTACAGCGGTCTCCAAATCCAATGCGCAAAGAGCATACGCAATAAACTTTTTGTCTTTCGAACTATTCAAACCAGTTTCTCTGTTAAAACTGCACAGCACTGACTTTTCCGCGAACCAAAGAGGTAGAGAGACGTGTGCGAGCGCCCTAACAGTATACAGTAACACTGTTCATAAAACATACAGCTAGTCCACAGTGCATATTCTTGGCTACTTCTTTTCAAGCAACAAAGGGCCTCTCAAACACCCACAGTCAACACCCCTCCTGGGCAGTTGCGGAAAGAATGGTCCTTTTTAATGCAATTATTCTCTTTGTGTCCTTGCGTCCTGATTGTGAGGGTGCCGTCTGTCCACTGTGACAAGACCTCTCCGCAAAAGGGCATCGCCTCCGCGGGAACGAACAGCACAGCAACCCCACTGTGCGCAATAATCGCTACAGGAGCCGGGGGAACTCGCGCTAAATTAACCCGTACAACGCGCCTCTCGAAACGGAGCATTAAACACAAAGTGGGAGAAAATAAATAAAGAAAGAGACTCCACTCCCTTTAAAATAAACAAATACGAAATACCAAACAATTAAAGGGGCATCTGGAAAAAAAGGAAGTGGCGAGCAGGATAGCTTTGTTCTTTTCAGACACTTGATAACGAGTGATATTAAAACCGTGTCAGATGGCGCATTACCACACTTAGATAAAACAAGAAAAAAATATGCCCAACCTAACAGCAAATGAAAACCTCGCTATCGTAAGGTAACGGTGACAATGAATGAGATGAGAAAAATATCTGAATTATTCATATTTTAAGAGTGGACATCGTTCGTTTCTGTATATTCACGGACGAGAGGGAACTATTATGCATAATGTCGGACACTGGGGCTTTTGGGATGGTCAATTAAAATGCATATTTGACAATACAAGTCCCGTATGACATAAACCTTTCCATTGCTTACTTAATAATGTATTATAGACTATTCAGGAAAACCCTGTCAATTTAAAAAGAGGCGTCCTCAAACGGAAAACAGGCTAATGGATGGAATTCTCCAATTTAAAAAAATAAATAAAAATTCGCTGGTATCATTAATGAAATTGTGAAAACTATCAGTTGAAACTATAGGTCTATTACTGAATTTGATACTCTAAAAATAGTCTACAATTTAGGGCTTGCAATCGATGGGAAGTGTATTTCCAAGTTGTAGCCTAATAAATAGTCTACAATTTGGGCTTGCAATCGAAGTGTATTTCCAAGTAGTAGCCTATTAAAGATGTCAGGCGTATATGTTTATGAGAAAAATTGTGTTTTCCAAGCATCAGTGAATTTATTAACAGTATAACTTTCCAGTGTTTTCTCAGTTCACGCAGCCAAGTGTTGGTGCCCAGTCTTCAACTCTTGAAGCGCTGGTTCTCTAACTTGCACAGTTATAGTTATTTCTAGGTGTTCCTCTTCACCAGTGGAACTTCGGAGTCCTGAAATTGAGAAAATCCCAAAGCTAAACGTTCTAGAGTCCACTTTCTGCCAAATGTTCCTCTCATTTTCCTCTGAGAAACTTCTGGGGTTATGTCTTCTGTGTTCTTCAAAACAGTAACGAAATGGAGATGGCTGAAATCAAGAAAACTGCTCCCAAATCCGGGCCGATCCCACAATCATTTTCTGTCTCCTGTCTCATTTGCGCGCGTCCTGTAGCGGGTCCAGGCGTTCCAGTGAATTACAGATGATGTGCCAGTGCATCTGGTGTGTGTGTCCTTCCATGTGGCGTGGGAGAGACCGCAATAACTACAAGCGAAGCCCCTCACAGGAAACTGGGGTCATCTCGCGCACAACTCTCACGACCTTCTTACACACATTTATTCCTCTGTTGTTCACAAACACTACAAAATAAAAACACATGTGCACGCACAATTCCCTGCACATCTGAAAACAAATCAACTGTACTAAGCCCCCCCCCCCCCCCACCACCACCACCACCACCACCACCCTCACAGAACACAGGAGCAGTAGCTCACCAGGTCACTTCCCCAAGAAAAGCCTTCAGCCTGAAGTTTAAATTACCCAGCTAATCTTCCTCAGACACTGGGTTAGGCTATGTACAGTAAGAAAATAGATGTATTGTTCTAGTGGAGGGAGGTGGAAAGATAAATAGTGGATTAAAATGCACTGGAGGGAGGGTGTTGGTTCAGAGGTTAAACCTCCAGGTACCACCTAGCAGTCCCCCGAGAAACTCTATCTGACATGTGGAACTCTGCAGCAGCAGGTTGGGCAAAATCCTGTATGTAAGTCACTTGTCAAAACTTCAAAACCACAGTACTAAAACAACATTAGAATGTTAAAACACAAACACTCTTAAACAAGGGAAAGAATCCTCTGCATAGTGCTCTCAGAGGCAGGAGAGTACACCTATTCTCGTTTCTCAAGGCTTCTTTCTGCTGAGAAGAGTTCCAATGCTAGCGGGAGGTGTGTGAAGTCACTCCATTGCCCATTCAGGCATTAGGGCACATCTTTAGATCATGGATTCATGTGATTCTAGGACTTCGAGGCAGTGAAATCTATAGACTCTTTTGATGGAAAAGGTCACATACACAGAGCCAATAACTATTCTAGAATTGTAGCATCAGAACTAATCAGTTGCTTCTTTTACATTACAGAACCATTCTATTATAATGTACCTGCGTCTATGTTCACCATATTTGATCAAATAGGAGAACATGTGGAAAATATGATGACCATGTCCCAAGGTGAGATGGGCCGAGAAAGAGAGAGAATCTTATCACATAACACACACATTCCTCAGTGTGCCAGTCTAGCTTGCCCTGGACCTTACGTAACAGCCTGGGATATTGGGCTACGTTCACAATGCCCGGCGTGCTCTGTGTTCCTGAGCGGATGTGTAGAGTAATATGGGACATTTCCTGTCTGTAATCAGCAGGGTGGAACACACGGCCAGTCGGCCAGTCAATAGGTAGTGGCTATTAGCTACAGACTAGCCAGAGCTGGCCAGTCCTGCTCTTTGTTCCTCACCTGATTAAACTCCACATGATCTAGAGGTCGAAGACTATGATTGATATAGTCTTCAATATTTTGAATCAGGTGTTTTAGTGTGGGGTCGAAACAAAATCCTGCATACACTGGAGCCCTTCAAGAGCAGGGTTGGCCAGTCACTGCTATGGATACATTGGTAGGGGATGAAGGGATGGCAGCTAAGAAGATAAAGGGAGAGTCTCCACTGTCCACTGTGTAACTTTAGCCCATTAAACATTAACCAACCAGCATGATTGAATTGGATTCTTTCACATGAGGAGAGAAACCCCCTGTTGGTTTGACCGTTTACTGTTCAGGTCATCAGTCAACCTACTGAATCACTAGGTTAGATGGGCCTGTCTAAAACCCATTCCAATTCTTATCTCTGGCACAATTATTGGCAAAAGAGGCAATGTTGATTGGTCAAATGAACAATTATTGATTTTTTTTTTGAAATAGGGCTTCCTGTGTTAACACAGTCAGAGTAGGAAAGGGAGTACAGATACATTGTCACGACTTCTACCGAAGTCGGTTCCTCTCCTTGTTCAGGCGGTGTTCGGCGGTCAACGTCACCGGTTTTCTAGCCATCATCAATCTATTTTTCATGTTCCATTTGTTTTGTCTCACCTGGTTTCAATTGGTTTCATCTGGTTTCAATTCCCTAATTACATGTTGTATATGTTCCCTCTGTTTCCCCCATGTCCTTGTGGGGAATTGTTTATTGTAAGTACGTGTGTTTTATGTGACTGGTGCGATACAGGTTTCATGCCCATGTGGTTTGTTATTTTTGTATGCCGGTAGTTCTGTACATTAAACGGATCCGGCTATTTACCAAGTTCTGCTCTCCTGACATACATGGGGACGTGTCGAACTGACCAAGTTCTGCTCTCCTGACATACATGGGGATGTGTCGAACTGACCAAGTTCTGCTCTCCTGACATACATGGGGACGTGTCAAACTGACCAAGTTCTGCTCTCCTGACATACATGGGGACGTGTCGAACTGACCAAGTTCTGCTCTCCTGACATACATGGGGATGTGTCAAACTGACCAAGTTCTGCTCTCCTGACATACATGGGGATGTGTCGAACTGACCAAGTTCTGCTCTCCTGACATACATGGGGACGTGTCGAACTGACCAAGTTCTGCTCTCCTGACATACATGGGGATGTGTCGAACTGACCAAGTTCTGCTCTCCTGACATACATGGGGACATGTCGAACTGACCAAGTTCTGCTCTTCTGCGTTTGACTTCCATGCTACCAGTTCCGCAGCCCTGACATACATGGGGATGTGTCGAACTGACCAAGTTCTGCTCTCCTGCGTTTGGCTCCCATGCTACCAGTTCCGCAGCCCTGACATACATGGGGATGTGTCGAACTGACCAAGTTCTGCTCTCCTGCGTTTGACTTCCATGCTACCAGTTCCGCAGCCCTGACATACATGGGGATGTGTCGAACTGACCAAGTTCTGCTCTCCTGCGTTTGGCTTCCATGCTACCAGTTCCGCAGCCCTGACATACATGGGGATGTGTCGAACTGACCAAGTTCTGCTCTCCTGCATTTGGCTTCCATGCTACCAGTTCCGCAGCCCTGACATACATGGGGATGTGTCGAACTGACCAAGTTGCAAAGGTCTAAAATACTTGAGGGCATTTCTATCAAAAAGGACCCATGAACACAAAACATAAAGTTCCTAGGTGCACATCAACTTGGGTGTCAAATTTCAACCTTTCTTCATCTTCAAAATGTGTCAGAAGTAGAGGCTTTGATAAACAGATGGAAAGGGTCTAGGAAAGCACATTCTTAAAGGTATCAGAAATACATCAAAACACAATGTTGACGTAAAGACCACCGCCAACTAATATCAACACTTATATTTAGTTTTTGACAAATTCTTTACCTTCCGTAAATATTGCCTTCTGTCTCGTAAATATTGCCTTCTGTCTTGTAATTTACAATTACCAACAACCCATATATCTTGAAAATATATCCTAATTTCTCTCCCTCATGAGGAGGAAGGATAATGAAAGTTCACAGAATTAACAAGTAATGGTAATCTATCATATTAGTTATAGTGATTTTACTGATATCAACTTTGTTTATGAATTAAGCGATTCAAACTTGTAATTCAGTTACCAAATTGGTAACAGAAGTACCCCAAAAAATCCTTAATGGAATTACTGCAACTGAATTGCCTTCAATGGGAAATCATAATAGTCATGAACCACAGTTGGGTCACCTGCTATGTTCCTCCCTTCCACCAGCATACCGTTATGTTCAGCTCATAAATGGAAATCTGAACCTATCATAGATTTATGCTTCACAAGTTCACAAGTTTGGATTGCAGTGAGCACAGTACAATACAGTACAGTACAGTAGAGCATAGTACACTGCTCAAAAAAATAAAGGGAACACTTAAACACCACAATGTAACTCCAAGTCAATCACACTTCTGTGAAATCAAACTGTCCACTTAGGAAGCAACACTGATTGACAATAAATTTCACATGCTGTTGTGCAAATGGAATAGACAACAGGTGGAAATTATAGGCAATTAGCAATGCACCCCCAATAAAGGAGTGGTTCTGCAGGTGGTAACCACAGACCACTTCTCAGTTCCTATGCTTCCTGGCTGATGTTTTGGTCACTTTTGAATGCTGGCGGTGCTTTCACTCTAGTGGTAGTATGAGACGGAGTCTACAACCCACACAAGTGGCTCAGGTAGTGCAGCTCATCCAGGATGGCACATCAATGCGAGCTGTGGCAAGAAGGTTTGCTGTGTCTGTCAGCGTAGTGTCCAGAGCATGGAGGCGCTACCAGGAGACAGGCCAGTACATCAGGAGACGTGGAGGAGGCCGTAGGAGGGCAACAACCCAGCAGCAGGACTGCTACCTCCGCCTTTGTGCAAGGAGGAGCAGGAGGAGCTCGGTCAGCACATTCAACTATGTAAAGAAAAAAGTATTTAATAATAATATTTAATTCATTCAGATCTAGGATGTGTTATTTTAGTGTTCCCTTTATTTTTTTGAGCAGTGTATATTGTACTGTACTGAAATATACTGTACAATACTGTGATGTCCAAACTTGTAAAACACGAGGAGAATGACATTCATATTTATTAATTTCTTTGTAGTACAAATCAGGAACCAACGATGTAATTCCATTACCAGGCGTAAATCCACTTCACATACTGTGGTTTAATAACCAAAATAGTTTTGTTTTATTTCCAAAGTCAAGGTGTCATGTCATCGCTGACACCACATTCTTTCTGCAGACATCTTTCAATCTTAATTCGGAGATGATAGCTAACAGAGTTTTTGGGAAACGTGGTCGCATAAAAACCTGAGAAAGATTTTAAGGTAATGTAGTTACTCGTGTTTGCATCTGCACAGTTCTTACACCAAATTCGTTTTTTGTTCATTTTTAAGGGAAATTGTTAAAAGTAGTCCTTGTGTATAGAGTTGTACTGTTTGTTAAACTGTGAAAATCAAATGGTTTTTGTTTGTGTTAGCAGTTGATGTTATTCTTTAATAACACAGACCCCAAAGCAAATCAATGGGAGGAAAATAGGTTTATTCGAAGAGGATAAATCATATAGAAGTAGATGGTCATTCTCCCCTGTCCTCAGTGATGCTCTCCAGTGAACAACGGGACAGAATGTAGTATAACCCAGCCCTAGCCTGTGGTTGACCAATTAGAATTCCTTGCAGTAAAACTGGGTCAAATGGCCAAATAACAAGTATCCTATTTCAGGTTGAATATATAGACCCCATGCCTCTGCATTAATCCCCTATTACAGAAAATCCACCATTTCCTTTGATCGTTAGTACTGCATTGACCTCTCGTCCTCTGTCTCTGCATTGTGTATTTATCTTCCAAATATTCTTATATTTAACATACATTTTCAAGAGAAAAAAACTGAGCCAGAGTGTAATTCTGTTACCGTGGAATCCCATTAATACTATGTGTGTGTAAGTCCTTTCAGTAGGAGAGAGTACCAGAGTCAGATCCGTTTAAGTGTCTCCAATCTGCCAACAGTCAGGCAGCAGGGCAGGGCCCCAAACCACAATAAAAGAACCCTGGCTGTCATCTACCCCCAATCGGTAAACTGAGCCCCACCCACGCCACAGCTCCCACGCACAAACATCAGCATGCGCTGATATAGACACATATAAATAGAAAGACTGTGGGAAAACATACACAAAACATCCCCCCACACACACAAAATCTTAAGGACACTTTGAGACGGTCAAGGACTGTGTGAACTTGTGAGCCAATAAATGATCTATGGAATTGGGTGTTAGTCTGAGAAACCATTTGATGATGCGGTACACTGTCTGTGTGATTCAGTGTGTTTTTCTTCTAGTGGGAGTCAGTAGGAGTCAGTCGGCAGGCGTATCATGCAACACACCTGTTTCACCTAATGATATCGTCTGATGAGCTGTGAAACCAGACAGCAGTCATACAGAAACCTCCGGAGGACACAGACCCAGACAGATGACAGAGGGAATTCACTTTGTTGTCTGTTCTCAATGTGACATCATAGCTCACTAGAATACTGTAAACGAGCTTTCACAATAGTTTTTAACAGATTTTGCAATATAGAGTGATATTATTGTTTTCTATCATTAGTGGGCATGTAGCATGAGAACAGTGAATCACACACTTGGAGCGGTATGGGAGAGTAGTAGTCTATGTCACGTTTTTCCAGCATCAGTAGCAGAAGGAGAGCTAGCATAGGGACCTTTGACACATTTGAAATATCTCAGCAGCATTCTTGGCTGACAACTATGAGAGAGAAACAGTGAGTAACACACACACACACACACACACACACACACACACACACACACACACACACACACACACACACACACACACACACACACACACACTGACACAAGCATTTCCTCCACACTTATCCCTCTGGAGACACTTCAACACCAAGTCAGCTGGAGCCTGCCAGAACTTTCTGTGAGCCTCCAAGCCACTCTCCCTGGCCGCTTGTAAGCCCTCAGTCACTGTACATACGCTAAGCTTCATCCCATCACCCTGTACCTCAATTAACTCGTCATGAGCACATTAGCCAATTCAACTCCATTGATTTCCATCCTCATGAAGGTAACGTCTATATTGTGACAATTCATTGTTTTGTCTCTTTTGGATGAAGTTGGATTTCTATGGCTCATCAATTTGTCTTTTGAGACTCATTTTGATGGATACTCAGAGAGATGAATCCTAGATTTACATGTATATACATTCTACATACAGTAGTTATGTAGATAATAGTTAGACAGAATGAGAAGTTTTTGCTCTGTACTAGATAAGGACATTACACAATGGAACAATGGCTCCCTCTACAGGAACAACTGCAAATGGCGCATTCCATTTTTATACTTGGTGAGACTCTTAGCGCCGCGCACGCACACACACACACACACACACACACACACACACACACACACACACACACACACACACACACACACACACACACACACACACACACACACACACACACACACACACACACACACACACACACACACAGGATGTGAGTACTAAGTGAATCCACAACAAACCAAGAACTCTGTTAGTCCAAACAAAGCAATTAAGAGTAAACAAGTTTGAGGAGAGGTTGAGTACAGCACTGCAGTGTTCAGTTGTCTTGTTTTCCTTCTTTGGGAAGTGAAAGAGAACCACAGCAGAGAGAAACCGCAGACCTATTTTCTATCACCAACTGCCCTCTGAGGCCAGTCAGTGTTCAAATGGGGGCAGTAAGAATGGGAATGGGGTCACTGGAGAAAAATACATTCTGTAGCTATTAAAAATCCATTCTGTCGCTATTACCTGAAGAGGGATTGTAATGAGCATGAAGGGAACTAAACTATAAAAGGGAACCAGAAATGAAAATGAAAATCAAGGCTAAAAGGGTACTCAACAACAACTGAAAATGGACAGTTAGGTACACGTATTGGTGTACAAACACAGTCGCTCATTCCTCCAGACCAACCGTAACCAGTGACCTCAGCCCTTGCAAACTCAACAGCTGTCGAGCATCCAAAAGTTGAAGTGGATTTCACAATAGAGTGGCATTGTTTTCTCAGTCAAATCATAATCAAATTGTATGTCACATGCGCCAAATACAACGGGTGTAGACCTCATCGTGAAATACTTACAGCCCTTCCCAACGATGCAGAGTTAAAAAAATACAACGGGTGTAGACCTCATCGTGAAACACTTACAGCCCTTCCCAACGATGCAGAGTTAGAAAATACAACGGGTGTAGACCTCATCGTGAAATACTTACAGCCCTTCCCAACGATGCAGAGTTAGAAAATACAACGGGTGTAGACCTCATCGTGAAATACTTACAGCCCTTCCCAACGATGCAGAGTTAGAAAATACAACGGGTGTAGACCTCATCGTGAAACACTTGCTTACAGCCCTTCCCAACGATGCAGAGTTAAAAAAATATAACGGGTGTAAACCTCATCGTGAAACACTTACAGCCCTTCCCAACGATGCAGAGTTAGAAAATACAACGGGTGTAGACCTCATCGTGAAACACTTGCTTACAGCCCTTCCCAACGATGCAGAGTTAAAAAATACAACGGGTGTAGACCTCATCGTGAAACACTTGCTTACAGCCCTTCCCAACGATGCAGAGTTAAAAAATACAACGGGTGTAGACCTCATCGTGAAACACTTGCTTACAGCCCTTCCCAACGATGCAGAGTTAAAAAATACAACGGGTGTAGACCTCATCGTGAAACACTTACAGCCCTTCCCAACGATGCAGAGTTAGAAAATACAACGGGTGTAGACCTCATCGTGAAACACTTGCTTACAGCCCTTCCCAACGATGCAGAGTTAAAAAATACAACGGGTGTAGACCTCATCGTGAAACACTTGCTTACAGCCCTTCCCAACGATGCAGAGTTAAAAAATACAAATAGTAACGCAAGAGGAATAAAATACACAAGAATGGAGCTATAAACAGGGTGTACCAGTATCAAATCAAATTTTATTGGTCACATACACATGGTTAGCAGATGTTACTGTGTGTAGCGAAATACTTGTGCTTCTAGTTCTGACAGTGCAGCAATATCAACAAGTAATATTTAACAATTCTACAACTACCTAATACACACAAATCTAAGTAATAAGAATATATAAATATAAATATATGGATGAGCAATGACAGAGCGGCATAGGCAAGATGCAATAGATGGTATAAAATACAGTATATACATATGAGATGAGTAATGCAAGATATGTAAACATTATTAAAGTGGCATTATTAAAGTGACTAGTGATCCTTTTATGAAAGTGGCCAATGATTTCAAGTCTGTATGTAGGCAGCAGCCTCTCTGTGTTAGTGATGGCTGTTTAACAGTCTGATGGCCTTGAGAAAGAAGCTGTTTTTCAGTCTCTCTGTCCCAGCTTTGATGCACCTGTACTGACCTCGCCTTCTGGATGGTAGCGGGGTGAACAGGCAATGGCTCGGGTGGCTGTTGTCCTTGATGATCTTTTTGGCCTTCCTGTGACATTGGGTGCTATAGATGTCCTGGAGGGCAGGTGGTTTGCCCCCGGTGATGCATTGTGCAGACTGCACCACCCACAACCGCAGGGCTCTCCAGAGGGTGGAGAGAGTTGCCATACCAGGCGGTGATACAGCCTGACAGGATGCTCTCAATTGTGCATCTGTAAAAGTTTGTTAGGGTTTTAGGTAACAAGCCAAATTTCTTCAGCCTCCTGAGGTTGAAGAGGCGCTGTTGTGCCTTCTTCACCACACTGTCTGTGTGGGTGGACCATTTCAGTTTGTCCGTGATGTGTACGCCGAGGAACTTAAAAGATGTTCCACCTTCTTCCCTGCTGTTCTGTTGATATGGGTAGGGGGGTGCTCCTTCTGCTGTTTCCTGAAGTCCACAATCATCTTCTTTGTTTTGTTGACATTGAGTGAGAGGTTATTTTCCTGACACCACACACCGAGAGGCCTCACCTCCTCCCTGTAGGCTGTCTCGTCATTGTTGGTAATCTAGCCTACTACTGTGTGTGTGGGGGTTGTGTGTGAGTGAGTGTGAATATAGTCCGTGCAAGATAGCATTAGTGCAGATAGTCGTTTAACTATTTAGCAGGCTTAAGGCTATTTAGCAGTCTTATGGGTTGGGGGTAGAAGCTGTCTTGGACTGACACTCTGGATACTGACCCCACCACCCTGTGCACTGGACTGACACTCTGGATACTGACCCCACCACCCTGGGCACTAGACTCTGACACTCTGGATACTGACCCCACCACCCTGGGCACTGGACTGACATTCTGGATACTGACCCCACCACCCTGTGCACTAGATTGCAGTCATCCCAGACCAGTAGCAGTCAGTCAGCATCTGGCAAGGCAAGAGAAGGCTCAGAGTCTCAGATACTGTGCAGACAGCTAAAAACATCTAAAAGCAGCGGATGGCTGTTCTATCGCTTGCTGTGACCACAATGTGTTAAAGAAACCACCTGTTGGGGGACAGCGAACGGTTGATGTTTGCGCCACCGTTAGTGTGTTTCCTCTCAAGGAGGAATAGAACCCCAGCATCTGTTACTGCCTGGTTTGAGAAAGCTGTGAGCTTGAAACATGCTACTGACTAACTGATAGGTCTGAAATCTGTCCGTCTGTTTAGTCCCAGAGGGTATTATCAGGGCTCTTATGTACAGGAACAAGGACATTAAACATGAATGACAGACATTCCATCTCTACCCATCCTAGTAAACTCCAGGGGGTATGGATGCGTGTGTTCCTATCTTTCTCTCAACTAGTTTAGTGAGAGACCTCCTCTGCCAAACTATCAGTACAATAGACAAAACAGAAACTAGTGGAATGGCCTCCCAAGTGGCGCAGTGGTCTAAGGCACAGTGCTAGCTGTGCCACTAGAGAATCCGGGTTCGAGTCCAGGCTCTGTTGCAGCCAGCCGCGACTGGGAGACCCATGGGGCAGAGGGTTTAGGGATGTCATTGTCCCATTGTGCACTAGTGACTCCTGTGGTGGGTCGGGTGCAGTGCACGCTGACACAGTCTCCAGGTGTACAGCGTTTCCTCTGACACATTAGTGCAGCTGGCTTCTGGGTTAAGCGGGCGCTGTGTCAAGAAGCAGTGAGGCTCGGCTGGGTTGTATTTTGGAGGACGCATGGCTCCTGGTTGGAGGATTATGGATTTCCTGCTTATTCCCTCTTGATTCCGGGCAATCTTCCAACTTGGATTTCAGGAAAATCTGGGAATTTATTGAAAGTTCCTGGAATTGTGCAACCCTACCAATGGGAGTAATCTTCATACTCCTAGATTTTTGGAAGGTATTCAGGAATGATGCATCTCCATTGAACTGTGTTGCATAGACAAGTCTTAACCCATGACAGCTCAGGAGTCGGTGCCCACACACAAAAGCCTGCTTGTGGCTGTGTGAATGGGGCTGCCGTGAGAGGGCGTTGGTGTTAGTTAGTCATTGTCTTGGTGTGTGTAGGCTTTTGTGTGTGTGTAGGCTTTTGTGTGTGTGTGTGTATATACACGTGTCCATACACATCACTGATAGGGGCATAGACATTCTAGAGACAGACTTGTGTTAGTCACTTCCTGCCAAAATACAGAAATACAGCTGATGCATGCTATGTTGTTGTCTTAGGTCTCTCTTTATGTAGTGTTGTCTCTCTTGTCACAATGTGTGTTTTGTCCTATATTTGGATTTTATTTTAAATCCCAGCCCCCGTCCCCGCAGGAGGACTTTTGGTAGGCTGTCATTGTAAATAAGAATTTGTGACTTGCCTAGTTAAATAAAAGTTAAATTAATCATACTGCCTGTATTTCTGTATTTTGAAAGTACATATCTTGAAAACTTGATTGTTGACATGAAAAAATGTTTGGGACTATATCAACAATGGACTAATTAAACAAATACCAAAAGATAGTTTATGGGAGGAATTTTACTTTAACCTACAAATGTGTCAAAACTGTCCTGCCTCTGGACAGAGTCTGCTGACCCTGGCCCACAGGCGTTGGACATGAGTGTGTGTGAGTATGCGTCTGTACAGGGAAGGGAAAGGATGTTCAGCACATTCTCAACAGGCTTTCAGCTGTTCAACCATAACCTGACACCCTCTACTGATTGCTGCACAACACAAGAGATGTGTGTGTGTGTGTGTGTGTGTGTGTGTGTGTGTACACAAGAAAGCAAGCATGTGTATGTTGACTGTCAATGAGAAAAGGAATAAAATGGGGTGTATTCTCTAAAGGAAAGGTTTAATCAGAAAAGAGGACCAGTCTGTATACTAAAGTATATACTACTAAAGTAGAGGTCTTCATGGGTCCAAAAGTGGCTTTCCCTCCCGACCTGGTATGCATTTTAAATGGAGACATTTATCGAATGGACCCGAGGACACTCAGACCCGTTTTGAAAAGGCCTGTGGAAAAACAGACCCCTTATGGTTCAGATCCGATAGACCCATTCATATCCGAGAGTAGAAAGAGAGAGAGAAACCTCAGACTGGGCACTGCCAGCGCCATCAATAGATCAGAGATATTGGCCAAATGATCCACAGTTAAGCCCTTTGTGTCCTTAAAAACGACCCAATAACAAATTACCAAAGAAACTAGTTGTAATTTGATGACTAGCATATTCAAATCTTTATAGCCAATTCATAGATTGCACGTTTAGTCACAATATTGTTTTGAATATTTATTTTAGGACTGATGCCCAGCTGAGCATTCTACTCAATGCAGTGTCAATGCAGTGTCAATAGGTGCTGACGAAGATCTTGTCTAAAGTAAATAAAGTAAACAGGACAATGAAAAACAAATGATAGACCCACTAATCACAAACCAGATGGGATGGCGTATTGCTGCAGAATGCTGTGGTAGCCATGCTGGTTAAGTGTGCCTTGAATTCTAAATAAATCAGTGTCACCAGCAAAGCATAAGCACACCATCACACCTCCTCCTCCATGCTTCAGGGTGGGAACAACACATGCGGAGATCATCCATTTACCTACTCTGCGTCTAACAAAGACACGGCGGTTGGAACCAAAAATCTCAGATTTAGACTCATCAGACCAAAGGACAGATTTCCACCGGTCTAATGTCCATTGCTCATGTTTCTTGGCCCAAGCAAGACTCTTATCAAATCAAATAGTATTTGTCACATACACATGGTAAGCAGATGTTATTGCGAGTGTAGTGAAATGCTTATGCTTCTAGATCCGACAGTGCAGCAGTTTATAACAGGTAATATCTAACAATTCCACAACAAAACCTAATACACACAATCTAGTAAAGGAATGGGGTAAGAATATTTAAGAATAAAATATATGGATGAGCAGTGACAGAGCGGCTAAGATGCAATAGATAGTGAAGGATACAGTATACAATATATACATATGAGATGAGTAATGCGAGATATGGGGGGGTAGCCTAGTGTAGCCTAGTGTTTAGAGGATTGGGCCAGTAACCGAAAGGTTGCTAGATCGAATCCCCGAGCTGACAAGGTAAAAATATGTCGTTCTGCCCCTGAACAAAGCAGTTAACCCACTGTTCCTAGGCCATCATTGTAAATAAGAATTTGTTCTTAACTGATTTGCCTAAACAAAGCTTAAATTAAAGAATATATATGTAAACATTCTTAAAGTGACTATTGTTCCATTTATTAAAGTGGCCAATGATATCAAGTCTGTAGGTAGGCAGCCACCTCTCTGTGCTAGTGGTGGCTGTTTAACAATCTGATGGCCTTGAGATAGAAGCTGTTTTTCAGTGTCTCGGTCCCTGCTTTGATGCACCTGTACTGACCTCGCCTTCTGGATGGTAGTGGGGTGAACAAGCAGGGGCTTGGGTGGTTGTTGTCCTTGATGATCTTTTTGGCCTTCCTTTGACATCGGGTGATTACCAGAATATAGTTCATTTCTCCCCACCTTCTGATGTTTCCAGAATCTCTATGTTAACCAAGGGATTTGCAAATGTAACATCAGTAGGGTAGAGAGAGGAAAAAGGGAGGAAGAGGTATTTATGACTGTCATAAACCTCCCCTCCAGGCCAACGTCATGACAGTACATGCATGTTTTGTTTGATGAAGTTCATATTTATATCCATAAATCTCAGTTTACATTGGCGTGTTATGTTCAGTAATGTTATGCCTCCAAAACCTCTGGTGATTTTGCAGAGAGCCACATTAATTTACAGAAATACTCATAAACTTTGATGAAAGATACAAGTGTTACACATAGGATTAAAGATAAACTTCTTCTTGATGCAACCGCTGTGTCAGATTTCAAAAAAGCTTTACGGCGAAAGCACACCATGCGATAATCTGAGTACAGCGCTCAGCCACCAAAACAAGCCATACAGATACCCGCCAAGTTGTGGAATCAACAAAAGTCAGAAATAGCATTATAAAGATTCACTTACCTTTGATTATCTTCATCGGAATGCACTCCTAGGAATCCCAGTTCCACAATAAATGTTAGTTTTGTTCGATAAAGTTAATCTTTATGTCCAAATACCTCCTTTTTGTTTTCACGTTTAATTCACTAATCCAAATGCAGAAAGCGCGGGCATTAACTCCAGACGAAAAGTTTTTAAAAATCCATTAAAGTTCGTAGAAACATGTCAAACGATGTATATAATCAATCTTTAGGATGTTTTTATCATAAATCTTCAATAATATTCCAACTGGACAATTCCATTGTCATTAGAAAGGAAAGGGAATGGAGCTAGGGCGATAAACAACTCATGGCTTTCAGCTGAGCCACCTGCTTTGAGTGGTCTTATTCTCTCCCCTTTCACAATAAAAGCCTGAAACAACTTTCTAAAGACTGTTGACATCTAGTGGAAGCCTTAGGAAGTGCAATCTGACCCCACAGACACTGGATATTGTATAGGCAATCTCTTGAAAAACTACAAACCTCAGATTTCCCACTTCCTGGTTGGGTTTTTCTCAGGTTTTCACCTGCCATATTAGTTATGTTATACTCACAAACATCATTCAAACAGTTTTAGAAACTTCAGAGTGTTTTCTATCCAAATCTGGCCTGAGTAGCAGGAAGTTTACTCTGGGCACGCTTTTCATCCGGACGTGAAAATACTGCCCCCTAGCCCAAAGAGGTTATTAAGGGCTTGAAAGTAAGCATTTTACGGTAATCAGGACCTGTTGTATTTGGCTCATGTGACAAATAACATTTGATATGTTTTTACTCGCCGTGGAAGTTGAAGTAAGCGTTCTCTGGCAAAGAGGGCCTGCTTGGAGATGTTAAGCCCGGATGGGACGCAGACCAGAAACGTCTTTCCCGCCCTGGATCCAGAGGTTCTGGCGCCTTATTCCTTAGGGGCTTCCGATTCGAGATGGGATCCGGAGGTACATGCGCCTTCGTCCTCTGTTCCGTCTCCCTCTCCGGTGGCTTTTCTACTGTGTCATTGATTTGTTTATTGTGTTACTGGCTTGTTTATTGTTTACTCCATGTGTAACTCTGTGTTGTTGTCTGTGTCACACTGCTTTGCTATATCTTGGCAGGTCGCAGTTGCAAATGAGAACTTGTTCTCAACTAGCCTACCTGGTTAAATAAAGGTGAAACATTTTTATTTTTTTTATAATAAAAAATAGCCAACCAAACCTTAGTAAACTTCTGGAGAAAGAAATAGTGTTTGACTATATTCTATAGTAAACAAAATTAACAACAGACTTTCAGCACGCTTATAGGGAAAGACATTCAACAAGCAGGGCACTTACACAAATGACTGATGATTGGCTGAGAGAAATTGATGATAAAAAGATTGTGGGGGCTGTTTGTTAGACTTCAGTGCGGCTTTTGACATTATCGATCATAGTCCGCTGCTTGAAAAACTTGTGTTATGGAGAGGGTGTTCTTTTTGTTGTTGAATTTTACCCCCTTTTCTCCCCAATTTCGTGGTATCCAATTGTTAATAGTTACTATCTTGTCTCATCGCTACAACTCCCGTACGGGCTCGGGAGAGACGAAGGTCGAAAGCCATGCAACACCGTGCATCTCCTGAAACGCAACCCAACCAAGCCGCACTGCTTTTTAACACAGCACGCATCAAACCCGGATGCCAGCCGCACCAATGTGTCGGAGGAAACACCGTGCATCTGGCGACCTGGTTAGCGTGATGAGACAAGGATATCCCTACCGGCCAAACCCTCCCTAACCCGGATGACGCTAGGCCAATTGTGCGTCACCCCACGGACCTCCCGGTCGCGGCCAGCTGCGACCGGCTGCGAACCCACCCGGGAGGCCCAGAGGGTGTTCTTTAATGGAAGCCTATCCAAATAATCATATCATCAATATAATCAGGAATTCCCCAGGGTAGCTGTTTAGGCCCCTTACTTTTTTCAATCTTTACTAACAACATGCCACTGTGTCTATGTATGCGGATCACTCAACACTATACACGCCAGATACTACAGCAACTGAAATGACAGCAAAACTTAATAAAGAGCTACAGTTATTTTCAGAATGGGTGGGAAGGAATAAGTTAGTCCTAAATATTTCCAAAATTAAAAGCATTGTATTTGGGACAAATCATTCACTACACTCTAAACCTCAACTAAATCTCGTAATCAATAATGAGGACATTTAGCAAGTTGTCATTTTCAAAACATATTGATAACGCAGTAGCTAAGATGGGGCTGAAGTCTGTCCATAATAAAGCCCTGCTCTGTCTTCTGCCCTGCTCTGCCACTATCAACATGGCAGGTCATACAGGCCTAGTTTTGTCGCAACTGGACTACTGTTCAGTAGTCTGGTCAGGTGCCACAAAGAGGGACTTGGGAAAATTGCAGTTGGCTCAGAACAGGGCAGCACGGCTGACCCTTAAAAGTACACGGAGAGCTAACATTAATGATATGCATGTCAATCTCTTATGGCTCAAAGTGAAAGAGAGATTGACTTCATCACTACTTGTTCTCGTAAGAAGTGTTGACAAGCTAAATGTACCGAGCTGTCTGTACTTGCACATAGCTCGAACACCCATGCATACCCCACAAGACATGCCACCAGTGGTCTCTTCACAATCCCAAAGTCCAGAACAGACTACGGGAGGCACACAGTACTTCCTAGAGCCATGACTACATGGAACTCTATTCCACATCAGGTTACTGATGCAAGCAGTGAATCAGATTTTTTTTAAATTGGTGAAAATACACCTTATGGAACAGCAGGGAATGTGAAGAGACACACACAAAAGGAACAGGCAAATAAAAAAAGGCTACCACTGCTATACAGACATACAGTTGAAGTCTGAGGTTTACATACACCTTAGCCAAATACATTTCAACTCAGTTTTTCACAATTCCTGACATTTAATCCTAGTTCAAATTCCCTGTCTTAGGTCAGTTAGGATCACCACTTTATTTTAAGAATGTGAAATGTCAGAATAATGGAATTATTTCAGATTTTATTTCTTTCATCACATTCCCAGTGGGTCAGAAGTTTACATACACTCAATTAGTATTTGGTAGCATTGCCTTTAAATTGTTTAACTTGGTGGTTGAAAAACAAGTTTTAATGACTCCAACATAAGTGTATGTAAACTTCCGACTTCAACTGTAGGTGTACAGAAGGAGACTAATTTGTTCATTTTTTTATCAAAATATTTTCTAGTGAATGGTGAGTTGCACACAGTCCATTTGGCTGCTCCAACGTTCTTATCATATTTTTCTCTAAAACATGTCCCCACCTCCGGCTTCTCTTCCTCCTCTGATTTGAATTTGCCATCAACAGTAGAGTCTCTCTCTCTCAATGGAATTACATCACGGGTTCCTGATCTGTACTAAACAGAAATGCATAATTCTGGCTATGATGAATGTCATTCTCCTAATGTTTCACAAGTTTGGACATCACAGCGCAGCGCATAGTAGAGTACATTGCGGTACTATACAGCACAGTAGAGTACAGTGCAGTACTTTTCTTTACAGCACTGTGCTATCCAAACTTGTGTAACTTACATCTATGATAGTTTCAGATTTGGTCCAGTCAGATCAGTCTGTGGACCTTAATATCAAGGCCAGGGTGGACTGACCAAATTTCAACTACACTGAACAAAAATATAAAAGCAATATGTAAAGTGTTGGTCCCATGTTCCAAGAGCTGAAATAAAAGATCCCAGTAATTGTCCATACGCATAAAAAGCTTATTTTGCTCAAATTTTGTGCACACATTTTTTTACATCCCTGTTAGTGAGCATTTTTCCTTTGCCAACATAATCCATCCACTTGACAGGTGTGGCATATCAAGAAGCTGATTAAACAACATTGAATTGATTAAACATTACATAGGTGCACCTTGTGCTGGGAACAATAAAAAGCCACTCTAAAATGTACCGTTTTGTCACACTGCCACAAATGTCTCAAATTGAGGGAGCATGCAATTGGAATGCTGACCTCAGGAATGTCCACCAGAGCTGTTGTCAGAGAATTTAACATGAACTTCTCTACCATAAGCCGCCTCCAACATCGTTTTAGAGAATTCGGCAGTACGTCTAACTGCAGACCACGTATATGGCATTGTGTGGGCGAGCGGTCAACGTTGTGAACATAGTGCCCCATGGTGGCGGTGGGGTTATGGTATGGGCAAGCATAAGCTACGGACAATGAACAAAATTGCATTTTATCAATGGCAATTTGAATGCACAGAAATACCGTAACAAGATCCTGAGGCCCATTGTGAGGTCCATTTTTAAAAAAAAAGTATCTGTGACTAACACATCCATATCTGTATCCAGTCATGTGAAATCCTTATATTAGGGCCTAATGAATATGTTTCAATTGACTGATTTCCTCATATTAACTTACTCAGTAAAATCTTTGAAATCGTTGCATGTTGCATTTCGATTTTTGTTCAGTATACTTTTCAATGTCCATGGATGTCCGGTGTCGGTCGGTGCTCAGTGGGTGAGGATGCTGGTTACTGTAATTGGAAAGGGAGGGGGCTCATGGGTAGGTGTCGGTAAGAGCTGAGAGAGGCGACATTTAACTGGAGAATCAGAGAGTGAGGCAGAGCGAGAGACAGTCTTGATTTGACCACCAGACAACAGAAATAAAACAGTTATCAGTAGAACATAACAGAATGCCAGTGGAAGGGAGGACAGTAACAGGTGACGCAACTGTGGTTTGTGACTATTATGATTTTCCAATGTAGCCAAATCAGTTGCAGTAATTCCGTTAAAGATTTTTTGGAAATTCCGTTATGAGTTTCAATCACTTAATCATTTATAGGTCTACCATTACTTGTTACTGTGCACTTTCATTATGCTCCCTCATGAGGAAGACAAATAAAAGATAGCTGAGGCACAAGGCAATATTTCTTAAACTTACATAAGGTAAACAGTTTCTCCAAAATAAAATGTAAGTGTTGATATTAGTTGGCAGGGGTCTTTAGGTCAACATTGTGTTCCTATGTATTTCTGATACCTTTTAAGACTTTTCTGATGTTTTCTAAGACCCCTTTTTCATCTGTTTATCCAGAAATTGTGACGACCCTCCCACTCTATCTGCCGTATTCTCTCTTTGTTCTTGTTTCCTTATTAGGATGCTGTTGGGCGGAGTTGGGAGGGTCGTCAGCTACATGGGAAACACCTGGGCCCGGTGTGTCCCAGGATAAATAGACCTCTTCCACATTCATGGAGGAGACTCTCTCCATGCAGACACTTTGATAGATTTTGTTGTGTTTCTTGGTGGTTTTAGGTTGTTTGCTTTATAGCACCTTCCAACACTCTGCATTATCACATCCATGCATGAAAAACACTCACTTACACTACTGATTACACACACCATTGTATATTTTGCTTAGTTGCTTCATTTAATAAATTTATATTTTGTTACTCCTTATCTCCACGTTGTCTCCCTTTTGTTACGGGCTTTGAGCCGGTTCGTGACAAAATCAAAACTCTAAAATTATGCAAATATTCGGGGATGGAACATTGTTGAAAAATGCACCTATGCCTTCATTTCACAAAAATAAACTTTTAGCTTTCATTTGACATGCTCCTATGAACTTCACATGTTGGTGCTCATGGATCATTTTCAGAGGAAATGCCCACAACCAACTTAACAGGAAGAAAGGAGGAGGAGAGAAGGAAAAAGGAGAGAGGGAAGAGGAAAGAGAGAGAGAGAGGCTGGTTCAATTGTAAGGCATGCCATTTGTTTTTCCCTTCTCACCAAGCATTATAATACTATTGCATTGTGAATTGTGAACAATGGCAGGATGCTGTTTTCAAAAAATTAAATGTTTAATCTTGTGCAAAGATGGGGGGGGCGCAGCTTGATGTATTACATTTGGACAAAGTATTCTCTATCTTGGATGTACAAACAGTCACAAGCATTGTCCACACACACAGACAAAGCCGGCAGCTAGCAAAACAAACTCAAGCTATACACGCCATCATTTATTTGCCAAAGGTATGTTCTGCATACCAAGGAAGCCTCTCAGAGGAGGGTCCAGGCTTTGTTTCAAAGGGGGGGTGAGGGGGTAAACCTCCTCCTAGCATCACTAATGCACCCCTGTCACATGCATTATGCCAGGGAAACCTAAGAGGAACCCTTTGGCTCCCCCAGCCCCTTAAGGTGGTCCCTCAGTGTGGCATTTGTGCCCCAGGCATGAGTCTTGAGCTGGGCCAGAGCACTGAGTGATAGATTGTGTATTGTTCTCCAGGCCCTGGGCTGTCTTGAGCATAGCTGAGTTGAGGGGATGTTTTTGCATTCCTCGACACGACTCCCCCCGTGTTCATGATTCGAGGTGCTTCCTCTCCGTGGCAACAGCACCAGCATCGGTGTGAATCTGAGTTTGAGTTTGAGTGAGTGACAGAGCGACCACCAGTCACACACCCCCCCCCCCCCCCCTCGGAAAGTACTCAGACACCTTGACTTTTTCTACATTTTTCTACAACCTTATTCTAAAATGGATTTTAAAAAATCTAACAAATCCTCAGCAATCTACACCCAATATATGACAAAGCAAAAATAGGTTTTTAGAAATTTTAGCAAATGTATAAAAAAAATAATAACAGTAACACCTTATGTTCATAAGTATTCAGACCCTTTGCTATGAGACTCAAAATGGAGCTCAGATGCATCCTGTTTCCATTGATCATCCTTGAGGTGTTCCTACAACTTGATTGGAGTCCACCTGTGGTAAATACAACTGACACTGAGCATTCGGAAAGGATTCAGACCTCTAGACTTTTTCCATATTTTGTTACGTTACAGCCTTATTCTAAAACGGATTAAATCGTCGTCGTCGTCGTCCCCCCTCATCAATCTACACACACTTTACCCAATAATGACAAAGCAAAAACAGATTTAAAAGGACATTTTTGCTAATTTATAAAAAACAAAAAAATGAAATATCACATTTCCATAAGTATTCAGACCCTTTACTCAGTACTTTGTTGAAGCACCTTTGGCAGCAGCTATAGCCTCAATTCATCTTTGGTATGACGCTACAAGCTTGGCACACCTGTATTTGGGGAGTTTCTCTGAATTCTGCTCAGCAGATCGTCTCAAGCTCTGTCAGGTTGGATGGGGAGCGTTGCTGCACAGCTATTTTCAGGTCTCTCCATAGATGTTTGATCAGGTTCAAGTCCGGGCTCTGGCTGGGCCACTCAAGGACATTTCAGAGACTTGTTCCAAAGCCACTCCTGTGTTGTCTTGGCTGTGTGCTTAGGGTTGTTGTTCTGTTGGAAGGTGAACCTTTGCCCCCGTCTGAGGTCCTGAGCGCTCTGGAGCAGGTTTCCATCAAGGATCTCTCTGTACTTTGCTTAGTTCATATTTCCCCTCGATCATGACTAGTCTCCCACTCCCTGCCACTGAAAAAACATCCCCACAGCATGATGCTGCCACCAACATGCTTCACCGTAGGGATGGTGCCAGGTTTCCTCCAGACGTGACGCTTGGCATTCAGGCCAAAGAGTTCAATCTTAGTTTCATCAGACCAGAGAATCTTGTTTCTTAAGAGTCCTTTAGATGCCTTTTTGGCACCTTTTACTGAGGAGTGGCTTCCGTCTGGCCACTCTACCATAAAGGCCTGATTGGTGGAGTGCTGCGGAGATGGTTGTCCTTCTGGAAGGTTCTCCCATCTCCACAGAGGAACTCTGGAGCTCTGTCAGAGTGACCAAGGCTCTCCTCCCCAGATTGCTCAGTTTGGCTGGGCGGCCAGATCTAAGAAGAGTTTTGGTGGTTCCAAACTTCTTCCATTTAAGAATGATGGAGGCCACTGTGTTCTTGGGGACCTTCAAATGCTGCAGAAATATGTTGGTACCCTTCCCCAGATCTGTGTGTGACGATCCTCCCACTCTGTCTGCCGTATTCTCAATCCTGTCTCTGAGCTCTACGGACAATTCAACTGTGGGACCTTATATAGACAGCCTTTCCAAATCATGTCCAATCAATGTAATTTACCACAGGTGGACTTCAAGTTGTACAAACATCTCAAAGATGATCAATGGAAACAGGATGCACCTGAGCTAAATTGAGTCTCATAGCAAAGTGTCTGAACTTATGTAAATAAGGTATCCATTGTTTATTTTTAACACATTTGCAAAATGTTCTACAAAACTGTTTTATCTTTGACCTTATGGGGTATTGTGTGTAGATTGAAGAAGGAAAAAAAACATTTAATACATTTTAGAAAAAGGCTGTAATGTAACAAAATTAGAAAAAAATTGAAGGTGTCTGAATATGTTTTTGTGTATATATATATATTTTATAGCTACTATTTTTATTACTGTCTTCATAATTTTTGTATATCACTACGCTTTGCCAACATTGATTGACCTTGTCATTCATGCCATTAAAGCATATTGAATTGAGATGGCCCTATATCCATATAAGATATAGGGCCTGTCTCTAAGCCTGTATGCTCATGCACAGACAGGCTTAAATAAATCATCTGGAAAAACACATTGGTGGTTTATAGTCATGCAATCTCTGCCAAACCACATTAAACATTTTAACAGTGCTCTCATGCCCGAAATAGTGCATGTCTGAGAACAGTGCAGGTATGCGCCAGGTCTCAACAAAACTTCTGGAGCATTGCATGTTGCAGATAGATTACAAGTAGTCACACAACTCGTAAATGACTTCAGCAAAATAACTTCTACACCACAAAGCTGGGAATAAACTACATCCCTGGTAATTTAAGTTGTTTTGCACCAGCTCCACAGCATCATAGGCCCAGCCGGACTGAACTGGTACAGATCAAAGAGAGATGGGTCCTCCCTGCCTTGACATTCCCACTGATTGGACAATGTAGGATTGGTGAAAGCAATAGGTTGGTAACCTTGCTCTCACTCATCCAATCATTTCTAGATAATTTATAACCTCCAGGAAGGCAGGGTACATTTGGTCAGTATTGGAATGAGGCCCATGGCGCTCTGCTCCACAGGCCCTGCCACATGCTCCTGGAGGCTAACTGGACTGGGAGAGAGTGGGTGGAGAGCTGGGACTGGGAAAGAGTGGGTGAAGAGCTGGGACTGGGAGAGAGTGGGCGGCCGCCAGGGACTGGGAGAGAGTGTGTGAAGAGCTGGGACTGGGAAAGAGTGGGTGAAGAGCTGGGACTGGGAAAGAGTGGGTGATGAGCTGGGACTGGGAAAGAATGTGTGAAGAGCTGGGACTGGGAGAGAGTGGGCAGCTGCCAGGGACTGTGAGAGAGTGGGTGAAGAGCTGGGACTGGGAGAGAGTGGGCAGCTGCCAGGGACTGGGAGAGATCGGGTGAAGAGCTGGGACTGGGAGAGAGTGGGTGAAGAGCTGGGACTGGGAGAGAGTGGGCGGCTGCCAGGGACTGGGAGAGAGTGTGCTGGGTGTGGGTGTCTCCATCACAACATCACATGATCCAACCACTTCCTAAACCAAAGTATAGCTGCTGGTGGCCATGGTGGTTGGGTGGGTAGTGTCAGAAATTACATTGTAGGGTCGAGTTTGAACTCTTAGCGTTCCATTTCTCTCTCTATCACTCCCACTATCCATACATGGGTGTCTCTCTGTGGCAGAAAAACAGCATGGACAGAATAGTTTGCAGTGAGTTTAGTGTTTTGTGCGGGGCAATTGAAAAGGCAGATGCCAACTCCCAAAGAGAGTGAAGCAGAGGAGCTGGACAGAAGGGAATATACTATGTGTGCACGCACGCACGCACACACGCAAACACCCCCCCCCCCCCCCCCCCCCCCACCACACACACACACACACACACACACACACACACACACACACACACACACACACACACACACACACACACACACACACACACACACACAGAAAAACAGACAGGCTGCCATACGTGTTGATTCAGCAGTAGTCTCAGGGTCTGGTAGTCAGATGGAGATCCATCCATCATGAACCCCAGAGACAGAGTAACCAGGAAGACCCACAGGAATACTACTATACTGGAACTACAGTAGCAGATGTGGACACCCCTCCAGGAACACTCACAGGTGGAAAGAAAGACATATATGCAAGAGTTCTCAGAGTGAGTGGGTTCAAACCAAGTCCACAGCAATTTTATATACAGTATATATTTTTAATTCTCCCCAATTTTGTGATATCCAAATTGGTAGTTACAGTCTCGTCCCATCGCTGCAATTCCTGCATGGACTCTGGAGAGGCGAAGATCGAGAGCCATGCGTCCTCTGAAACACGATCCCGCCAACCTGCACTGCTTCTTGACACACTGCTCGTTTAACCCGGAAGCCAGCCGCACCAATGTGTTGGAGGAAACACTGTGCAGCTAGCGACCGAAGTCAGCATGCATGAGCCCGGCCTGCCACAAGGAGTCGCTAGAGCGCGATGGGACAAGGACATCCCAGCCGGCCAAACCTTCCCCTAACCCGGACGACGCTGGGCCAATTGTCAAGTGTGCAAAGCTGCTATCAAGGCAAAGGGTGGCTACTTTGAAGAATCTCAAATATAAAATATATTTTTGTTTGTTTAACACTTTTTTGGTTACTACATGATTCCATATGTGTGTTATTTCATAATTTTGATGTCTTCACTATTATTCTACAATGTAGAAAATAATAAAAATAAAGAAAAACCCGGGAAAACACACACACCACACAACCGTTCAAAAGTTTGGGGTCACTTAGAAATGTCTTTTTGTTTTTGGAAAAAAAGCACATTCTTTGGTCCATTAAAATAACATCAAATTGATCAGAAATACAGTGTAGACATTGTTAATGTTGTAAATGACTATTGTAGCTGGAAACGGCAGATATTTTATGGAATATCTACATAGGCCCATTATCAGCCACCATCACTCCTGTGGTCTAATGGCACGTTGTGTTAGCTAATCCAAGTTTATAATTTTAAAAGGTTAATTGATCATTAGAAAACCCTTTTGCAATTATGTTAGCACAGCTGAAAACTGTTGTCCTGATTAAAGAAGCAATACAACTGGCCTTCTTTAGACTAGTTAAGTATCTGGAGCATCAGCATTTGTGGGTTCGATTACAGGCTCAAAATGGCCAGAAACAAAGAACTTTCTTCTGAGACTCGTCAGTCTATTATTGTTCTGAGAAATGAAGGCTATTCCATGTGAGAAATTGCCAAGAAACTGAAGATCTCGTACAACGCTGTGTACTACTACCTTCATAGAACAGCGCAAACTGGCCCTAACCAGAATAGAAAGAGGAGTGGGAGGCCCCAATGCACAACTGAGCAAGAGGACAAGTACATTAGAGTGTCTAGCTTGAGAAACAGATGCCTCACAGGTCCTCAACTGGCAAATTCATTAAATAGTACCCGCAAAACACCAGTCTCAACATCAACAGTGAAGAAGCGACTCCGGGATGCTGGCCTTCTAGGCAGAGTTCCTCTGTCCAGTGTCTGTGTTCTTTTGCCCATCTGAATCTTTTATTTTTATTGGCCAGTCTGAGATATGGCTTTTTCTTTGCAACTGGTTTGATTCCAGGCTGTATCACAACCGGCCGTGGTTGCCACAATCTATCTGCAATATTAAAGCTGATCTACACCCCCCTCGCCAAAAAACATAAATATATATATTTATGTTTTTCTATATATATATATATATATATATATTTTTTTTAAATTAAATACAAACAAATTTTTATTTGGTGGATTTCGAAAAGAGGCGTATCCAGAAAACATGATGCTAACAGAAAGGAAGGAGGTGGGTAGCTAGCTAACTGTGTGCCATTGTGGCAAACTATTTATACGGAACAAAAATTTTAAAAACGCAACATGCAAATATATCAATGATTTTACTGAGTTACAGTTCAAATAAGAAAATCATTCAATTTAAATAAATTCATTTGGCCCTAATCGATGAATTTCACAACTGGGCAGAAGCTCAGCCATGGGTGGGTCTGGGAGAGCATAGGCCCTACCACTGGGGAGCCGGGCCCACCCACTTGGGAGGTGCACTTGTGTAATGATCATGCGGTTTCATCAGCTTCTTGATATGCCACACCTGTCAGGTGGATGGATTTTCTTGGCAAAGGAGAAATGTTCACTAACAGGGATGTAAACAAATGTGTGCACAACATTTTGAGAGAAATAAGGTTTTTGTGCGTATGGAACATTTCTGGGATCTTCTATTTCAGCTCATGAAACCAACACTTCACATATTGTGGTTATACTTTTATTCAGTATATAAACAAAAAGACCTGACATACTGTATTACCTCTCAGGTAGCTTTCCGTTTTGATAGGGTTATTTTACCTAAAATTCTTCAGGCCTACCTATAAAAAAATAACAAATACAACTCTGAACCTCTGCCCAGCCTGGCAAGAGTGGTGGTGGTGGAACAAACAAAGACACACACATGAGTTTCTTTTCTGGAAAATGTGGCTCAGGACATTTCACCTGCAGCATTTAAATGTATCGGACCCATATGCATTGGGTGCATAATCCATTAGGGCGTTCACCCACGGTGCTCAGAATGACACAAATCACAAATAGATGAAGGTAATTCATATTAACAGAACATGCAAGTCAAGGGTGCAACGATGTGCAGTCTTTCTTTCCTAATTCTGATGAGCAATTTGACGATATTAAAATAACTGTCCACGTTTACTTTTCCTCAGCCAACAAGTTGAGTAACGAAAAGAAAAAAAATCACTAGCCTATGTCAAACTACTATCCCCACAGTAGAAAAGTTGACCTATTCTATTGGTCAGCTTGTCGAGAAAGAAATAGCCTATACCAAACAGACTCTGGGACAGTTGTGGGATGATAGATCCCAAATTCATACAACCAGTAGGCTGCAGGCTACATAATATATATTTTTTAAAGCAAATGAGTCTGATGCCACAGATCAGAAGGTTTATCTTAAAATGTTGATAAACTATTTTTCTTCACATAAGCGCAGCAATGTGCACAAGGCAGTAGGCTACGTGCAAATGTTTGTTCCATAATGCATTTAGCGGAAAAACACCATCTAAAGAACACGCACATGAGAGCGGAATTTAGAAAGAGGGGAGATCTGATATGCAATAACTAGCATGTGCTAATTTTATTTATCAGCTTTTCTATACATTTAAGTCGACCAAAAGCCGGCTATTACCGGCTAATGGAAACCCCACACAGAGCCTGTATTGGGCTTCACAGGGTGAAAGGGGTTCTTTCACAACACCATGGCCTGCTTCATTGATATGCCACTGGCTGTGTCGGAGCATTGAGATCTAATGGAGGCACTGCAGTCCCACAGGGAAGAAATTGGCTGTGAGAAACTCTCAGGTATTCCAGGGTATCAATAACATGAAACACAATGGCTGAAACACACATTATCTAACATCATTCAAATGGACCACAATGGCTGAAACCTACATTATCTAACATCATTAACATGGAACACAATGGCTGAAACCTACATTATCTAACATCATTCAAATGTACCACAATGGCTGAAACCTACATTATCTAACATCATTCAAATGTACCACAATGGCTGAAACCTACATTATCTAACATCATTAACATGGAACACAAAGGCTGAAACCCACATTAATCTTGTATGAGGAATGGAAAGCGGATTATGGAGAGAGAAGGCAATGATTGTTTGGTTGTTGCCAGTGGAAAGACTAAATGACAAACGGAAAAGCAAAATGTGAAAATCTAAACAATTTAGATGCTCATCAACAAAATGGACAACGCCACTGGAAAGGCAACCTAAGCATGCAAAACTAAAGTTTGTATTTTCCGAATGTAACATTCAACATTTAGGAGTCCACATTTTGGGGTATACTGTTCTATATACACACACACACACACACACACACATCAAAACTTTGTTTGTCAATTCAGCCTCATCCATAACACTAGAATTGCCCATAAGTAATGTGTTAACACTGGAAGAGAAAAGGGCCTATAGGGCAGGATTTATTCAGGGTGGAACGTCCCTATCAAGCAAAAGCTACAGTACAGCTACAGTACAACAGAGCTACAGTACAGCAGAGCTACAGTACAGAACAGCAGAGCTACAGCTACAGAACAGCAGAGCTACAGTACAGCACAGCAGAGCTACAGTACAGCACAGCAGAGCTACAGCTACAGAACAGCAGAGCTACAGTACAGTACAGCTACAGTACAGCACAGCAGAGCTACAGTACAGCACAGCAGAGCTACAGCACAGCTACAGCTACAGTACAGCAGAGCTACAGTACAGCTACAGTACAGCACAGCAGAGCTACAGTACAGCTACAGTACAGCAGAGCTACAGTACAGCTACAGTACAGCACAGCAGAGCTACAGTACAGCTACAGTATAGCACAGAAGAGCTACAGTACAGCTACAGTACAGCAGAGCTACAGTACAGCTACAGCTACAGTACAGCTACAGTACAGCACAGCTACAGTACAGCACAGCTACAGCTACAGTACAGCACAGCTACAGCTACAGTACAGCTACAGTACAGCTCAGCAGAGCTACAGTACAGCTACAGTACAGCACAGTTACAGCTACAGTACAGCACAGCTACAGCTACAGTACAGCTACAGCTACAGTACAGCAGAGCTAGAGTACAGCACAGCTACAGCTACAGTACAGCAGAGCTACAGTACAGCTACAGTACAGCACATTACAGCACAGCTACAGCAGAGCTACAGTATAGTATAGTACAGCTACAGCATAGTACAGCTGCAGTACAGCAGAGCTACAGCACAGCTACAGTACAGCAGAGCTACAGTACAGCACATTACAGCACAGCTACAGCAGAGCTACAGTACAGCTACAGTATAGTACAGCTACAGTGTAGTACAGCTACAGTGTAGTACAGCTGCAGTACAGCTACAGTATAGTACAGCTACAGTACAGCAGAGCTACAGTACAGATACAGTACAGCACATTACAGCACAGCTACAGTACAGCTACAGTACAGCACAGCTACAGCTACAGTACAGCTACAGTACAGCACAGCTACAGCACAGCTACAGTACAGCACAGCTACAGTACAGCTACAGTACAGCTACAGCTACAGTACAGCTACAGTACAGCAGAGCTACAGCACAGCTACAGTACAGCACAGCTACAGTACAGCTACAGTACAGCACAGCTACAGTACAGCTACAGTACAGCAGAGCTACAGTACAGAACAGCAGAGCTACAGCTACAGAACAGCAGAGCTACAGTACAGCACAGCAGAGCTACAGTACAGCACAGCAGAGCTACAGCTACAGAACAGCAGAGCTACAGTACAGTACAGCTACAGTACAGCACAGCAGAGCTACAGTACAGCACAGCAGAGCTACAGCACAGCTACAGCTACAGTACAGCAGAGCTACAGTACAGCTACAGTACAGCACAGCAGAGCTACAGTACAGCTACAGTACAGCAGAGCTACAGTACAGCTACAGTACAGCACAGCAGAGCTACAGTACAGCTACAGTATAGCACAGAAGAGCTACAGTACAGCTACAGTACAGCAGAGCTACAGTACAGCTACAGCTACAGTACAGCTACAGTACAGCACAGCTACAGTACAGCACAGCTACAGCTACAGCTACAGTACAGCACAGCTACAGCTACAGCTACAGTACAGCTACAGTACAGCTACAGTACAGCTCAGCAGAGCTACAGTACAGCTACAGTACAGCACAGTTACAGCTACAGTACAGCACAGCTACAGCTACAGTACAGCTACAGCTACAGTACAGCAGAGCTAGAGTACAGCACAGCTACAGCTACAGTACAGCAGAGCTACAGTACAGCTACAGTACAGCACATTACAGCACAGCTACAGCAGAGCTACAGTATAGTATAGTACAGCTACAGCATAGTACAGCTGCAGTACAGCAGAGCTACAGCACAGCTACAGTACAGCAGAGCTACAGTACAGCACATCACAGCACAGCTACAGCAGAGCTACAGTACAGCTACAGTATAGTACAGCTACAGTGTAGTACAGCTACAGTGTAGTACAGCTGCAGTACAGCTACAGTATAGTACAGCTACAGTACAGCAGAGCTACAGTACAGATACAGTACAGCACATTACAGCACAGCTACAGTACAGCTACAGTACAGCACAGCTACAGCTACAGTACAGCTACAGTACAGCACAGCTACAGCACAGCTACAGTACAGCACAGCTACAGTACAGCTACAGTACAGCTACAGCTACAGTACAGCTACAGTACAGCAGAGCTACAGCACAGCTACAGTACAGCACAGCTACAGTACAGCTACAGTACAGCACAGCTACAGTACAGCTACAGTGCAGCAGAGCTACAGTACAGCTACAGTACAGCACAGTAGAGCTACAGCACAGCACAGATACCACAAAGCTACAGTACAGATACAGTACAGTACAGCTACAGCTACAGTACAGTACAGCTACATCAGAGCTACAGTACAGATATCATACAGTACAGCTACAGCACAGCAGAGCTACAGTACAGCACAGCTACAGTACAGTACAGCTACATCAGAGCTACAGTACAGCTACAATATAGTACAGCTACAGTACAGCAGAGCTACAGCACAGCACAGAACAGCTACAGTACAGCAGAGCTACAGCACAGCTACAGTACAAATACAGTATAATACAGCTACAGTATAGCACAGCTACAGTACAGCAGAGCTACAGTACAGCTACAGCACAGCTACAGTAGAGCTACAGTATAGTACAGCTACAGCTACAGCAGAGCTACAGTACAGCAAAGCTACAGTACAGCAGAGCTACAGTACAGCTACAGCACAGCTACAGCAGAACTACAGTACAGCTACAGTACAGTAGAGCTACAGCAGAGCTACAGTACAGCTACAGTACAGCAGAGCTACAGCACAGCAGAGCTACAGTACAGCAGAGCTACAGTACAGCTACAGTACAGCAGAGCTACAGTAAGTGACAGGGTTTCTGTTAGCCGGTAATAGCCAGCTTTTGGCATCTTTTATTGGTATTGGTGTCTTTGCAATATATACTCCAATTTAATGAAATATCTTGTTTTTGTCTATAACTGTTCTGTACTTTGTTATGTATTTGTGCATTTTATGTGGACTCCAAGGAAGAGTAGATGCTGCATGTGCAGTAGCAAATGGGGATCCTAATAAACTAAACCCACTAGTAATAACTTTCCGACATGATGCCTCTCCAAAATCAGATGGCCATGAGCAGTCCAACCACATCTGCACAGACACATTCATTCATCAACTAGTACAGCATTCAACACCACTGTCCACTCCAAGTTTGTCACCAAGCTTAGGACTCTGAACACCTCCCTCTGCAACTGGATCCTGGACTTCCTGACGGGCTGATCCCGGGTGGTGAGGGTAGGCAACATCACCTCCGCCACGCTGCCCCTTAACATAGGAGCCCCACATGGGTGTGTGCTTAGTCCCCTCCTGTACTCTCGGTTCACCCACGACTGTGTGGCCACGCACGCCTCCAACACCATCATCAAGTTTGCTGATGACACAACGATGGTGGGCCTGATCACCGGTGACAATGAATCAGCCTACAGGGAGATGTTTAGTGACTTGGCAGTGTGGTGCCAGAACAACAACCTCTCCCTCAACATCAGCAAGACCAAGGAGTTGATCGTGAACTACAGGAAACGGGGGGCCGAGCACGCCCCTATCCACATCGACGGGCCGCAGTGGAGCAGGTCGACAGCTTCCTCAGTTCCTCGGTGTCCAAATCACTAAAGACATAAAATGGTCCAAACACACACACACACAGTCGCAAAGAAGGCACAACAGCATTTTGACTGGCTGGATCACTGCCTGGTATGGCAATAGCACCACCCTCGATTGCATGGCGCTACAGAGGGTGGTGCAGACAGCCCATGTCCATCACTGGCGCCGAGCTCCCTGCCATCCAGGACATCTATATCAGGCCCGGAAAATCGTTAAAGACTCCAACCACCTCTCTGCTTCCGCACGGCAGGCGGTACCGGTGCATCAAGTCTGGCACCAACAGCCTCTTGAACAGCTTCCATCCCCAAGAATAAGACTGACAAAAAGTTCACAAAATAGCTACACAGACTGAGTTAACCTTGTATCCTCATTGACCTTTTTATTTTTGTCTCTGTGCACACTCACAGGGCCCTAGACACACACTCACTCACTCCATCTTCTGATCACTCACACATAACATGCAAATACATTTATACTGACTCTACACCCACTCACATACAAGCTGCTGCTCCTCTGTTTATCTTACATCCTGTTGCCTAGTCACCTTACTATTCATATCTACCTGGATCAGTATCCCTGCACATTGTAAATATGCTATTGGAACGGACCCTGTATATTGTATGCTAACTTACTTATTATGGTCTTCATATGACTTATTTTTGTGTTTTCTTTTTCTTGTATTACATTGTTATTGATTATTGCATGGTTGGGTTTTGCAAGAAAGACATTTCACTATACTGCGTGTGACATTAAAACTTAAATTGTTTCTTGCTAGAGAGAATGTCATCTGATCTACGGAGGTCAAATAAGAGGGATAGCAGCCTTCATTCAGGGAACCAAGGCAAGTAGCGAATCAATACAATAATGGAGTGCTCCTCTCTAGCCATTTATTAGGTTTCCTGTGACATGAATTATAAAAAAAACACAGCACAGCAAGATAGACAGAGATTCATTCCCTGCACTATGGCACAATTAAGATTCCTTAAAGTATCCTTTCAGAATTCACAGTCTGCACTGCTACATTCACATTCTCTTGCATTGTATTTATTAAGGATCCACATTAGCTGCTGCCAAGGCAGTAGCTACTCTTCCTGGGGTACAGCAACATTAAGACAGTTACAGTGCATTCGGAAAGTATTCAGACCCCTTCACTTTTTCCACATTTTGTTACGTTACAGCCTTTTTCTAAAATGGCTAAAAGTTTCTTTTTTACCCCTGAATCTACACACAACACCCCATAATGACAAAGCGAAAATAGGTTTTAGACATTTTAGCAAATACATAAAAAAATGTTTTATTTTTTACAGAAGTATTCATACCCTTTGCTATGAGACTCGAAATTGAACTCAGGATGATCAATGGCAACTCAGGAATCCTGTTGCCATTGATCATCTTTGAGATGTTTCTACAACTTGATTGGAGCCCACCCGTGGTAAATTTAATTGATTGGACATGATTTGGAAAGGCACGCACCTGTCTGTATAAGGTCTCACAGTTGACAGTGCATGTCAGAGCGAAAACCAAGCCATGAGGTCGAAGGAATCGTCCGTTGAGCTCCGAGATGACAGGATTGTGTTGTGGCACAGATCTGGGGAAGGGTACCAACACATTTGCAGCATTGAAGGTCCCCAAGAACACAGTGGCCTCCATCATTCTTAAATTGAAGAAGTTTGGAACCACCAATACTCTTCCTAGAGCTGGCCGCCTGTCCATACTGAGAAATTAGGGGAGAAGGGCCATGGTCAGGAAGGTGACCAAGAACCTGATGGTCACTGACAGAGCTCCAGAGTTTCTCTGTGGAGATAAGAGAACCTTCCAGAAGGACAACCATCTCTGCACCACTCCCCCAATCAGGCCTATATGGTAGTGGTCACACGGAAGCCACTCCTCAGTAAAAAGGCACATGACAGTCTGCTTGGAGTTTGCCAAAAAGGCACCTAAAGGACTCTCAGACCATGAGAAACAAGATTCTCTTTTCTGATAAAACCAAGATTGAACACTTTGACCTGAATTCCAAGTGTCACGTCTAGAGTGGCTTCGGGTCTCTGAAGTCTCTGAATGTCCTTGAGTGGCCCAGCCAGAGCCCGGCCTTGAACCCGATCGAACACCTCTGGAGAGACTTGAAAATAGCTGTGCAGCGACGCTCCCCATCCAGCCTGACAGAGCTTCAGAGGATCTGCAGAGAAGAATGGGAGAAACTCCCCAAATACAGGTGTGCCAAGCTTGTAGCGTCATACCCAAGAAGACTCGAGGCTGTAACCAAAGGTGCTTCAACAAAGTACTGAGCAAAGGGTCTGAATACTTATGTAAATGTTATATTTCAGTTTTGTATTTTTAATACATTTGCAAAAATGTCTAAAAACCTGTTTTTACTTTGTCATTATGGAGTATGGAGTATTGTTTAATACATTTAAAAGTAAGGCTGTAACGTAACAAAATGTGCAAAAAGTGAAGGGGTCTCAATACTTTCCGAATGCACCCAAAAAAACGACATGATATGACATAACACTTGTCACAACACATTAAGTGTGTTCCCTCAGGCCACTACTCTACAATACAAAATCCATGTGTATAGAGATCGGCCGAATATGATTTTTCAACGCCGATACCGATACCAATTATTGGGGGACCAAAAAAAGCCGATACCGATTAATCGGACGATTTATTTATTTATTTATAATAATGACAAATACAACAATACTGAATAAACACTTATTTTAACTTAATATAATACATCAATCAAATCAATTTAGCCTCAAATAAATAATGAAACATGTTCAATTTGGTTTAAATAATGTAAAAACAAAGTGTTGGAGTAAAAGTGCAATATGTGCCATGTAAAAAAGCTAACGTGTAAGTTCCTTGCTCAGAACATGAAAACATATGAAAGCTGGTGGTTCCTTTTAACATGAGTCGTCAATATTCCCAGGTAAGAAGTTTTAGGTTGAGGTTATTATAGGAATTATAGGACTATTTCTCTCTATACCATTTGTATTTCATATACCTTTGACTATTGGATGTTCTTATAGGGACTTTAGTATTGCCAGTGTAACAGTATAGCTTCCGTTCCTCTCCTTGCCCCTACCTGGGCTCGAACCAGGAACACATCGACAACAGCCACCCTAAAAGCATCATTACCCATCTCTTCACAAAAGCCGCGGCCCTTGCAGAGCAAGGGGAACAACTACTCCAAGTCTCAGAGCGAGTGACGTTTGAAACACTATTAGCGCGCACCCTGCTAACTAGCTAGCCATTTCACATCGGTTACACCAGTCTAATCTCGGGAGTTGATAGGCTTGAAGTCATAAACAGCTGCTGGCAAACGCACGAAAGTTCTGTTTGAATGAATGCTTACGAGCCTGCTGCTGCCTACCATCGCTCAGTCAGACTGCTCTATCAAATATCAAATCATAGACTTAATTATAATATAATAAACACACAGCCTTAGGTCATTAATATGGTCAAATCCAGAAACTATCATTTCGAAAATAAAACATTTATTCTTTCAGTGAAATACGGAACTGTTCCGTATTTTATCGAACGGGTGGCATCCATAAATCTAAATATTCCTGTTACATTGCACAACCTTCAATGTTATGTCATAATTACGTAAAATTCTGGCAAATTAGTTCGCAACAAGCCAGGCGGCCCAAACTGTTGCATATACCCTGACTCTGCATGCAATGAACGCAAGAGAAGTGACACAATTTCCCTAATTTATTATTGCCTGCTAACCTGGATTTCTTTTAACCAAATATGCAGGTTTAAAAATATATACTTCTGTGTATTGATTTTAAGAAAGGCATTGATGTTTATGGTTAGGTACTTTCGTGCAACGATTACACATTTTTCGCAAATGCGCTTTTGTTAAATCATCCCGTTTGGCAAAGTTGGCAGTCTTTGTTAGGAAGAAATAGTCTTCACAGTTCACAACGAGCCAGGCGGCCCAAACTGCTGCATATACCCTGACTCTGTTGCACAGAATGCAAGAGAAGTGACACAATATCCCTTGTTAAAAGAAATTCATGTTAGCAGGCAATATTAACTAAATATGCAGGTTTAAAAATATATACTTGTGTATTGATTTTAAGAAAGGCGTTGATGTTTATGGTTAGGTACACATTGCGAATGCGCTTGTTAAATCACCCATTTGGCGAAGTAGGGTATGATTCAATGATAAATTAACAGGCACCGCATCGATTATATGACAGACAGAATAGAACTACATTCATTTTTTTTAAAGGCACAAGTAGATTACATATCAATGCATACAAACGTTTTACTATAATTCTATGTCATTTATCTTTGTTTCATATTGTAGTTTATACTTTTTATTCAGTTTAAATCACGATTTCTCAATTTACAGTACATTTGCCAATCAGCTGTGCAGCCAGAGCAATTTTCCATTCCTATTGCCTCATCCCTCTCAAGCATAAAATGTTCCAAATTCTCATCAAGCCACAGGGATTTAACCATTTTTTACAGTCATTTTCTTAATGGGGGCACGCTTCTTAGTACTGGAATAAGCAATTTCATGACTGCGTCAAGTGCAGCGTCTAGTTACACACCACAGACCAGCAACTATTCTTTACATCTTTAACATATGTACACTACAAAGAGTATTGTATGACCTCTTGGTTTTCCTGGATATGGCTACTATATTGTGATCACTACATCCAATGGATGTGGATGCTGCTTTAGAGCACAATTCAGCAACATTAGTAAAGATGTGATCAATACATGCGGATGATTTAATTCCTGTGCTGGTTGTAACTAACAGGGTAGGTTGACTTATAACCTGAATCAGGTTGCAGGCACTGGTTACAGTTTGAAGCTTTTTCTTGAGACAGCTTGATGAAAGCCAGTCAATATTTAGGTCACCCAGAAAACACATCTCTCTGTTGATATCACATACATTATCAAGCATTTCACACATATTATCCAGATACTGACTGTCAGCACTTGGTGGTCTATAGCAACTTCTCACAAGAATGGGCTTTAGGTGAGGCAGATGAACCTGTAGCCATATTACTTCAACAGTATTTAACATTAGATCCTCTCAAAGCTTTACAGGAATGCAGTGACCATATTACAGCCAGTCATGTGTCATGACCACAGTAAAATTCGACATGACCGTTGAGTCACAGTAATCTACTTTTATGCACTCTGGACATGCGTTGGTTCTACCAAACTTGCTAAAGATCATCAGATCGCTAATGGCCTGGTACTCGGGGATCTATTGTCCCTCTAACCACTGACTTCAACGCAAATGCAATAGGAAATGACATCAAACACTTATCAAAACAACATCCTGCTTTTAAAACTCACCTCACTGTGATGATCAATTTGAAGAAAGAAGTTCAACAGCAGGTTGAAACTGAGTGGAAAATAAGGTTGTTGTGGATGTTGTTTCAAAGTCTAACACAACAAGGTGATGATTCATTCAAAACCCTGTATGCATATTAGAGCTTATGCATAGGCTTATGAGCCCAAGCCCCCCCCCCCCCCCCCCCAAGTGAATTAAAATGATGTTTGTGCCTTTATACAATACATAACCTACCGCATATTACACATGGCAGAAAAACATAAAACAAAACTGATTGAAGATGTCTTTGGTACATGATTGGTCTAGCCTATACTCCGAAATTAAACAAATTCAAGTAACCACCTTTGAGTGTGGTGTGCATTATTATTCATACTGAATGGACTGGTTACCTGATGCTATGCGCCACAATTTGTCTGGGAGAGAAAGTATAGCCCTAGGCAATGCTGTTGGTTTATCTGTTGTGCAGGGCTGCTTACAGAGTTAGCCTACAATTATATTACATTTGTATTTGAGTTTGAATAACCTAGTAATAGGGCATGTTTTTACATGCTCATAATGAATTAGGTGACACATTACTTTTAGCAACACAGAGTATCTCACCACCGTGCGTTTCCATCTCCTCCTCTCTCCTTTATTCATTTTTAGAGGGGCTGTCAGCAGTTTAGTGAAATATATTTTGTTGAAAAAACATGTTACTACCGAAGTTCCCGAACATATTTCACTTGGTTTCCCCAAGTGATGCACACGGTAGCTGCAGGAAAAGGGTTGGAGAGCCCATGGCATACAGAGTTCGGGCAGAATATTACCTGTCCCTTAGTGAGATCATGCTCCTCAAACAGTGGTTGATGCCCGGAGTGAAATAAGTTATCGTATATTTATTTCTCTGCTGCTCATATTAAGCACAGCTCAACTATAAAACCAACTACCCGGCATCATTGAAAAACGGACCGACAGGAAAGCGTGCGGCCTCCGGATGACAGGTCTTTCTCAAATCATTAGTAGCCTATAGTCCAGCATATATCTTTAGATTTCTAAGGTTTGTATCATTCACAACTGAAGTTCCCAAACCATTGTAAATCTAGCGTATAGAAACTTTTTCAAATTATCACTTTTACGCTCAACCTAGACACTTCATTATTATATATATACACACATACACACATACACACATACATACATACATACATACATACACATTATATACACATACACATACATACATAATTAAAATGTTGTTAATATTAGGACAACATTTATATTTGTGGGAACAAATTTGAGATTGTCCCATTTTTAAAGAATCCCTGAGCTCTAAAACAGCACCATTTTATCTTAGGCTCATGACGAAATGTGTAAAAGCCTGAGATTAGCTATAATACTCCACATTTTTTTCAGTGCCCCATAGAAGAACAAATGATTGCGGGGCACCGCGAAACTGCGCTACGCCACTGGGCGAAATCATTGCGCTTTGATGCATGGCGGAACGACCAGTGAAAGTAAACAAAACCCTACACGCTTGTCCTCGAAAACCACATACTGAGAAGGACATCGTGGTTGCAATAAAGAAGAACCTCAATTACCTGTAAAGTGTCCAACAAAACACTTCGTCTGAATTTTCCTCGCCGTATCTCCATTTCAAGGGCTGAACCCCGGGCAATCGTGGCTCTTGTTGTTTGATTTCGGCAAAACATTGCAAACTTCTGGTGCTAATCAAAATGACCTTGCTGTTTGAAACGTCGTATTGGTAGAGCGCTAGTGTGAAGATCCTTTTCAATGTAGCTCATCCAGGTGCGCAGCTACTGCAACATTTATCGAAAGGACACAATTATGTCAACTCAGTCTTACAATTATTTCTCAACCGCAAATAACAAACTATTCATAGATTAACGTTTACAGACTCCTTCCGTTCCAGCATCTTTCCAAGACTGTTATAAAGCGGTGTGTGACACCGCTGTGGTGCGCGACGTAACTTTTCCACTATCCCAGTTCAGACCTCTACCCCAGTTCAGACCTCTACGGGCGGTGTCTCGCTTAGCGCTGTGTGTAGGCAGTGATTTGGCTTTGTACTGCTGCTGGTTGGTTGGTTGGTAGGCTATGATTGTGTAGAGCCGGGCACGGTACGGTTGGAGGGAGGGACTGCAACTGAACAAACACCAGAGAAATGACAGAAGCCTGTTTCTTCTGGTTGAGTTACAAAGTAGATCACCTCCACTAGGCATTGCTAGGGCAGTGAATGGGGACAACCTGCCTGCCTACTGAATGTACAGCCTAGCTACTGTAGAAAAATGACATCAGTCTACTGTTGGTGCTGCTACTGATTATGGTAACAGATTATTCATAGGCAAAAGAGAGGACAAGTAGGATGAGGGGGTGTACATGCAGGTAGGTGTCATGGACCAGATGGGGCAAAGAGGTTTCTGTCTGGATAGATGTGTCTACGCAGGGTTGGATCAAAAACCTACAGGAGGGTAGCTCTCCGGGCCCAGGGTTGGAGGGAAAACCTACAGGACTGTAGCTCTCCAGGAACAGGGTTGGAGAGCCCTGGACTCTACTGTGTTGCTCATATCATATACAGACAGACAGGAAAGCATGAGGATGCAGGATGTGTGTTTTGGGTATCAACTATAATTGAAAAAGATAATGGACGGCTCTTGAAGAGAGTGAATATGACATATAAAGTTTTATACCTAAACTAATAGAGCATTCAAAAAAAATCGTCCTGCAAGGCCTACTTCTCCCATCACTCCCTTCCCCCTCACCGCAATCAGTTCTATTGGAGTGATGCTGATGGTTGTTGCCTGTGTGGGTAAGGTAGGTATGGGTGACAGAGATCATGTCCGTAGGGGCACCAGCCTGGGTTCCATGGTTGAGAGGCCACCCGTAATGGCTGGTGGGCAAGGCGCTATGTTTAATTTATGACCACCTGTAATGGCTCATAAAGATCAAGGAATGTGTATCAGAAACCCTCCCTGTACTGAGTCATATGGACTACTAGGCCTGCTGAGATTGGAATCTGAAAGGTCAAAGGTTGTCTGTCTCGGATAGGTCTCGCTGAAGACTTATCACTGGTATTAGCTACTCAGTCCTCATTCTTCTAATGGTCTCAATCCAGAGAATCAGTTCATTTTACTAAATTTAGTTTTCAGCCATGAGGGTTTAAAGTTTCTACTGTCTAATATAATGTGAAGGTGGCTGTGTGCCTCAATTTTCATTTGAAAGGGGGGAGGGGCAGTTTAGTCTTGCCAAAGCTGTAAATGTCAGACCTGGCTGCCCTCTCGGACACAAACTGCCTTCCGTCTCCTGACCAGCCCTCAGAACTAGGCACGCCATATGCCTAAAGGGCCATCCTCACAACACTATCAACAAGGCAGGTCCTACAGGCCCTGGTTTTGTCGCATCTAGACTATTGTTCAGTAGTCTGGTCAGGTGCCACAAAGAGGGACTTGGGAAAAATGCAGTTGGCTCAGAACAGGGCAGCACGGCTGGCCCTTACATGTACACAGAGATCTAACATTAATGACATGCATGTCAATCTCTTATGGCTCAATGTGGAAGAGATATTGACTTCATTACTACTTGTTTATGTAAGAGGTGTTGACAAGCTGAATGTACCGAGCTGTCTGTTTAAAATATTGGCACACAGCTCAGACACCCATGCATAACCCACAAGACATGCCACCAGAGGTCTCGTCACAATCCCCTGGCATCTTGCCAGGGGCGGCACGGTGCGTCCGCACCAACATGTTTGGAATGGTGACATTTGCGCGATCGGTTTTCTATCGCTCATTTGCACGTCATGCCAATGATATCATGTCACCGTGTGGGACTGTGGGTCAATTAACCTTGTCGGAGTGGGCGCCCTGATTCTAGTTTGTGAGCTTGGCAGGTTACCGCCTGGGAAGGTCTCCCACTCAGAAGTACGAGATGGGGAGGGGGGCGGGGTTAGGTTGACCTCAGGTCTCCCCACTGGAAGCCCAAGGTAGGGGGAGCAGGGGAATCTATCAAATAGTGCACCTCTAACTTTGTACAGTACTAATGCAATTAGTCAAATCAGTCACACTACGAAATACAACCAAATAAACCACAATTCATTCATAATACTGTTAATATATAGTTTCACAGACATATTGCTGCATTCTTTTCTGGTTTGTGTGAAATTAAGAATAATACAAACCATCAAGGTGAACTGGTTTAGTCTTGACTCTTGGTTGACAGTGTTGGGGGATGGGTAATGCATTGATGCTCGAGCGGAAAATCAACATCATTATTTTCTATTTGTCTTTGTTACTTCTTTTTTATATTTCTGAGTCTTATTTTTTTCTGGGGGGGGATATGTGGTAGTGGAGTAGGGTTCTGAGGGCACACACTTAGTGTGTTGTGAATTCTGTAATGAATATATTGTAATGTTTAAAAATGGTATAGCTGCCTTAACTTTGCCGGACTCCAGAAAGAGTAGCTGCTGCCTTGGCAGGAAGTAATGGGGATCCATAATAAACCCCAGGAAGAGTAGCTGCTGCCTTGGCAGGAACTCATGGGGATCCATAATAAACTCCAGGAAGAGTAGCTGCTGCCTTGGCAGGAACTCATGGGGATCCATAATAAACTCCAGGAAGAGTAGCTGCTGCCTTGGCAGGAAGTAATGGGGATCCATAATAAACTCCAGGAAGAGTAGCTGCTGCCTTGGCAGGAACTAATGGGGATCCATAATAAACTCCAGGAAGAGTAGCTGCTGCCTTGGCAGGAACTCATGGGGATCCATAATAAACTCCAGGAAGAGTAGTTGTTGCCTTGGCAGGAACTAATGGGGATCCATAATAAACTCCAGGAAGAGTAGCTGCTGCCTTGGCAGGAACTAATGGGGATCCATAATAAACCCCAGGAAGAGTAGCTGCTGCCTTGGCAGGAACTAATAGGGATCCATAATAAATACAAAATACAATACACAAGCACAATATTTCATACTGTAAATGTGTTATACATCTGATGCCTTTATGAGCACATGGTTAAGCATCTTCTCTCTGCTAAATCGGCAAACGGATTGTCTTAACTGTAAAGAGCCTTGTTAACCGAAGACTTGTTTGTCTGTCTGCCTGCCACTTACAGAAGATAAATTAGGCCTATGTTAAACACATGCTGTATTTGTCACTTTAGAAGGAACATTTGTCTTTTGTCACATATTATATAGGTCTGTTTTTCTGTCCAAATATTTTATGCAGGGTAAACTAAATGAAGGAGAGGCATGTTAGCCGCACAACAAAATGTTCCATAACTTTGTGTCTAGTTTTTGCACGACACAAGATTGTCTCTCACTGTCTGTGTCATAAATTGTTTGTCTAGATTTTGCATGAGTGTCTGTGTCTTCTAATGAGGATGAATATGGTGTGTCATGGAGTTGGTGTAACTCTTACCATCCAGTCTCTCATTTCAGAGCAGCTTGTTTGGAATAGAGGTTTAGCTAATAGCCATAGGCATTGGAACACATGTGCACCATGGCTTCACTGTGGCTTCACTTGGATATATCCATTTCAGAGTGTCTATGTGAAACAAATTATGTTTACATGTCACATGCCTCTGTGGTCGGAAGGGAGAGAAAATCATAGAGGGGCCGATGCGTTCCCAAGCTGGGGCTGACCCTCTTTAAACTCCCAAGCTGGGACTGACCCTCTTTTTTTAAACTCCCAAGCAGGAGCTGACCCTCTTTGAACTCCTTGCTGGGGCTGACCCTCTTTGAACTCCTTTCTGGGGCCTGACTCTCTTTGAACTCCTTGCTGGGGCTGACCCTCTTTGAACTCCCTTCTGGGGCCTGACGCTCTTTGAACTCCTTTCTGGGGCTGACCCTCTTTGAACTCCTTGCTGGGGCTGACCCTCTTTGAACTCCTTTCTGGGGCTGACCCTCTTTGAACTCCTTGCTGGGGCTGACCCTCTTTGAACTCCCTTCTGGGGCCTGACGCTCTTTGAACTCCTTTCTGGGGCTGACCCTCTTTGAACTCCTTGCTGGGGCTGACCCTCTTTGAACTCCTTTCTGGGGCTGACCCTCTTTGAACTCCTTTCTGGGGCTGACCCTCTTTGAACTCCTTGCTGGGGCAGACCCCTTGGGGACGGCTCTGCCTATGCCTGACTGGGCCTAGAATTTGGAGGCAAGGCATGGTCCAACCCTAGCTCTGAGATTCCCCGCTATGTCATCATTGCTCCACCCCAGATTGTCTGACTTTGTGATTCCTCTGTTCTCTGATGGGCCAAAGAGGAAATTATCTTAGCAACTGCCTCCTCCTCTCTCTCTATCCCATACTGTACATGCATTGCACCCGCATAAACACTACAAACAACATAAACAGCAAATACTGCTGAGAGTCAAACACAGTGGCAAACAGAGGCACAACGGGTGCAAAATGAGACCATCTCATAGCTGCGGGAGCAATGCCTGGAGAACAGCTGGGACATGATGGCATAGTGTAAAATAGTCCTCTGTCATCGCAAACACAGAATCATTTCTCTGTCTCTCTCACGCATGCACCCACACCGGAGAGGAAGGAGGAGAGACAGAGACAGACACCCACAGGGGAGTGAGCAGAAACCACTGGTATGGCAGTGCTCCCATACGGCCCCCAAACAGAGGGGGAATATTACAGCCAGTATCACACTCTGCTCACTATAATTACATATGGCTTTTTTATACTATACACTGCATGTGTATGTTGTACATGCCCTTCTTTATAATCTGGATTGTGGATTAGGTCCTTTGGGGATATTTAAGCAGGAAGGCTCAAGGGGGTGTGGTATATGGTCAATGTACCACGGCTAAGGGCTGTTTTTAAGCACAACGCAATACAGAGTGGCTGGACACAGCACTTAGCCGTGGTATACTGTCCATATACCACAAACCCTGAGGTGCCTTATTGGTATCATAAACTGGTTACCAACGTAATTAGAATAGTAGAAATACATGTTTTGTCAAACCTGTGGTATACGGTCAGATATACCACAGCTGTCAGCCAATCAGCATTCAGGCTCAAACCACCCAGTTTATATAACTATTGTAGATAAGTAATGACCCTTTATTGATGTGAAAGGACTTGTGGGTATCAAGTGTTAAAGAGGATAAAGAAAAATAGAAATACGTATGTGTTCAGTTTCAGCAGAGGACACACTGTACAGTTAGATTCAAATTATAAACTGGGTGGTTCAAGCCATGAATGCTGATTGGGTGACAGCCGTGGTATATTAGACCGTATACCACGGGTATGATAAAACTTATTTTTACTGCTCTAATTATGTTGGTAACCAGTTTATAATATCACTAAGGCACCTCAGGGTTTGTGGTATATGGCTACGGGCAGAGGGGCTAAATTGGCTTCCCTCCAGCCCAAGGTCTTGGTAATACTATTTTGGCATTGATAAACCAGAGGTGTATTCATTATTCAAACAGTTTTGCAATGAAAACTGCTTTTATTGGCCAAATTCAGGTAGGTCCATCCCCATTTCATCATGTCTGCTTCCTAGTGAATACATCCTAGCTTCGGAAGGGTCTCATCAGGGAGCCGAGAGAATAGTTGTGCTGCACAGAGATAGTGTGATAATACACTCCTGTTATCTAGGTATTTTATGAAATGTTGTTGGCCACCATTGAAAATGTCTTTCAAAACGCTCATAATTTGACCTTTAGTTGATCAATTGACATGATTGAATATGGTGTAGAAAGTAGAAACTTTTAAACAAATACTATAACATCCATTATCTAATTTGACTGTACTTGAATGTGTATACAGGAATAGCCTGCCATCTACTGGGGAAGAACGGTTACGATATCTAAGGTGCATCTTGCACCTTATCAACACCCTTGTAAATATAACCATCTTAGTTTTCCTTATATATTTGTGACCTCAACTAGTTGAATATTCACATGTATCGAACAGATTAAAGAACATTAAAAACATTAAAATGTGAGCTAAAACAGCCTTTATTTGTTTTATTTACAAAGAATACAAAAACATGCCTCCAAAGTGTTTCGGAGTTTTGAAACAGGAATGCATCCACGTTACATTTAATTGACAACACTCCCGTCCTCTTCATCTGGGATGGAGACACACACCTAGGACACACAGCAGAGAACAAATGTTTTAAAGATGTAAGTTGACGGTTTGTTAAAAATGGCAACAATTCTAGAGGAAGAATTTATTCTGTAGCATCTAAACATCTGAGGCTCATATAAGTCAGTCAAGGAAGAATTCAATGGAATTCATTCCTAGCAGGTAGCAAATCAGTTTAGTACATGACTAAGCACAGCAAATGACTGTTTATTTACCTGGTAAGAACAGAAGTCCCCTTTCTCACTTGTGGCGAGTCTTCCTTCCAGACGCAGCTTCTTTGCGGCCTTGTTTCAAACCCTGTAAGAGACAAATAAACCATTAAAACAGTTCCTTTTGCATTGAAGAACCTGTTTACTCCTGGTATTGAATTCAAAATTAATGTCCGAGCAATCATCACACGTGATCCAATCACGTCCCAGATTTTGTCGGAACGTGAATGCAACCTAACGTACACACATAGAAGCCACAATGTGTATTAAATAGGAATTGCTTTGTTGTAATAAACCTATCTACAGTATGCAAGACAGAATGCGAAGGGGGTGTAACTGTACCAGGTAGTATCCAGTGTGGTAACCACTCATGTACCAGGCGAGCAGCATACCTCCCAGAGCCGCATCATCCTCTCCGTTTGGACTCATGGGGGGAGGAGGAGGGATCATCTGACAGAGACAAAACGCGTTCAGAGGGAATCTATCGTAACGTTGCAGAGATAAATGTCCTAACAAAACACTGCTCAGTAAGCTCCATGTGTGTTCTCTATCAGCAACACTAAACAGTCGAGAGGGGGGTTGACTCTTTATTCAGAGACTAAAGAAGATCAGAGTGGGAGACAGGCAAGTGGAGAAACCGTGGGAAAAGTGGAAGCAGGGATTGAATTATTGTTGTAAATGTGACTCATGCCGTGGACTATTACCACGGCAACGCAGCTCTGCACCAGAGAAAATATTTCTGCACTCCATCATACCGGTGGCCCACAGGGCATCATAGGAGGCCATCCTGGAGGGGCGGGCCTGGAGGCCCCAGGTCGCCTTGAGTCTCCCTGTAGACAGAACAACAACTTCAATGTGCAGCACACTCCATTGTCAAAGGATTCATTCCATTATCACTTACAGGGGTTTTATATTTAAAATTCCCAACACAGCATCTTTAGCAACTTCTAAATGAAAACAAAATTCACCTAAATTCCATCATTTGTTAGGTCTTTTAATTCCTTGGAGTAATGCATTCTTACATTTACATTGTAAGACAACCACATATCAAAAAAAAAAAAAAAAAATGCATGGACAAATTGTGACTGACAACCTACAATTAGAATCTTCTTACCATTCTGAAGCCAGGCATTGGAGGGGGACCTAGGGGAAAGCCAGGGAAGCCTGGACCCGACATAGGAGGTCCTTTGGGGGATTTGAATTTGGGTTTAGAGCGTGGCACATGACTGTGAGGGTGTGGGGCGGACGACCTGTCGCTCTCCTCTGTAGAAGACTCTGCTTCTTTAACCTGCATTACAGAAAGAGACACGAACACTGACAAAAATGTTTACAGTCAGATGTGTTCAAGAGGCTGAATACATAAATGGTGGTCCACTAGCCTGGTGGAACCAGCCTGATCTAGTTCATGTGCAGTAAAACAGTATGGTGAATGCAGCAATCATCCCCACAAACAGCCTAAACGTACCTTACTAGGGGCTTCCTCATCTACCTCTGAGCTCTCTATCAGAAGGTCTCGGAGGTTCTGCTCCTCCTCGTTCCCATAGTGTGTGAACACAACTATACAGGTGCCCCTCTGCTCATCTATGGATGAGATCGTGGCAGCATACAAATTGCCATCTTTAGACCAGTAGGCACAGCAGGAGTCTCCGACTCGCCACTGCAACACAACACGTTGTATAACTGTTAGACTAGACCGATTAAAGGAACAGTTAACAGATCCTTTTTAATGGGTTTTTGTGTTCTTATAACGTACCACCTACCTCTTTATCCAGAGGAGCATTGCTTCTCTTTCTGCTGCGGTTGTTTCTGTTGTTTTTTCGTTTCTTTCCAGGCTTGTCTCTCTCTGAACTTTGCGTGTCCTCCTCACCTTTCAGGGCAGTCTGACAGTCAGGATCAATAGTTAAAAAATAATCCAAATGTGAGCATGACAGAGGGATAATAGAACATTTTCAAGGACACTTTTCTGAGTTGCTGCTTTAGGAGACATGTCTAGAACGACACACTGTAGCTGTACATGCATGGTTCTCAACCTAAGTATCAAAACCATTCTAACAATGAGGGAAAAAAGACTATTTGCAGAATACTGTCAATGGGGTGGCAAACAACGTTATAACACTGTAACGGCACCTTAAATGATGCAACTGCTTTGTCGTAGGCCTTTATCAGTGCAGTGTCATCCCAAATGTCTGAATCGTCACTCTGGGAAAATAAGAAAATGAGTTTAAGAGCAATCAACCATCTGAGACTCTTTTACATAGCACATTCTTTCTATTTATCTACTAGCAAGACAGCTACAGCCAGCTACCCAAGATTCCATCTAGCCAGTCGTGATGCACTGGCACACGGCTCTATATTCATACATAATAGATGGGTCATAGTTAGCCTGGCCAGCTGTTTATCTAACTAGCATCTAGTCATACAACATGGCCAGCTGATCATTTTTAATCTAATGTCAGTGACTTTCCTAGATCCCTGCTAACCAGATATCTAATTGAAACTGTTTTGGGAATTGGGCCATCAGACTTGAGTGACTGATGCTGGAATATCTGCTGGCAAACTGCCTTGTTACCACTAACAATGATAACTAACCCTTCACTGAAACTGATGCAGTGTTGTGGAGGATGCTCCGAAAATATTGTTACCAAGATTCTAGCGGACTAAACTCCATTCCATGGTGAACGATGTATCAAGATGCCAATTACTTAAAATGGGAACTTAAGCTACACTAAAGCTCCCATTTAAAAACATGTGTTTACTTAACTAACTAATGTTAATTTGAAAAAGTAGTTCACTACATCCAAACTAATGTGTGAAACATTATCATATCAAAAAAGTAATTACACTACTGAAAACACTACTGTTCCAAGATTTGAATTTAATTAAACTACCACCAAGCTACTGCAAAACGTAGTTAAATTACAAGTTTAACTCGATGTAACGTTATCCAACACTGCTCTGGTACCAGGTTTAGACCCAATAGCTAGCTATTAACTAGCTAATGTTAGCTAGTTGGTATCTAGCCAATCAGCAAACAACTAGCAAACCAATCTACGCACTTAGCTAGCGATGTACAGACTGAGTAGCTACATAATTGATAACTTACTTGTGCAGCTCCACGAGCAAAAAGCACATCTTTACACCCATGTGCCATGAATAGGCAGAAATATGGCTGCTCTCACAGCGTTGATAGCCCCCAGCTACTGAAGCAACGTGCGTCGCTGGCTGACGTTCCTAAATAATGATGACGTAGTAAAAACTGCGACAAAAATTGTTAGCACGTTGGCTTGGGAACGAACTAACACTTTTGTTTACCTAGCTAGCTAGAGTTGCTTGCAAGTCGTGATTTGTTGGCTAAAACGATGATAGATCCTGCTTTAGTTTCTTTGGGTGCTCAGATTGTCTTGGCTGCGTCCAGTGATGAGAATCATCCTCCAGAAAACATTATTGACGGGTGAGACGGGTTTATTTATTTACTCTTTCTAAAATATAATTTAGAACCTCTGTGCCTATCTGGTATGCTGTTAGCTAACGTTAGATAGCTAGCTAAACTAACCTGAACTTCCTGTATGTCAGAGTAGCTAGCTACGTGCTTTGTTGTTAAAATCAAGATAAAAATCTAGCTATGGTAGCGTGAGAAGAGCTAGCGAGCTAACGTTATCAGTCTTGTACAGACACCCAACAATATTTCCACACAAAGTCAACATCCTATTGCTATACAATGTCATGTTACACCAGTCAGTAACGCACAGCCAGCAACCCCATGCCACACCATTCATTAACTCACCACCACTGTGCATACCTTGATGAGTCACTTTCTCTCTTCTCAGGAACACTGCAACATTTTGGATGTCCACTGGAATGTTTCCACAGGAGTTCATAATCCGCTTCGCTGAATCTATGAAAATTGCCCTTGTGACAATGCACTGTTATAATGGTATGAAACAAGGTCAAAAGTAACGTATCAAATGGCACACTGTCTAGACCTAAGTATTGGTGTATGTTTAGTTACTACAGTTTGATCACGTTGCTTGAAATGTATCCGTTATTTTGTTCTCATTGTCTTTCAGTTAAGACTCTTAAAATTGAGAAGAGCATCTCAGATGATGCTACTGACTTTGAAGCTATTTCAGAAAAAGGTAAGCAAAGCCACTCTACGGATCCACAGTGCCTCAAAGCAAATGAGGTCTGCCTTTCAAAGCAGTATTGTAATCTTCATTGCATCTTGTTTCAGAATTTGAACACACAGAGGGGCATCTTCAAACAAATGATATTCCAGTGAGTTGACTTCCTATTCTAATCTACATAATGTTCTACATGGTGTCTGAAAATGGCATATACTGTATATACACGTGACTTTGAGTGGTTTGAACTAGTCTTGTTTTTTCCTCTTTACAGCTAAATGGAACGACTGCAACACACTTGCGCTTCATCGTTACCTCTGGATATGACCACTTTGTCTCGGTACACAGGGTCAGTGTAGAGTGATGAAATATATAGTACCTTCTCATAATGTTCAGCTCTACTTATTAAGGAGTTTGTCTGAATATCTAATATGTTTTACATTGCATCATTTTTGTTGTTGTTGTTTATACCTTTTTTTGTAAAGAAACAGGATTTAATTTTAAGGCACAATTCATATTTTGTTTCATTCTACCTGTTCACCAAATCCAAATTGCAATACAATCTTTTCAATAAATCTGACTACTGCTGTAATCTGCTAACAGTTGCATTTGATCCAAAGCATATGGTGACAGTTGATGTGAAGTGAAATAAGGCAGTATTCAAACTTCAAAGGTTTTCCAGCTGTTGATGTGTCATCAGTGTGTCCGTCATCCCTCTATATTGTTAAGGATTTTCTTCACTCATGCATTTGTATGCTGCAGAGGTAGCCTGGCCAAAGATTAATTTTCAAAAGACATTTTGAATTTACTAAACAGTGTGTTATTGGGGAATAATCTCACACTTCCTGTGGAGTGAAAGTGTTTAAAAACGCCCACGTTCCAATCTTACATTATTGCGCAATTAAAAATCTGTTTATGTGCGAGGATTCAATGTCACACATAGAGGGTTCGCAAATCATTATAGGCAAACATCTAACTGCATAAATTGTGACAACAAATCCTTGTTGGTTTTATACACAGTCACGTTACAATTGTTTTCACAGACTAGGGATAACAATCATTGGTTTTTACAAAGGCCTTGTATTGGCACTGAAGTTGGGGCAATCGTACTGGAGGGAAGTATTCTAATCTAGATAATAATTGATTTGATACATGCATATGTATGGGGAAACATGTTACCGACATACTGCATAATCAGACAACCTGGTGGAGATTCAGGAGTCATCTGTTCTGAACCTGAAATCATTCCAACACTTCAAAGCTTTTTTATTTTTGTAATTATTTAACTAGGCAAGTCAATGAAGAACACATTTTTATTTACAATGACGACGCTGGGCCAATTGTGTACCACTCTATGGGACTCCCAATCACAGTCGGATGTGATACAGCCTGGAGGTGATACATCTTGCACTGAGATCCAGTGCCTTAGACCACTGTGCCACTCGGGAGCCCAACTGCCTATGTTGTTGTAAAAGTTCAAAGGTTAGGATTCAGCCCAATTAGATATTTGTTATTTTACCTTCATTTAACTAGGTAAGTCAGTTAAGACGGTCTAGGAACAGTGAGTTAACTGCCTGTTCAGGGGCAGAACGACAGATTTGTACCAGCTCGGGGGTTTTAACTTGCAACCTTCCGGTTACTAGTCCAACGCTCTAACCACCAGGAAACCCTGTCGCCCCATATAAAGTTGAAGTCAGAAGTTTACATACATCTTAGACAAATACATTTAAACTCAATTTTTCACAATTCTTGATGTTTAATACCAGTAAACATTCCCTGTCTTAGGTCAGTTAGGAACACCACTTTATTTTAAGAATGTGAAATGTCAGAATAATAGTAGAGTGATTTATTTCAGCTTTTATTTCGTTCATCACATTCCCAGTGGGTCAGACATTTACATACACTCAATAAGTATTTGGTAGCATTGCCTTTAAATTGTTTAACTTGGGTCAAACGTTTCGGGTTGCCTTCCACAAGCTTCCCACAATAAGTTGGGTGAATTTTGGCACATTCCTCCTGACAGAGCTGGTGTAACTGAGGCAGGTTTGTTGGCCTCATTGCTCGCACACGCTTTTTCAGTTCTGCCCACAACATTTCTATGGGATTGAGGTAAGGGCTTTGTGATGGCTACTCCAATACCTTGACTTTAAGCCATTTTGCCACAACTTTGGAAGTATGCTTGAGGTCATTGTCCATTTGGAAGACCCATTTGCAACCAAGCTTTAACTTCTTGACTGATGTCTTGAGATGTTGCTTCAATATATCCACATAATTTTCCTCTCTCATGATGCCATCTATTTTGAGAAGTGCACCAGTCCCTCCTGCAGCAAAGCACCCCCACAACATGATGCTGCCACCCCCGTGTTTCAAGGTTGGGATGGTGTTCTTTGGCTTGCAAGCCTCCCCCTTTTTCCTCCAAACATAACGATGGTCATTATGGCTAAACAGTTCTATTTTTGTTTCATCAGACCAGAGGACATTTCTCCAAAAAGTACGATCTTTGTCCCCATGTGCAGTTGCAAACCATAGTCTGGCTTTTTTATGGTGGTTTTGGAGCAGTGGCTTCTTCCTTGCTGAGCGGCCTTTCAGGTTATGTTGTTATAGGACTCATTTTACTGTGGATATAGATACTTTTGTACCCGTTTCCTCCAGCATCTTCACATGGTCCTTTCCTGTTGTTCTGGGATTGATTTGCACTTTTCGCACCAAAGTACATTCATCTCTAGGAGACAGAACGAGTCTCCTTCCTGAGTGGTATGACGGCTGAGTAGTCCCATGGTGTTTATACTTGCGTACTATTGTTTGTACAGATGAACATGGTACCTTCATGCATTTGGAAATTGCTCCCAAGGATGTACCAGACTTGTGGAGACCTACAATTTGTTTTCTGAGGTCTTGGCTGATTTCTTTTGATTTTCCCATGATGTCAAGCAAAGAGGCACTGAGTTTGAAGGTAGGCCTTGAAATACATCCACAGGTACACCTCCAATTGACTCAAATGATGTCAATTAGACTATCAGAAGTTTCTAAAGCTATGACATAATTTCTGGATTTTTCCAATCTGTTTAAAGGCACAGTCAACTTAGTGTATGTAAACTTCTGACCAACTGGAATTGTGATACAGTGAATTCAGTGAAATCATTTGTAAACAATTGACTTGTGTCATGCACAAAGTAGATGTCCTAAACGACTTGCCAAAACTATAGTTTGTTAACAAGAAATTTGTGGAGTGGTTGAAAAACAAGTTAATGACTCCAACCTGTCTTTTACTTAGAGGTTAAATATATATATATATATATATATATATATACAAATAAAATACATTTGTTAGTATGAGGTTGTTGTCCCTGACTTCATGTTACGTGAATAAGAGCAATTGTTTTTTTTATCCACCCGTCATTTAAATCGAGGGAGAGTAAATATGAAAGTGAAGAGAGAGGGAGTGAAGAGAGAGGGAGTAAAGAGAGAGGGAGTAAAGAGAGAGGGAGTAAAGAGAGAGGGAGTGAAGAGAGAGAGGGAGTGAAGAGAGAGAGGGAGTGAAGAGAGAAGAAGTGAAGAGAGAAGAAGTGAAGAGAGAAGAAGTGAAGAGAGAAGAAGTGAAGAGAGAGGAAGTGAAGAGAGAGGAAGTGAAGAGAGAGGGAGTGAAGAGAGAGGGAGTGAAGAGAGAGGGAGTGAAGAGAGAGGGAGTGAAGAGAGAGGGAGTGAAGAGAGAGGAAGTGAAGGGAGAGGGAGTGAAGAGAGAGGGAGTGAAGAGAGAGGAAGTGAAGAGAGAAGAAGTGAAGAGAGAAGAAGTGAAGAGAGAGGAAGTGAAGAGAGAGGAAGTGAAGAGAGAGGAAGTGAAGAGAGAGGAAGTGAAGATAGGAGAAGTGAAGATAGGAAGTGAAGAGAGAGGGAGTGAAGAGAGAGGGAGTGAAGAGAGAGTAAGTGAAGAGAGAGGGAGTGAAGAGAGGGAGTGAAGAGAGAGGGAGTGAAGAGAGAGGAAGTGAATAGAGAGGGAGTGAAGAGAGAGGAAGTGAAGATAGGAAGTGAAGAGAGGGAGTGAAGAGAGGAAGTGAAGAGAGAGAGGGAGTGAAGAGAGAGGAAGTGAAGAGAGAGGAAGTGAAGAGAGAGGAAGTGAATAGAGAGGAGAAGACAGTGAACATGTGAGGAAAGTTTAAAGTTGTCACTTGATCAATAATCAAGTAAACGTCCACTACGTGTGTTAGACGAGGGATACAAAACGGAAACATGACGCTAATATATGTAACTTGGTAGAAAACTCTGCAAAAATGTACATAGCCATAATTTTTTTCAGAATTTAAAAATATTTATTCTCATGAAGCTGAGAGTAAATATCCATCTCAAGCTGAAGTACAATGTACAAGTGTTTTACGCTTTAAAATGGTACAAAGCTTTTTTTGTGAGGAAAAATACATACTATACTATTATTCAGTTGGATTCAATGAAATTAGAATTCATGTTCTAAAATAAATTCTAGAGTTCTGAAAGTGATTAAAAAGTAACGTTTACATTTGTAGTAAAAAAAAAAGTAGTTTTATTTAATAGTATAATATGCATGATAAAGTTACTTTCTGCTTCATGTTTCTGCTATTTTCATAAAGAAATATAACTTCAAAATAGTATTTGTCTTTTAATGTAATAAAAAAAACAATCAAGACCTGTAATATATATATACAGCATATCACAAAAGTGAGCACACCCCTCACATTTTTGTAAATATTTGAGTATATCTTTTCATGTGACAACACTGGAGAAATGACACTTTGCTACAATGTAAAGTAGTGAGTGGACATTTTCACTTAGGGGTGTACTCACTTTTGTTGCCAGCGGTTTAGACATTAATGGCTGTGTGTTGAGTTATTTTGAGGGGACAGCAAATTTACACTGTTATACAAGCTGTACACTCACTACTTTACATTTTAGCAAAAGTGTCATTTCTTCAGTGTTGTCACATGATAAGATATACTCAAATATTTACAAAAATGTGATATATACTGTATACGTTTGTGATTTACTGTATGTATATGCTAATGTTTAAGAGTATTATATGTTTGTAAATGGTACTATTTGTAAATGTGGAGTAAATGCAGGGAGTACAAACCATGCACACTTGTAGAAACAAACCTTTAACTTTAAAGTTCTCACTTCAAAAAGACAGTTACAAGTAGCATTTTAAATGTACATGACATTAACATAATGCTATATGTTAGCATCAGATGTACTATAGGAATACCACTCCGCTTGGAAAAAAAAAGCTTTAGATAAAACAGATTATATACACATACCGTACCACCAGTACAGAAACAAGAAAGACAGTCCCTTACATTTCAGTTAATTAACATAGAAAACACTGTTAAATGTACCAAGGAAATGACACATTCACACAGACAGTATCGCTTAGTGTAACAATCATTAAAATAGTAGTTGTAGAGGGACTCATTTTGAGCCTGCAGACATCCCGTCTGGTGGTCCCTCTCTTTCCCAGCCCTTCCTCTTGTGAAGGGAACGAAGGAGACATCTTGGTGGACCTCAACTGTGTGTTTCTGCCAGTTAGGAGTCTAACCGGATAGAACAGGAGACACGGTCTTCCACCACAACACAGGCGAGTTGGAATGGGGGCAGATGATGGCATGGATTCCAAGGGAAGTTTGTTCATTGTGTGTCTATTGAAGCTAAGGGAGTCTATGTATATAGCAAGTACACTATGGTGTTTTCAATGTAGGGGAACGAGTGTTCAGTCCCTGAGTGTGTGTGTGTGTGTGTGTCTAGATGGTCTCCACGTAATTGGCTGGAAAGAGTCCCTGGCGTCCATCTTTAGTGCAGCCCTGCCACCAGGCCTTGTCCACGGTCTCTACCGCACTTATGATGTCACCTGGCTCAAAGGAGATCTCTGATTCATCCTCTGTGAGGAAAGAGAAAGGCAGGTTTAACACTCAGAGAGAATCATAGTGTGTGTCTGTGTGTATGTGTAGGTGTGCATGTGTGTCCATGGTTACACTGAGAACTGACCTGCTTGGTAGTCATAGAGAGCTCTTACACACGTCTGAAACAGAGAAAAACAATCATGAATGGCGCCTGTCTGAGGAAAATGTCACAATTCACTATTTTTACCATTGCAGAGCCCTCGCCTGGTTGTCGTCGACATGACATTCATATTAAATTAGTCAGTGTTTTTCTATCCTAGTCCTGGAGACCCAAAGACCAGCACTAACACACCTTTTATAACTTATCAACTAATCATCAAGTCTTTTTATTAATACTGGGTTGGAACAAAGGTCTGCACACCGTGTGGGTCTCCAGGACCGGGTTTGAAGCCCAGTAGTGAATAGGGTGGCAGGGTACATTTGACTTTGTGTAACATTCCATACCTCTTGTCCATTCTCTGATATCTCCTCAACCTCATTCTCTTCAACTAAGTCCTCCTCCTCTTCATCAAAACAAACAGCCAACTCTGGAGTACCTTGGTCCCTTTCAGGTGGACTCATGGATCGCTCTGGAAAAGAGGAACCATGACAGTGGTTGTATTCTGGTTCCCTACCCTACGCTAAGCAAGTGTGTACTTTTCAATCGCCTTCATGGATTTAAAAGCCCACGAGGAAGAGGATTCCTGGAAAAGGATAGGGAATTGCAATGTAGGCATCTGGTATGTCTATTCTATGTTATCTCATCAACATGAAGGGTTCATTCAGTTTGAGAGCAACTTGGATAATGTAGGCTAGTGTAGATCCCTCTCACTGGATGAGTGGGGTAACATACCTGTACCATTGTGTTCCACCAACTCCTCCTCATCGGTCACCCCATTGGTGGACGGGACCACAACCTTTTGTGTGATTAGCTGAAGAATATCCTCTGCATCTGAAACATAACATGTCAGTGGTTAGATTGTGTCAGTGATGTGTCACACACTTTTTCCACAACCTTCTCATTACATAAAACTCTTATTCTCTTTCAATTGTTGTATTTAACCTGTTTAAAAAAAATACAAATTATAATAGGACAGGCCTATACGAGATGCAAAAAAAGCATACACTACCGGTCAAAAGTTTTAGAACACCTACTCATTCAGGGTTTTTCTTTATTTTTTACTATTTTCTACATTGTAGAATATTAGTGAAGACATAAAAACAACTATAAAATAACACATGGAATCATGTATTAACCAAAAAAGTGTTAAACAAACCAAATATATATTTTATATTTGAGATTCTTTAAATAGCCACCCTTTGCCTTGATGACAGCTTTGCACACTCTTGGCATTCTCTCATCCAGCTTCACGAGGTAGTCATCTGGAATGCATTTCAAATGCCTTATAGAAAGTTAATTTGTGGAATTTCTTTCCTTCTTAATGCGTTTGAGCCAATCAGTTGTGTTGTGACAAGGTAGGGGGGTATACAGAAGATAGTAAAAGACCAATTTGGTCTTATTTGGTAAAAGACCACGTCGATATTATGGCAAGAACAGCTCAAATAAGCAAAGAGAAACGACAGTACATCATTACTTTAAGACATGAAGGTCAGTCAATATGGAACATTTCAATAACTTTTTGCAGTCGCAATAACCATCAAGCGCTATGATGAAACTGGCTCTCATGAGGACCGCCACAGGAAAGGAAGACCCAGAGTCACCTCTGATGCAGAGGATATGTTTATTAGAGTTACCAGCCTCAGAAATTGCAGTCCAAATAAATGTTTCACAGAGTTCAAGTAACAGACACGTCTCAACATCAACTGTTCAGAGGAGACTGCGTGAATCAGGCCTTCATGGTTGAATTGCTCCAAAGAAATGACTACTAAAGGACACCAATAATAAGAAGAGACTTGCTTGGGCCAAGAAACACAAGCAATTAGAAACCGAACATTAGACCGGTTGAAATTTGTCCTTTAGTCTGATGAGTCCAAATTGGAGATTTTTGGTTCCAACCACCGTGTCTTTGTGAGATGTAGAGTAGGTGAACGGATGATCTCCGCATGTGTGTTTCCCACCGTAAAGAATGGAGGAGGAGGTGTGATGATGTGGGGGTGCTTTGCTGGTGACACTGTCTGTGATTTTGTTAGAATTCAAGGCACACTTAACCAGCATGGCTACCACAGCAATACATCATCCCATCTGGTTTGTGCTGAGTGGGACTATCATTTGTTTTTCAACAGGACAATGACCCAACACTATTGGGCTATTTGACCAAGAAGGAGAGTGATGGAGTGCTGCATCAGATGACCTGGCCTCCACAATCACCTGACCTCAACCCAATTGAAATGGTTTAGGATGAATCAGACTGCAGAGTAAAGGAAAAGTAGCCAACAAGTGCTCAACATGTGGGAACTCCTTCAAGACTGTTGGAAAAGCATTCCAAGGACCTCCCGAGTGACGCAGTGCAACTAGAGAGTCTGGGTTTGAGTCCATGCTCTGTCGCAGCTGGCCGTGACCGGGAGACTCATGGGGTGGCGCACAATTGGCCCAGCGTCTTCCGGGTTAAGGGAGGGTTTGTCCTTGACCATCGCACACTAGCGACTCCTGTGATGGTCCGGGAGCAGTGCAGTCGCCAGGTGTACGGTGTTCCCTCCGACACATTGGTGCGGCTGGCTTCTGGGTTAAGTGGGCATTGTGTCAAGAAGCAGTGCGGCTTGGTTGGGTCGTGTTTCAGAGGACGCATGGCTCTCGATCTTCGCCTCTCCTGAGTCCGTACTGGAGTTGCAGCAATGAGACAAGACTGTTACTACCAAATGGATACCATGAAAAAGGGGTAAAAAATAAATAAAAATAAAGAAAAAGGAAAACCATTCCAGGTGAAGCTGGTTGAGAGAATGCCAAGAGTGTGCAAAGCTATCATCAAGGCAAAGTGTAGCTATTTGAAGAATCTCAAATATAAAATATATTTTTTTTTGGTTACCACATGATGATGTGTGTTATTTTATAGTTTTGATGTCTTTACTATTATTCTACAATGTAGAAAATAGTACAAATAAAGAAAATCCCTTGAATGAGTAGGTGTGTCCAAACTTTTGACCGGTAGTGTACAAAGTATACCTGTTACTGCTGGCTCCTGCTCCTCTTCTGAAAGCTCGACCAAGAATGGCTCAGCAGAGACCTGGCTGTAATCGGATTGGCCCTTCTCTTGTCCAGCTTCCTTTGCCTCCTCTCCTTCCTCTGCCATAGGCTCCTGTACTGATGTAAGGTCTGAATCATGTGCTGAGCCCTCCCCTCCCTCCTCCATATTTGGGTTTGGCTCTGTACTCTCAATGCTGGGCTCTGGCTCTGCCTGGTCTTCCTCTTCATCTTCCTCTTCCTCCACCAGTACAACTTGTACAGCTGTGTACTGCTCTGGAAGAGAGATAATTACCAATGTTGTTTTAAGTGCAGCCCTGGTAAACTGAGAACCCACTACAATGGTATGAAAGACATCAATGGTCATTCTACAGTAGGCTGTGTGTATGATGGGGAACTACCTGTTGGCTGCAGTGGACTCTCTGGCACAGGGGCAGTAGGAGGCTGTGGTGCTGAGACAGGCTTCAGGGAAACTAGGGGATAGGGGAAGCACTCAGGCTGGGACTGGGGAGAGTGGGGCAGGAACTGGGCCTGGAGCTGGTTCTCTAGAGGGGAGGTGAGGGACATGTTGGTGAGGAGGCCTGGAGAGGCTGGGAGGGCAGAGGGCTGGGTTTGGAGCTGAGACTGGAGGCTGGGTGATGGGAGAGTAGCCTGGGCTGAGACAGGTGGGGATGAGTGGAGGGCCGATTTCGGAGGGGACACCAGGGGCACGCGAGGGCTCTGGGGAGAGGTGATTGGGCGGAAGATGGGGCTGGGCGGGGACATGGTGCGGTGGAAGGGGGAGGTTGGGAAGCGGGAGACCAATGTGGGACTGCGGGGGGAAGTGGGGGTGGGGCTGTCCGATTTCCCAAAGTTGAATGCTGTGTCAGTCAAGCTGCGCTGGTACCGCCTTAATGGAGGTTTGACTGTGTGGAGAGAGAGGGAGGGAAGAAAGACCAACATGAAGAAATACACTGCAACCAGGCAGATAATGGTTGTTAAGGTTCAGGCATGACTGACTGTTACTGGCTTCATAATCACACATTGCGTAGAGCCACTTCTTGGTTTGTCAACGCTTATAAACACACACACACACACACACACACACACACACACACACACACACACACACACACACACACACACACACACACACACACACACACACACACACACACACACACACACACACACACACACACACACACACACACACACACACACACACACACACAGGACTTACCTGTGCGGGGGGAGCCGGGGCTGGATGGGCTATGGGAGGATACTGATGACAGCTGTCTGAAGAACTCTCTGGGGTTCATGGAGCGCTGTGATACCAGCATCGCTGCCTCCTACAGGTAGGAGGAGGAATCACACCATGCTTTACTGAATGATGTAAAGGAAACTACAGGTCTCAATAGTCTAGAGCTGCCTCCTCTACTCCTTCCTCTCCATTCCTTTCCTTCATCTGCGCTGGCTTAACAGAAGCAGACAGGTTCCTATAAAAGGCCATATTCCTTTGCCCTATCCTGTGTTTTCAGATCTGTGCAGATGAAGGACAGCAGACTAGGAAGCCATTTCAGAGCATTGGGATACATTACAACAGGTAAGGAAGTAGTATGTTTAGAGAAGAGTATGATGGGAGTTTATATGGAAAAGAGAGGTCAGTATGAGAGACTCACTGCTGCTTTCTCAATGGACTCGCTGCGTCTGAAGCGAAATCTCATGTCCTCCTCATGCTCTCTCTCCTGCAGCTCCTGCCACACCCCAACAGAGGTCAGAATTCAGACAAGAGTTCAGACACACTTAAGTAGCCCAAGAACTTCCTCACTAATTGGTTATTTCTCTCACCCATCTAGATTTCTCTTGTTTCCTCACTTCTGCCTCCAGCTGGACCTGCATTCTCCTGAGAGATACAGAGATGTCAAAGACCTTATAGGTCTTGGGTAGCCTTTCCAATTATGATGACACATTCAATACCTGACATGGCCACAAGAGGCTACCCTTGAGTCAGAGATCGTTTGAGTCTTGAGTCAGTGTGTGTGTGTCCTAGTCCTGACCTCTGCTCTTCGATCATCTGTAGTTTCTCGTTCATCTTCCTCTCCCTCTCATCAGCCTCTTTCTGTTCCTTCCAAACTCTTTCTTTCTCCCAACGTCGTCTGTCCTCCACTGCACGCTTCCTCTCCTCTTCCTTCCTCCGCTCCTCCTCACGCTGAGAGAGAGAGATGGAACACAATAGATGAAGACTTAATAACAGTAGATAATGTGAACGTTAAAGATGTGATGTGAACATTGAAGTTAAATACTAAGTCTGTTACATTGATGGATTACTAGAAAAACTGTCTAAGCTATGAGGGTAACTTTTTAAAATTTTTATTTATCTTTGTTTAACTAGGCAAGTCAGTTAAGAACTAATTCTTATTTACAATGACGGCCTAGGAACAGTGGGTTAACTGCCTTGTGCTGAACGACAGATTTTTACCTTGTAAGCTCAGGTATTCGATCTAGCAACCTTTCAGTTACTGGCCCAAAGCTCTAACCACTAGGCTACCTGAGGGTAACTGTGACTGTGTGCCTGTGTAAACTACCTCTGCACGTGCCCAGAAGGAGTCTCTGTTGGCGCGGCTCATCTCCATGGCAGCGTTAGTCTTCCTGTAGTTCGTGCCCTGTCAACAGAGAGATACAGACGCAGAGGAAAGAGTGTTAATGGAGAACAACACTGTTTGAACACACAGTTTGTAACTTAGACTATTGACAAGGAGCCTTGGGTGTTTTTAACTTGTGATTGATTTTTATTTATTTTTTAAACATACAGTAAGTACAATTTATGACAAGAGATTAAAACAGAGAATCTGAATGTGTGGCACAGTTCCAGGATGTGTCCAGGTGTTAGCACCCCCTCTTGTGGATAGAGATGGTATTGCAAGGGGACCACTCACCACTGTCTCCTTGTCCTTGGACCGACTGCTTCTTCTGACATGCTCTGTCGGGGAGCGGACTTTACTGAGCTCAGCACCTATCTTCTCCTCTGTCACATCCTCCTTACTCTCAGCACTGATAAACACATAGGCCTCCTGAGAGAGCGAGAGCGAGTGTGTGTGTGAGTACAGTGGGGAGCTGCTACACAGGTATCTGATGTCAAGTCTATAATGCACTAGTGTCAGGTTGGTTGCTGCATGTTCATCTCTGCCCCAGACAGTGCTCTGATGAACAAGCTTGTTCTGAAACATGTCAGCATGAAAGATTATTGAAGGGAAACAAGTTGCGGTCCTGAACATTGTTTGACATTCCAAGCGAGGATAACCTTCAGCTGTAAATTGGTCTGCACACTACAGCTGTGCCACAGACTCTTTGCATGATGTCACTTGAACCTTTCCTGAACTTTCCGGACGAAATAATGGCATTTTTATTGGCTGCTACAGTATCAAAATGTGTGAAACTACATCGCTCAGATAGAATTCTACTCCGGCATTCCAAATGAGAGAAAGGGATATTTTCCCACCTTTTTCATTTACCCCCTGAAATCATATGTACACACACACACACCCACACACTGAAGTAGTTCTTTGAAAGCTTTTCCCCCCAGTGGTTTCCTCTTGGCTGTGGACTTAGTTGTGTAACAGCTTTAGCGATGAGGACAGACAAAACGAGTCTCTGGCTTACACTAGAGAAGACAGGACGAAACGTATCAGTTTGGAAGAGATAGAAAGGGAAGAGAGGGGTGTAGAAACGGGAGAGAGTGTGTAGGGGGAGGAAGAGAGAATTCACAGAAAGCACAAGGAATGTAAAACAGTTGTTGCATATTAGGTGAGGGGAAAGTGGAAAGAGCAGACAGGATGCAGATATTCAACAATGACGAATGACCAACCTGGACCAGAAAGACAGCGATATAGAGGTCGACGTCATCCGCCTCTACCCTCTTTTCTATTGGTCAATGTACAACCTCTGGAGAACAAACTCCGTTCGAGACTATCCTATCAACGGGACCTGAAGAACTAAGATCCTATGTTTCTCAAAAAACATATTCTATCTGGTTTTTATGTGAATCGGCAGGACAGAAAGGTAACCTCAAGGACGTGGTGTGTGTGTCTCTTTGTTAACAACAGCTGGTGCGCAATCCCTAATATTTAGGAAGTTTCAAGGTTATGCTCGTCAAACATTTATTTTTTAAATTCTGTTCGTCTGAGTTAGAATACCTCATGATAGTATGGTTTACAGCTTATCTACCAAGAGAGCTTTCATCCATATTTTTCGTAGCTGTTTATTTAACACCACAAACAGATGCTGGCACTAAGACTGCACTCAACGAGCTGTATAGGGCTATAAGCAAACAAGATGATGCTCATTCAGAGACGGCGCTCCTCGTGGCCGGTGATTTCAATGCAGAAAAACTTCAATCCGTCTTACCTCCATTCTACCAGCATGTCACCTGCGCAACTAGCAGCGAAAAAAAAAACTAGATCACCTTTACTCCACACACAGAGACACATACACAGCTCTCCCGCACCCTCCAGTTAGCAAATCTGTACATATCCTCCTTATTCCTGCTTACAAGCAAAACCTCAAAAGTACCAGTGACACACTCAATACAGAAGTGGTCTGCTGAAGAGGATGCTAAACTACATGATTGTTTCACTAGCACAATCTGGAATATGTTCCGGCACTCATTTGATGGCATTAATAAGTGCATCGACAAAGTTGTCCCCACAGTGACCGTACTGTACGTACATATCCCAACCAGAAGCCATGGATTACAGGAAACTCCCACACTGAGCTAAAGGCTAGAGCTACCACTTTCAAGGAGCGAGACACTAACCCGGACGCTTATAAGAAATCACGCTACACCCTCCGACGAACCATCAAACAGGCAAAGCTTCAATACAGGACTAAGATTGAATCCTACTACACCGGCTCTGTTGCTTGTGGCAGGGCTTGCAAACTATTGCGGAATACAAAAGGAAATGCAGCCGCGAGTTGCCCAGTGACGCAAGCCTACTAGACATGCTAAATGCCTTCAATGCTCTCTTCGAGGCAAGCAACACTGAACTATGCTCGCGGCACCAGCTGTTCTAGACGACTGTGTGATCACACTCTCCGTAGCCGATGTGAGTAAGACCTTTAAACAGGTTAACTTCTCTAGGATAGGGGGCAGCATTCGGAATTTTGGATGAAAAGCATGCCCAAATTCAACTGCCTGCTACTCATCCCCAGAAGATACGATATGCATATTATTAGTAGATCTGGATAGAAAACACTCTGAAGTTTCTAAAACTGTTTGAATTATGTCTGTGAGTATAACAAAACTCATATGGCAGGCAAAAACCAAACAGGAAGTGGGAATTCTGAGGTTTGTAGTTTTTGAACTCACCCCTATCAAATTCACAGTGGGATATGGGTTATTTTGCACTTCCTAAGACTTCCACTAGATGTCAACCGTCTTTAGAACATTGTTTCAGGCTTCTCGTGTGAAGGGGGGCCAGATGGGAGCTGTTTGACTAAGGGGGAGGTATCATGAGAGGTATCTTTCATTCCATTGCTTTTCTACAGACAATGGAATTCTCCGGTTGGAACATTATTGAACATTTATGATAAAAACATCCTAAAGATTGATTCTATACTTTGTTTGACAAGTTTCTTCGACCTGTAATATAACTTTTTGAACTTTTCGTCCGACTGGACCAGATCGTGCTTTTGGATTTGTTTACCAAACGCCTTAACAAAATAAGTTATTTGGACATAAATGGACATAAATGATGGACAGTATCGAACAAAACAAGCATTTATTGTGGAACTGCGATTCCTGGGAGTGCATTCTGATGAAGATCATCAAAGGTAAGGGAATATTTATAATGCTATGTATGACTAATTTTGACTACCCAACGGCGGATATTTCTCTGGCTGGTTTGGGCTCTGAGCAGATTATGCTTTTTCCGTAAAGTTCTTTTGAAATCTGGCACAGCGGTTGCATTAAGGAGAAGTGTATCTAAAGTTCCATGCATAACACTTGAATTTTCATCAACATTTATAATTTGTATTTCTGTGAATTCATGTGGCTCTCTGCAATATCACTGCATGTTTTGGAACTACTGAACATAACACGCCAATGTAAAATAAGATTTTTGGATATAAATATGAACTTTACCGAACAAAACATATACATAAAAAAAAACACTAAACAAGAATGGTGTTCATAGGAGAACACCACGGAAGAAGCCACTGCTGTCCAAAATAAACATTGCTGCACATCTGAAGTTTGCAACAGTGTACCTGGATTTTCCATAGCGCTACTGGCAAAATATTCTGTGGACAGATGAAACTACAGTTGGGTTGTTTGCATGGAACACACAACACTATGTGTGGAGAAAGAATGTCACAGCACACCAACATCAAAACCTCATCCCAACTGTAAAGTATGGTGAAGGGAGCATCATGGTTTGGGGCTGCTTTGCTGCCTCAGGACCTGGACAGCTTGCTTTCATTGGCGGTAATACAAATTCCCAAGTTTATCAAGACATTTTGCAGGAGAATGTAAAGCTATCTATCCGCCAATTGAAGCTCAACAGAAGTTGGGTGATGCAACAGGACAACGACCCAAAACACAGAAGTAAGTCAACAACAGAATGGCTTCAACAGAAAAAAATATGCCTTCTGGAGTGGCCCAGGCAGAGTCTTGACCTCAACCCAATTGAGATGCTGTGGCATGACCTCAAGAGAGCCGTTCACACCAGACATCCCAATAATATTGCTGAACTGAAACTGGAATGGTCTAAAATGGTCTAAAATTCTCCCTGATCCGCAACTACAGAAAATGTTTGGTTGAGGTTATTGTTGCCAAAGGAGGGTCAACCAGTTATTAAATCCAAGGGTTCACATACTTTTTCTTGCCACTGTACATATCTACCTCAACTACCCAGAAGCCCTGCACATCGACTCTGTATATAGCCATGTTATTTTTACCCATTATCTTTATTCACTGTGTATTTATTCCTTGTGTCACTATTTGATGACGTTTTCGTCTTTTGAGCTTCTAGTCATGAAATCTATGCAGCCTACTCAATCACTTTTTATAGCTACTGTTTACAGGCCTCCTGGGCCATATACAGCGTTCCTCACTGAGTTCCCTGGATTCCTATCGGACCTTGTAGTCATAGCAGATAATATGCTAATCTTTGGTGACTTTAATATTCACATGGAAAAGTCCACAGACCCACTCCAAAAGGCTTTCGGAGCCATCATCGACTCAGTGGGTTTTGTCCAACATGTCTCTGGACCCACTCACTGTCACAGTCATACGCTGGACCTAGTTTTGTCCCATGGAATAAATGTTGTGGATCTTAATGCTTTTCCTCATAATCCTGGACTATTGGACCAGCATTTTGTTACGTTTGCAATTGCAACAAATAATCTGCTCAGACCCCAACCAAGGATCATCAAAAGTCGTGCTATAAATTCACAGACAACACAAATATTCCTTGATGTCCTTCCAGATTCCCTCTGTCTACCCAAGGAAGCCAGAGGACAAAAATCAGTTAACCACCTAACTGAGAAACTCAATTTAACCTTGCGCAATACCCTAGATGCAGTTGCACCCCTAAAAACATTTCTCATAAGAAACTAGCTCCCCGGTACACAGAAAATACCCGAGCTCTGAAGCAAGCTTCCAGAAAATTGGTGTGGCGCCATTTCCGTTCCAAACTGGAAGTCTTCCGACTAGCTTGGAAAGACAGTACTGTGCAGTACCGAAGAGCCCTTACTGCTGCTCGATCATCCTATTTTTCTAACTTAATTGAGGAATATAAGAACAATCCGAAATTCCTTTTTGATACTGTTGCAAAGCTAACTAAAAAGCAGCATTCCCCAAGAGAGGATGACTTTCACTTTAGCAGTGATAAATTAATGAACTTCTTTGAGGAAAAGATTATGATTATTAGAAAGCAAATTACGGACTCCTCCTTAAATCTGCGTATTCCTTCAAAGCTCAGTTGTCCTGAGTCTGCACAACTCTGCCAGGACCTAGGATCAAGAGAGACTCTCAAGTGTTTTAGTACTATATCTATTGACACAATGATGAAAATAATCATGGCCTCTAAACCTTCAAGCTGCATACTGGACCCTATTCCAACTAAACTACTGAAAGAGCTGCTTCCTGTGCTTGGCCCTCCTATGTTGAACATAATAAACAGCTCTCTATCCACCGGATGTGTACCAAACTCACTAAAAGTGGCAGTAATAAAGCCTCTCTTGAAAAAGCCAAACCTTGACCCAGAAAATTTTAAAAAACTATCGGCCTATATCGAATCTTCCATTCCTCTCAAAACTTTTAGAAAAGGCAACAACTCACTGCCTTCCTAAAGACAAACAATGTATACGAAATGCTTCAGTCTGGTTTTAGACCCCATCATAGCACTGAGACGGCACTTGTGAAGGTGGTAAATGACATTTTAATGGCATCGGACCGAGGCTCTGCATCTGTCCTCGTGCTCCTAGACCTTAGTGCTGCTTTTGATACCATTGATCACCGCATTCTTTTGGAGAGATTGGAAACCCAAATTGTTCTACACGGACAAGTTCTGGCCTGGTTTAGATCTTATCTGTCGGAAAGATATCAGTTTGTCTCTGTGAATGGTTTGTCCTCTGACAAATCAACTGTAAATTTCGGTGTTCCTCAAGGTTGCGTTTTAGGACCACTATTGTTTTCACTATATATTTTACCTCTTGGGGATGTTATTCGAAAACATAATGTTAACTTTCAATGGTATGCGGATGACACACAGCTGTACATTTCAATGAAACATGGTGAAGCCCCAAAATTGCCCTTGCTAGAAGCATGTGTTTCAGACATAAGGAAGTGGATGGCTGCAAACTTTCTACTTTTAAACTCGGACAAAACAGAGATGCTTGTTCTAGGTCCCAAAAAACAAAGAGATCTTCTGTTGAATCTGACAATTAATCTTAATGGTTGTACAGTCGTCTCAAATAAAACTGAAGGACCTCGGCGTTACTCTGGACCCTGATCTCTCTTTTGAAGAACATATCAAGACCATTTCAAGGACAGCTTTTTTCCATCCACGTAACATTGCAAAAATCTGAAACTTTCTGTCCAAAAATTATGCAGAAAAATTAATCCATGCTTTTGTCACTTCTAGGTTAGACTACTGCAATGCTCTACTTTCCGGCTACCCGGATAAAGCACTAAATAAACTTCAGTTAGTGCTAAATACGGCTGCTAGAATCCTGACTAGAACCAAAAAATTTGATCATATTACTCCAGTGCTAGCCTCTCTACACTGGCTTCCTGTCAAAGCAAGGGCTGATTTCAAGGTTTTACTGCTAACCTACAAAGCATTACATGGGCTTGCTCCTACCTATCTCTCTGATTTGGTCCTGCCGTACATACCTACACGTACGCTACGGTCACAAGACGCAGGCCTCCTAATTGTCCCTAGAATTTCTAATCAAACAGCTGGAGGCAGGGCTTTCTCCTATAGAGCTCCATTTTTATGGAACGGTCTGCCTACCCATGTCAGAGACGCAAACTCGGTCTCAACCTTTAAGTCTCTACTGAAGACTCATCTCTTCAATGGGTCCTATGATTGAGTGTAGTCTGGCCCAGGAGTGGGAAGGTGAACGGAATGGCTCTGGAGCAACGAACCGCCCTTGCTGTCTCTGCCTGGCCGGTTCCCCTCTTTCCACTGGGATTCTCTGCCTCTAACCCTATTACAGGGGCTGAGTCACTGGCTTACTGGGGCTCTCTCATGCCGTCCCTGGAGGGGGTGCGTCACCTGAGTGTCACCCCCCCCTTGGGTTGTGCCGTGGCGGAGGTCTTTGTGGGCTATACTCAGCCTTGTCTCAGGATGGTAAGTTGGTGGTTGAAGATATCCCTCTAGTGGTGTGGGGGCTGTGCTTTGGCAAAGTGGGTGGGGTTATATCCTTCCTGTTTGGCCCTGTCCGGGGGTGTCCTCGGATGGGGCCACAGTGTCTCCTGACCCCTCCTGTCTCAGCCTCCAGTATTTATGCTACAGTAGTTTATGTGTCGGGGGGCTATGGTCAGTTTGTTATATCTGGAGTACTTCTCCTGTCCTATTCGGTGTCCTGTGTGAATCTAAGTGTGCGTTCTCTAATTCTCTCCTTCTCTCTTTCTTTCTCTCTCTCGGAGGACCTGAGCCCTAGGACCATGCCCCAGGACTACCTGACATGATGACTCCTTGCTGTCCCCAGTCCACCTGGCCGTGCTGCTGCTCCAGTTTCAACTGTTCTGCCTTATTATTATTCGACCATGCTGGTCATTTATGAACATTTGAACATCTTGGCCATGTTCTGTTATAATCTCCACCCGGCACAGCCAGAAGAGGACTGGCCATCCCACATATGCTCTCTCTAATTCTCTCTTTCTTTCTCTCTCTCGGAGGACCTGAGCCCTAGGACCATGCCCCAGGAATAACTGACATGATGACTCCTTGCTGTCCCCAGTCCACCTGACCGTGCTGCTGTTCCAGTTTCAACTGTTCTGCCTCATTATTATTCGACCATGCTGGTCATTTATGAACATTTGAACATCTTGGCCATGTTCTGTTATAATCTCCACCCGGCACAGCCAGAAGAGGACTGGCCACCCCACATAGCCTGGTTCCTCTCTAGGTTTCTTCCTAGGTTTTGGCCTTTCTAGGGAGTTTTTCCTAGCCACCGTGCTTCTACACCTGCATTGCTTGCTGTTTGGGGTTTTAGGCTGGGTTTCTGTACAGCACTTTGAGATATCAGCTGATGTACGAAGGGCTATATAAATACATTTGATTTGATTTGATTTCTAGTTTTATTGTCCCCCACAGAGTGTGGATCTGTCTCTGTCCGTTCGTTAGTCACATGCAATATCTCAGACAGTACTGGCCCGATTTTGACAAAACTTGGGTGAATGATGCAGCATTTTCAAAATTAAAATGATTGGCCCAAGGTGGGAGCTATTGTAATGACCTGAAATCTGTTAGTCAGACGCAAATATCTTATGTGGAAGGACCACCAGAGGGCAGAATGGGCTCACGGATAGTAGCCCAACAAGGCATGGGAGACAAGGTAACCAGAGGCAATTAAGCACAGCTGACAGTACTAATGACATATTCTCCTTCCCCTATAAGAGAGAGTATGGAACCAGCAGAGAGGGGGGGAAAACTATCTCTGGAAGATGGCCACCGAGACAGAGGAGCTATCCAGGAAGAACCACTAAGACGGTGACAATCCCTTGACTTCTGTTGTAGTTTAAAGATAATCGTATTGTGTTCCTGTTTCATCTGGAGAAGAAGATGTATGTTTTTCCTTGGGAGTTATTCTTTGATTATGTTGGAGTGTTTGTGTTGACCAAATGCCCTCAATAGAGAACTGTGTTCAATCAAGAAAACCTACTCCTGACTCGTTTATTCCACCTTCCCGCTTTAGAGTGACGCCCAATTACTTGGTCCGCTCACACTTAATAGGCCCACACACAGTTGCACTCCCTCCTTCAATTCTCCCTCCTTCAATTCTCCCTCCCTAACTTCTCGCAAGCAGTGTGAGGTTCCCCTGAGGGAGGAAGGAGGGCGTTGTGGTGAAGAGGGTGTAAATTATCTCCTGCCTCTCCTGTCTCGGTCTGTCATTATGTTTCAGATGATAGAGGAGACAGTATTAAGGAGAAGCTTAAGGCCTCTGCCTAATATTGTCTCTAAGGTAACAGCTTGCTCATTAACATACACAACCTCTCCTCCTCCTCTCTCTTCCCCCTTTCCCCTCACACACCCTGTCCTCTCCTCTCTTTCATAGACCTCCCCTCACACACCCTGTCCTCTCCTCTGTCATCTTTCATAGACCTCCCCTCACACACCCTGTCCTCTCCTTGGTCCTCTTTCATAGACCTCCCCTCACACACCCTGTCCTCTCCTTGGTCCTCTTTCATAGACCTCCCCTCACACACCCTGTCCTCTCCTCTATCATCTTTCATAGACTTCTCCTATCCTCCCATTCTTACTCCTTCCCCTACCCTCTCCTTTACTTTCCTCCTCTATACCTGTCCTGTCTCGTTCCCTTCATTCCCCTAAATCTTCCCCCCTTAGTTTTCACCCCAACTGCTTCCACTGTCACCTGTCTACCTGACGGTCTACTGGTCTTTTCCACTTAGATTGAGCAACAATGAGCAATTGTGCAAAAGACTTGTTGATACAATATGAGACTCACTCAAACGCTGCAGGTGATTCACCCTCTCACATAGTTGCTAGCTGAGACTTGTAGAGGGAGAAAGAGAGAAAGAGAGAACAGAATTGCCATGGGGCTTTCTGACTCGGTCAGAACACATCCCAATGTTCTAATCCTGACTAATAATTCCAAGGGTTTTGGACAAAAAACAACAATAATAACCCAGTTCCCACTACTTCTAGACATCCTAGTCTCTCCTTCTGTCATGTTTGTTGTTTCAGTTGGTGCTGTAGCTTCTCACAAAACTGTCAGACTGGAACACAAATGTATTTTCGTATTAAACAAATATAGCACTCTAACATATGGACTGGGAACAACAACATACACTATATTTAATGAAGAGTATGATATACACTATATTTAATTAATTAAATTCATCTACACTGTAGGAGTATTAATATGCCTCACGACAGAGCAGGATTAGGCCAGCTGGAAGTGCCGCAATGTCTATGCATGTTGACGGAGCACTGGTGCCCTTTCCACCACACGAGGGCGCTACACCAGAAATAAGTCTCTCCTAAAAAGCAACTCACCGAAATTACAGTATGAATCAGAAGATTAAGTGAGTTTTGTCCTTTTACCGAGAAGTTAACCACCTCACACAGCTTCCTGGAAGCCACATCTTTTACAAGGTTACAGTAAGAATGAGTCTTTTGAGGTGACTGGCCAAACCTATAAAAGCAAACTGGCTCTGGCTGTATGTCCTGATTGAGTAAGTGTTTATTAATCCAAGTCACCTTCCAGTAACGCTGTATGACACAAGCGTCACGTGGTTTTATAGACCCCACATGGTGATGGAGACAAAATGTTGACTAATACATGACAGAGAGATGGGGAAAGCTCAGGTCTCAGAGAAAGGGCTCATCAAACATAAAGAACAGCAGGACTGCAATGTGAATATAATACCCAGATGCTTTAATCTGACATTGGACACACCTACTCATTCAAGGGTTTTTCTTTATTTGTATTTCCTACATTGTAGAATAATAGTGAAGACATCAAAAATATGAAATAACAAATATGGTATCATGTAGTAACCAAAAAAGTGTTAAACAAATCAAAATATATTTTATGTTTGAAATTCTTCAAAGTAGCCACAATCTTTGCATTCTCTCAACCAGCTTCATGAGGTAGTCACCTGGAATGCATTTCAATTAAGAGCTGTGCCTTGTTAATTTGTGGAATTTCTTTCCTTCTTAATTCGTTTAAACCAATCAGTGCTGTGACAAGGTAGGGGTGATATACAGAAGATGGTCTTTTAGCAAATAAGGCTAAGTCCATATTATGCCAAGAACAGCTCAAATAAGCAAACGGAAATGACAGTCCATCATTACTTTAAGACATGACTTTGAAAGTTTCTTCAAGTCCAGTTGCAAAAACCATGAAGTGCTATGATGAAACTGGCTCTCATGAGGAAAGCCACAGGAAAAAAGACCCAGGATTACCTCTGCTGCAGAGGATAAGTTCCTTAGAGTTAACTGCATCTCAGATTGCAGCCCAAATAAATGCTTTACAGAGTTCAAGTAACAGACACATCTCGGAGTAGATGAACATGATCACATGATCTCCGCATTTGTGGTTCCCACCGTGAAGGATGGAGGAGGTAGTGTGGGGGTGTGGGGGTGCTTTGCTGGTGACACTGTGTGATTTATTTAGAATTTAAAGCACACTTAACCAGCATGGCTACCACAGCATTCTGCAGCAATACGCCATCCCATCTGGTTTGAGCTTAGTGATACTATAATTTGTTTTTTAACAGGACAGACCCAAAACACACCTTCAAGCTGTGTAAGGGCTATTTGACCAAGAAGGAGAGTGATGAAGTGCTGCATCAGATGACCTGGCCTCCACAATCACCTGACCTCGACCCAATTGAGATGTTTTGGGATGAGTTGGACCGCAGAGGGAAGCAAAAAGCAGCCAACAAATGCTCAGCATATGTGGGAACTCCAGGTGAAGCTGGTTGAGAGAATGCCAAGCGTGTGCAAAGCTGTCATCAAGGCAAAGTGGCTACTTTGAAGAATCTCAAATATAAAATATATTTGGATTTGTTAAACACTTTTTTGGTTACTAGATGATTCCATATTATTTCATAGTTTTGAGATCTTCACTATTATTATACAAAGTAGAACATAGTAAAAATAAAGGAAAAACCCTTGAATGAGTCGGTGTGTCAACTTTTGACTGGTACACACGCACGCGTACGTATATATATCTATGAATTCCATTCAAATTGCATCCAAAATAGATAGGCCTAATCCTGTTAAAGATTTTTATATATATATATATATATATATATATATATATAAATCAATCAATCTTGAACAGGATTAGGCCTATCTATTTTGGATGCAATTTGAATGGAATTGATGGAGAGAGACAGAGTGCGCTCATGTGTGCACTGATTTAAAGCCACAATATTCCAGTAATTGGCTGTTTTAAAACTCTGCAGCTGCAATTTAAAAAATGCAACATTACAATTAAAAAAATATGATGACTTTTGATAGCCCGATGGAGATGGGTAAATTAGATGTGCATTCAGTCCTAATATTACTGTAACATAGGCTTTGCTGCAGCAAATATAGGCCTACCTGTCACGAGAAAAATAAGTTCCCATGATGAGATAATACATGCATTGTGAACTGCGCTCCATATGGAGATACACTGTCTGTCCCCACCCTGAGCGCTGATGATTGATCATGCAGATAGCAGAGTAGACCGTGGTCTGTAGAGAAACCAGACTTAGACATCACATATCATTTAACGTCATTCTGTTCATAGAAATAACGTATTATAATTTGCAGTTCTCTCACAGTTATTTATCCAGAGAAAATCTCAGTAAACCATTCTATTCAACACTAACACATACTTGACCTATTATGTAATAAAGCCACACACACACAATCTATGGTATATCTGAGACTGGGGTCACAGAGGTTCCTGGGCCAAATACTTAACCGGGTAAAACATTCAATAAAAAAGTAACAACAGGGTCTGGCTATAGGCTGAATGGATGACACATTTATATGTAAACTAGTAACAACGGGGTCTGGCTATAGGCTGAATGGATGACACCTTTATATGTAAACTAGTAACAACGGGGTCTGGCTATAGGCTGAATGGATGACACCTTTATATGTAAACTAGTAACAACGGGGTCTGGCTATAGGCTGAATGGATGACACCTTTATATGTAAACTAGTAACAACGGGGTCTGGCTATAGGCTGAATGGATGACACCTTTATATGTAAACTAGTAACAACTGGGTCTGGCTATAGGCTGAATGGATGACACATTTATATGTAAACTAGTAACAACGGGGTCTGGCTATAGGCTGACACATTTATATGTAAACTAGTAACAACGGGGTCTGGCTATAGGCTGAATGGATGACACCTTTATATGTAAACTAGTAACAACGGGGTCTGGCTATAGGCTGAATGGATGACACATTTATATGTAAACTAGTAACAACGGGGTCTGGCTATAGGCTGAATGGATGACACATTTATATGTAAACTAGTAACAACTGGGTCTGGCTATAGGCTGAATGGATGACACATTTATATGTAAACTAGTAACAACGGGGTCTGGCTATAGGCTGACACATTTATATGTAAACTAGTAACAACGGGGTCTGGCTATAGGCTGAATGGATGACACCTTTATATGTAAACTAGTAACAACTGGGTCTGGCTATAGGCTGAATGGATGACACATTTATATGTAAACTAGTAACAACGGGGTCTGGCTATAGGCTGACACATTTATATGTAAACTAGTAACAACGGGGTCTGGCTATAGGCTGAATGGATGACACCTTTATATGTAAACTAGTAACAACGGGGTCTGGCTATAGGCTGAATGGATGACACATTTATATGTAAACTAGTAACAACGGGGTCTGGCTATAGGCTGAATGGATGACACATTTATATGTAAACTAGTAACAACTGGGTCTGGCTATAGGCTGAATGGATGACACATTTATATGTAAACTAGTAACAACGGGGTCTGGCTATAGGCTGACACATTTATATGTAAACTAGTAACAACGGGGTCTGGCTATAGGCTGAATGGATGACACATTTATATGTAAACTAGTAACAACGGGGTCTGGCTATAGGCTGAATGGATGGCACCTTTATATGTAAACTAGTAACAACGGGGTCTGGCTATAGGCTGAATGGATGACCCATAAACTTCTCTGCAGTAAGATGGAAATGTTAAATAAATACTATTTTACAGCAAGCCAGCATCTGGACAGTTCACACACATACACACACACACACACACACCTCCTCTTCCTCCCTGAAGGGACCATTATTTTCTCTGTTTCCTGTGAGGCCCTGTCACCACTTGGTGAGTGTTTATGCTGTGCCCGCCGGTGGCCCATCTCCCATCTCGGTGGCAATGTGTGGTGACCCCTACCCCCGTGCCTTCCTGCCACCAGCCTGGACATTGGCCTGGCCCGCCACTGGACCATACAAACCCATGCGGTAGGAAGTGCACTGAAGACAGGAAGACGTTTAACAATGAAAGGTAAACTACTGTGTGTAAATATAGAGCATGTGTGTGTATTTATGTTTGTATGTGAGAGAGACTGAGATAAGTATTGTGTTTGTTTGTATGTGCATAATGTACGTGCAGGTTTGATGCATATATATATATATATGTGTGTGTGTGTGTGTGTGTGTGTGTGTGTGTATGTGTGTGTGTGTGTGTGTGTATATATAATGCACGTGCTGGTGCGATGCGTGTGTGTATGTGTGTGTCTTACCAAGTGTGACAACATCACTATTCATTCCCTCGTTCCTGGTCAGGCCAGTTCCACCCTTCCTACACGAGCAACACCAACTCTCTGTATTGTCTTGACAACAGTTACTATAGGAGGGTGTTTATCCATTATTCATTGTTAGAGAAACAGTGAAGAGAAGAAACAGAGTAACATTCCACAATGGTACCAACACAGGATGTAGGAGATAGAGAAAACACTTAACTCCCATATTAATCATGCCACTCCTGAATACTATCAAATGCTGCAGCTGCAATGAGGTCACTGACTGGATGACTGCACGACCAACAGACAAAATGGCAGCTTAGGGCAGGGCAAGGCAGGGGTGTGGTACCGTACCTTGAAAAAGGTCTTGATAGCGGGCACATGGCTGGCACATTCTGTTCTGCGGTTCTCATCCACGTTTGGCCCGACCTGGAGACCCACACACACTACATAATTAGTCTGAGGGAGCCAGAGAGAGGCTCATTATCAGAAAGTCTGGCTTCAGTCTTCCGTCATCAGGTACTCCATGTACACCCTTGTGGAATCATTTCCCAATGTTATAGAGAGAGCCTAACATTATTATCATGTACAATATAATGAAGTTTAATATAATAATATGTTTCACAAGTTTCTGATTTGTGTGTGTGTTTGTGTAGCTGCCTGACTGGCTACAGATGCAACCTCTGACCCCCACCACAACATTCCACAAGGTCACCATAGATACGGGACCAGTGGAGCACATTGGGAACATTCTAAGCATCTGTTGCCCTGCTTGTGTGTGTGTGTGTGTGTGTGTGTGTGTGTGTGTGTGTGCGCGCATCAGTCAAAATAATTGGTATCAGTAAAAAGCTAGGCCTGGCGTCCGGGGTCAGCAATTTAGCTGACACATCACACACGTTGACCCCCAGGGCCAATCGAAACACATCCAACAGTGGCATGAGCCAATTGGAACCAAAGCTTGTCCCTAACCTCTCTGATACAGAGTCAAATATTTTTTCCATCCATCTAATGGTTAAGGATAGGATTGAGGGTAGGGAATCTGATCCTAGAGCTGTGGTTATGGGCCACTTCTACTTCAAGCACCTGAGACACAGCAACAGATAAAGAGAGTTAATATATGGTACCACGTCCATTCAGAGGGCCATGTTGTAGTGGATGACACTCACCCAGCAGATCATGGCGACACGAGGGCCTCCCACCTCAGCTGAGCCCACTCTGCAGAGCCCATACTGAGGTCTGGCTATGAGGAACTTCTCTGACAGCTCCACCACTCCACCTGCTGTAGGAGAGACAAGAGAGAGGGGGCGGGATTGAGATAGAGAGAGAGAAAGAAAGAGAGAGACGGACCGAGAGTTTAATAAACACCACCCATATTTATCATTTATCATTTTGGAAAACTCAAATTCAAAAAAGGTGACACGTTCAAATCGTCCAGTAAGCTTTACCTCCAGAGTCAGCCAGTTTGAGGTTGTTAGTGGCCCCATCGTAGGTGAACAGAGCCCTGTGGAGAAAAAGAGAGACAGCCTAGTGACAGAAGCACAAACACACTGCATCATCACAACCATTGACCCAGAGATTCAGGCCAGGGTTCAGTTGACATATAAAAGTTATTTCCAATGGAGCAGACATCTGCAGCGTTTACTTTGATTGTGATCTCGGTGCTTTTAAATGGTGCATAGCCAAAAAGGGCCGATGGGATGAATGGCGCTGGAGGGGATGGCTGCCGTTTAACCGGCTCCTAACCGATTGTGCTATTTTGTGTGTATTTTCCACATTGTTTGAAACTTATTTTGTACAAAATGTTGATCCTACTGTCTCTTATGACCGAAAAGAGCTTCTGGACATCAGAACAGCGATTACTGATATCAAACTGGACGAAGATGTTTTCTTTAATTAGTCGGACGCAAAGGATATAATGTTGCTCCAAGACAAGGCCCAAATCCCTGTCATTCACATTAAGAAAATAAGGAAATACAGGGGGCGGAGATCAGGGTGCCTTCTGAGAATTTGTTGGAGAGTGGGTAACCTGCCTCTACCATCCGTTCTATTAGCCAACGTGCAATCACTGGAGAATAAACTGGATGAGATCCATTCGAGACCATCCTACCAACGGGACTTTAAAACTGTAATATCTTATGTTTCACCGAGTCGTGGCTGAACGACGACACAGATAATATACAGTTGGCTTGGTTTTCCATGCATAGGCAGGACAGAACAGTTATGTCCAGTAAGAAGAGGGGTGGAGATGTGTGTCTATTTTTCACACTATTGGTGTGTGTCTATTGGTGCACTGTCTAATATTAAGCTAGTCTCGAGGTATTTTTCCCCTGAGGTAGAGTACCTCATGATAAGCTGTAGACCACACTATCGACTAATAGATAGTATCTACATTTTTCGTAGCCGTCTTATTTAACACCATAAGCCGACGCTGACACTAAGACCGCACTCAACGAGCTGTATAAGGCTATAAGCAAACAAGAACATTTTTATCAAGAAGCGGCGCTCCTAGTGGCCGGGGACTTTAATGCAGGGAAACTTAAATCCGTTTTACCTAATTTCTACCAGCATGTCACATGTGACCAGAGGGGTAAAAAACTCCAGACCACATTTACTCCACACACAGAGACGTGTACAAAGCTCTCCCTCACCCTCCATTAGGAAAATCTGACTATAATTCTATCCTCCTGACTCCTGCTTACAAGCAAAAACTAAAGCAGGAAGTACCAGTGACTCTCTCAATACGGAGGTGGTCAGATGATGCAAATGCTACGCTACAGGACTGTTTTGCTAGCACAGACTGGAATATGTTACAGGATTTATCCAATGGCATTGAGCAGTACACCACCTCAGTCACCGGCTTCATCAATAAGTGCATCGACAACATCGTCCCCACAGTGACCGTACGTACATATCCCAACCAGAAGCCATGGACAGCTAGCACCGAGCTAAAGGCAAGAGCTGCCGCTTTCAAGAAGCGGGACACTAATCCATACACTGGTAAGAAATCCCGCTATGCCTTCAGACATACCATCATACAGGCAACGCGTCAATACAGGACTAAGATTGAATCCTACTACACCAGCTTGGACACTTGTCGGATGTGGTGCTCTCATCCATGCTTCAGTGTTGCTTGCCTCGAAGCGAGCAAAAAAAGCATTTAGCCCATCCAGTAGGCTTGAGTCAATGGGCAGCGTACGGCTGGGTTTCCCTTCGTAGTCCGTAATAGTTTGCAAGCCCTGCCACATCCGACGAGCATCAGAGCCGGTGTAGTAGGATTCAATCTTAGTCCTGTATTGCCGCTTTGCCTGTTTGATGGTTCGTATAGCGGGATTTCTTATAAACATCCGGATTAGTGTCCCGCTGGTTTAATGTTGACTGTTTCTCTTAGTAGGATCTTTGATCTTCTCATTCCAAAGAGTGTAGGAAGTTCCTAAAATTATATAAAGTTGGTGTTTAATCTGTCTAAATAGACGAATGACATGCCCTCTAGCCCATAACTAAATAACATACAGACAGCTGGGCAGACCACGTGTTAAGTCAACACTACACAGGCACACACACTTGGACGTGTTTGGCATTTGTTGAGTGTAGTTTGGCTAAACTCTAACTTGCATCCCCACAGAGTAATGCATGTCCAAAATGTGCCAGCAGATGAGTTTTTACCATGACTCTCTCTTTCTTCCTGTCTGTCCATCATGCTTGTTAGCGAGCGGCCCAGCGCAAGACAGTGAGGCAGTTGTTACACAATATCTGAACAATAACACACAGTGACATTGTTTTTCCAGGCCGAATCCCTCACTCTCACCTGAAACCCAGGGTTTCTGATTGACACGAGAAAGACAGCAGTAGGGCAGATTACGACTCAATCTCAGCTCAGGTCACAGGTGACATTCTACTGTATAGGACCACTGACAATGTGGGGGTGGGGGTTAGGACAGGAGGGAGGGAGGAAATCTGCCTATGCTGGAGCTCCTAGGCCAGTTGGTGGGTGTGTCTCTGACATCTGGACCAGCGGAGGAGAGCCCGGGAGCACCAGGCCAAAGGTGAGAGACCTATCTCTGTGTGTGTATATATGTGTGTGTGTGTGTGTGTGTGTGTGTGTGTTTTTGCACATTTGTGTGTGTGTGGAACCCTTTGCCCGATAAGTAAAATGCCTGGAACTTTTCACCTCACTTTCAAACAGGTGAAACAGAGCAGAAACATGTTTACTGTTGAGATAGTGCCTGCAAATCTCTCTCTGACTCAGAGTTTGGAGTGGGCTCCTGTATGGAGTCCCAGTGGGTGTGTAGTGTAGAGCATGGCAGTACAGGTAACATATAATATCACTTCATTGTTTCAAGGTTCTCCCATTGAGACTGATTGAGCCTTGTCAAACCTTCAGTATCAGGACAACAAAAAGTTTGTTTTGCAAATATCAATCTCCTTGCACATACAGTAAAGGACAGAGAAGTAAGACCTCTAGAAAAGTGACATTCAAACTTTTTCAGCAAGGACCCCATTTTGTCGGCAGAAATTCTGTCGAAATCCAATGACACAACCTTAAATAGGTAAATTAAGATTTTTACATCAAGAAATAACCTTAAATGCATTACATTTTTATCTCTCTTAAAGAGGACCAATAAATACATTTAGACAATAAAATTGTATTGCTCTAATTCTATTTCTCAAAAATGTATTGTCCCATAGAATAATCTGTGATCTTAATTTTTGGATGCCCCCTAAAATATATTTAAAAAATAATAATAATTTGGTGACCCCACTGCAATTCCCCTGCGACTCTGACTTTGAATACCACTGCTCTAGAAAGACTGAATAGAAGAACAATGAAGAGGTCCCTGAAGAGGTCCCTGAAGAGGTCCCTGAAGAGGTCCCTGTGGTCGCAGTTTATTCTAACAGCGCTATACAGTAGCCCACAGACACTGAGTACATTGATTGATTCCTACACCTCATCTCTATACAGACCTCAGCAGACTGACTGACTAGGTCTGATTTAGTATGTTATTGTGACTATTGTCCTCTGAGGGACAAATTAATAGCAAGAGTTAAGACAGTGTGCGTGTGTGTGTGTGATGAGGACGCAATAATGTCCCTGTTGTTTCCCCCTAGTGTTAGCAGTGCGCTGGCTCGGCGTGTCACGAGGCAGACTTGCACAGCTTCCTCAGGGTAGTGGGTTGCGGTGGGGGGGGGGGGGGGGGGGGCTTAGATTCAGCTCATCTCTAACAAGAACAACCACCATGAAAGCAAGCGCCCATCCACTGTGTCTGTCTGACTCAACCTTGTGTCTGTGTACGTGACCAATAAAGTTTGGTCCGTCTGTCCCGCCGTCCGTCTTGTCTGTTTCCCTCTTGAGTTTCATGTGAATAACTTGCCCCTGGTTTCTCCTCTGATTATTACTACAGGCATTCCAAAAGGTCAGAGGTCACCGTCTAACAGGGGCCGGTTCAAAAGGTCATAAATGCACTGAAGGAGTTATGATTACATTCTCAACCCACTAAGAGTTGACTGGCTGTGAGGGTCCACAGCTTTGTTAAGATCTGTGGGATGGAGTCAGGCTCTGACATACAGACGCAAATTCTGTCCACAGACATGCTGCCCAGATCAAAAGGCCACGACTAAATAAACAGATTTAAAGATAAAAACAATGTGGAATGGGCCCCCTGAGTGGTGCAGTGGTCTAAGGCACTGCATCGCAGTGCTAGCTGTGCCACTAGAGATCCTGGTTCGAGTCCAGGTTCTGTCACAACCGGACAGGACCGTGAGACTGATGGGGTGGCGCACAATTGGCCAAGCGTCGTCCGGGTTAGGGGAGGGTTTGGCCGGTAAGAATGTTCTTGTCCCATCGAGCACTAGCGTCTCCTGTGGCGGTCCGGGCGCAGTGCACGCTGACACGGTCGCCAGTTATACGGTGTTTCCTCCGACACATTGGTTCAGCTGGCTTCCGGGCATTGTGTCAAGAAGCAGAGCGACTCGGCTGGGTTGTGTTTTGGAGGATGCACGGCTCTCGTACGGGAGTTTCAGCAATGGAACAAGACTAACTATTAATTGGATACCATGAAATTAGAGAGAAAAATGGGTAAAAAAAAGGGGGGGAATAATCATATTTTTCCTTGATATGGGTTGGCTATGATGCTACCCAAATTTATTTACATTTTTTATTTAACCTTTATTTAACTAGGCAAGCCAATTAAGAGCAAATTCTTATTTACAATGACGACCTACACCGGCCAAACCCGGACGACGCTGGGCCAATACACTACGTGACTAAACCTGCATTACATAGACAGTACGGCAACTGCACCGCCCGCAACCGTAGGGCTCTCCAGAGGGTGGTGCGGTCTGCCCAACGTATCACCGGGGGCAAACTACCTGCCCTCCAGGACACCTACAGCACCCGATGTCACAGGAAGGCCAAAAAGATCATCATCAACCACTCGAGCCACTGCCTGTTCACCCCGCTATCATCCAGAAGGCGAGGTCAGTACAGGTGCATCAAAGCTGGGACCGAGAGACTGAAAAACAGCTTCTATCTCAAGGCCATCAGACTGTGAAATAGCCATCACTAGCCGCAACCCTGCACCATAGAGGCTGCTGCCCTATATACATAGACTTGGGATCACTGGCCACTTTAATAATGTTTACATACTGCTTTACTCATCTCATATGTATATAATGTATTCTATTCTACCATATTTTACTAATAGCCTCTCCAACATTGCTCAATCTAATATTTATATATTTCTTAATTCCATTCCTTTACTTTTAGATGTGTGTATTGTTGTGAATTGTTTTTAGATACTACTGCACTGTTAGATACTACTGCACTGTTAGATACTACTGCACTGTTATATACTACTGCACTGTTGGAGCTAGGAACACAAGCATTTTGCTACAGCCACAATAACATCTGCTAAATAAGTGTATGTGACCAATACAATTTTATTTGAATTACATGCTAACCTATGCTACACAGCTAAACAACAATATTTTACTGGGACAGGGGAGAAGTAGCTCAGAGTGTAATAGTGTCTGCTGGGCAGTGGAGGCTCCTCAGATGAGAACGGAAAGGACCATCCTCCTCAGTGAATTTCATAAAAATGTCATTTTTAGAAACTATACTAAATATATTCACGTCACCAAATAATTTATTAAAGCACACTGTTTTGCAATAAAAGGTCCACAGTAGCCTCAACAGCACTCTGTAGGGTAGCACCATGGTGTAGCCAGAGGACAGTTAGCTCCCGTCCTCCTCTGGGTACATTGACTTCAATACAAATCCTAGGAGGCTCTTGGTTCTCACCCCCTTCCATAGACTTACACAGTAATTATGACAACTTCTGGAGGACATCCTCTAAACTACCAGAGCTCTTGCAGGATGAACTGACATGTTGTTCACCCAACCAAAAGGATCAGAGAATGAATATAGAACTGAAAGCATAAGCTACAGCTAGCTAGCACTGTAGTGCATAAACTGTGGTGAGTAGTTGAGAGAGAAAGACAATAGTTGAACAGGTTAACAAATTCATTTATTAAAAAATGAAGGAGAAGCAAGAGAGTCCTTTTTCCACTTTCAGCATCACTTACTCAAATGCAGCTGGCTAGTTTAGTCACTCAAACACCCAGCTCAAACAGAGGGATGCTATGTTATGTTAACTAGCTGGCTCTGACTATCCAACACAACACTGGAACTCTTCCAAGCCAAGGTAAGCTTTTGGTTTTATTAATTTATTCCCATCGGGGACTGCCGGTGTAATTGCTTACTGACTATTCACTGTAACGTTACTGCATGATTATAGCGGGTTTACGCATTAGTTATGTTGACTAGGACGTTACTTTGGCTAATATGGGGACAACGATGTAGGCTGTGTGTAGCAGTTTGGCTTGGAAAGGTTTTTTCGCCTGGTTACATACAGCTGAAATGTTGTTCATTGAAGCCCACAAACGAAGGGAAAAGGTGAGAGGAGGAGAGTGCATAGAGGCTACAACGAATACAACGTGGAAAGTGTTTTTGCACGATCAGGAGTGTATTCATTCCACCGATTCTGTTGAAAAACGTTTCTTAAACGGAAGCAAATGAAACAGGGATAAAAAAAATACCTGAATTTGTCCAATAGAAACTGTTTGCAACTGTTGGACTAATGATTACACCCTAGATCAGCTAGATACAGGCAAGAGTGTGCAATGCGGTATTGAATGTGTCACTGTCGATCATCTCAAATTTCTCTCTCGAGTATCATGTAGTAGCCTAAACCTATCGATGTTACATTGAACTGGGTGAATGGAATATGAATGACAGTCATCCAATATGCTGTAATAGAGATAAGGCCATGCTCAGGAAAAAGAACCGGTCTCTCTCATCATAAACGGCACTGACCGCCACTGCTGCTGGGATGGCTAATAGGATCCAGAGCAAGCCAGCTCCCTCCTCCCTCCCTCCCTCCATCCCACTCTTCACACATGTGGGTTTCCTGCATGCACAGGCTGATGGGAATAACAGACCAAGCCCAGTACTGAAGCAGCCAACCTCTACCCCAGCCATGTATGAGCTCAGACAGAGAGAGGGAAGGATAGAGAGAATAGAGGGGTCAAAGAAAATGGGGATGTGGGGGGGGGGGGGGGGGGGGGAAGGAGTGGGAGGGGGAGAGAAAGTGAGGATGGGGAGAACAAACGAGAAGGATAAAGGGAAGGAAAGGAAGAGAGGAGAGGAGAGAAAACAACATGATGTCATAGCTGGAAAAATGTTCAAGTATTTTTGTGGAAGCAATTAACAATGAGAATGAAATCTGTACATCATTACTGGAGCCAACAAAGCTAACCTCAGCACAGTCATAAACAAACAGGGAGATAACTGAGCATGCACATAGTCTTGCACACACGTGAACGGACACACAGCGGGAGAGAGAGAGCCAGTAACAACGGCAGTAGAGACTGTCGTACCTCCAACACGCTCAACCATTTCAAAGATGAACATGGCATATGCAGATGGTGCAGTACAGAGGAAAGGGCTCTGATCTTAATTATTCAGGCATTTACCATTCCCTAGTCAATCTCACCCATTTTAATGTGTGTGTGTGTCTGCGGAAATACTCAAACACACCACACTGTTCAGAGCTCTAAAAGCCAGACTTGGATCACAATATGCCCTGCGTTATGGTTTTCAACTGGTCAGGCCATTCCATAAGGTTTCTGTACGGTTTTGTAAGGTTTCCAAAGTTCACGTTTATACCTTTAACTTGAATGACGAGAACAGCAACTCAATGTCCTGAAAAATATTGATATTGTACAACATACTTTTCATTACCCCTTTTCACACCTCTCTACCACCCCTACACACAATGGCAATATGTTTAATCTCTTCCTCTTTCCAGCTCTATACCTCTCCTACAAACAATAGTGAGATTTATAGGTGGAGTGTCAGCAACCCCTGCATTGAGTTCAGTGGAGGGTTGAGAGATTTGTGGAGAGCCCACTCTCCTAACACGATACAACTTCCTGTAGATACACAGATAGTGGGGGCCAGATGGGATGTATCCGGAGGTTTCATGCTAAGATATACAGCTTACATTAGAACTCTCCATGGGATGTCTAGGGGAACCATCTTGTTTTGATGGCATATCTGTGCTCTGGGTATGACAGAAAATCACTCAACAGCTCTCCCTCCTGTTTCAAACGACATATCTATGGTGATAACTATGGAGAGAGAATCAGAGGTTGTGTTGGGCCAGTTTTTCATCATTCCTCCTACACCCCCCCCACCCCCCCCCCCCCATGTTATTTTTCTCTTTCCTTCCGCACTCCTAATCTCCCTCCCTCCCGTCTCTTGTCTCTTTTGGAGTTGTGACCTGGGCTCAGACTGCTATTTATAGCCATTAGCAAGTCAGTCAGTCTGTGTGTCTGACGCGGTGTTGGAATGGAGACCGACTGGAGTTGAATGAGGAACACAGACGTCGCTCAGCGCAGCGTTCATTTCCTCTATCCAAACATGGACAAAACAGCCAGACCAGACTTTGTGCTGCTGCCTGTGAAATACACTTCCCCCCCTTCACGTACTGCATGTGCTGCTCCAGCACAGTGACCCTGTCGCTCAACGCATTCCATTACACAGTGCTGGTGGTAGCTACGGGCTGCTTCTGTGTCTCCTCAGTCTGAGGTGATGGGGCATCAGAGTAAACATCCTGACTAACTGTACCTGATGTGGTGGAAAGTTCTAGACAAACCCCTTCCTGTGTGTGGCGCAGACAAAATACGTTTTGAAGACTTAAGCAATCCATTCTGGGAGGTGTAGAAAGGTATGTGTCCGTGCGGATATGCGATTTTTCCCAAAGTGTTTCCTGTCATAACAACATAACAGCCAAGCCCTTGTCCAATAGGGTTCCCACACTGACCAAAGACCATCACAACAAAAAGGCCTTTTGCTTCGGAAAGCACTGATAGGTGAACGTCAGGACAGGGAATTTAGACTGGTGTTCATATGAAAAGCTCTCTGCGCTCATTTATAACCCAATGGGGGACTTGACCTGATCTTAGAGAGACAGATGGAAGAGGTAGAGAGCCCATAGTGAGTACAGTTAGTCAGGTACACTACAGACAGTCAGACATCCCCTCACAGAGCCAGCAGCCGTCCACATAATGACATATAGTCAGTGGGGGGGATGAATGAAGAGGTACATACAGGGGGACAGACACAGGGACGGACAGGGGCTAGAGGAGCTCATACAATGTAATCAGAAGCGGAGCAAGCCAAACTGCCTCAGGCCAACACAATGCAATATCCCCTTTACTGTCCTTTCAGCTACTGGTTAGCATGTAGCATGCTATCTAACCACTACAGAGTGGAGATGGAAGACCAGGGAGGTCACTGTAGTTATTGGGAACATAATAATCAAAAGGCAGGTGATGTGCCATGTCCAGTGATGTCTGAGAATATCTCCCTGTTAGTAATGTACATGTAACTGGCGGAATAAAGGAAACACCGACAGAAAGTGTCTTAATAGGGTGTTGGGGCACCACGAGCCGGAACAGCTTCAATCAAATCAACTTTTATTTGTCACATACACATGGTTAGCCTGGCATATATTCTACAAGTGTCTAGAACTCTATTGGAGGGATGAGACACCATTCTTCCACAAGAAATTCCATAATTTGGTGTTTTGTTGATGGAGGTTGAAAATGCTGTCTAAGGCACCTCTCCAGATCTCCCATAAGTGTTCAATTGTGTTGAGATCTGGTGACTGAGAAACACACACACACACACACACACTTTACACTCCCTATGCCCCTTTGAGACCCCTCTCTTCTAGCCATGGTAGACAAAATCCTTTTTATACATGACTCTAAGCATGATGTTAATTAATTAATCAACCCCACCTGTGTGGAAGCACCTGCTTTCAGTATACTTTGTATCCTTTGTTACCTGAAGTTTTTCCTTTATTTTGGCACTTACCTGTACATTGCTTCATACAATAATTTACTGTGTTTTAATTGACTGCGTGAATCCACACAGAGGAATGTTGATTCACCAGACCTAAGTTCACCCAACCTGTGTGTATAATATGCATTGAATAGTGTTTTATTTTTTTTGTCCTTCCCTTGTCCTGGGGGAAATTGTGCTGCTTGGTCATATAGGTTTCACTATGGAGCCACTCCGACAGTTGGCACAGACCTGCCCTGCACTGTGGACATGTTACTGCCTGATACAGACCTGCCCTGCACTGTGGACATGTTACTGCCTGGCACAGACCTGCCTGGCACAGACCTGCCCTGTGGACATGTTACTGCCTGGCACAGACCTGCCCGGCACTGTGGACATGTTACTGCCTGGCACAGACCTGCCCTGCACTGTGGACATGTTACTGCCTGGCACAGACCTGCCCTGCACTGTGGACATGTTACTGCCTGGCACAGACCTGCCCTGCACTGTGGACATGTTACTGCCTGGCACAGACCTGCCCTGCACTGTGGACATGTTACTGCCTGGCACAAACCTGCCCTGCACTGTGGACATGTTACTGCCTGGCACAGACCTGCCCTGCACTGTGGACATGTTACTGCCTGGCACAGACCTGCCCTGCACTGTGGACATGTTACTGCCTGGCACAGACCTGCCCTGCACTGTGGACATGTTACTGCCTGGCACAGACCTGCCCTGCACTGTGGACATGTTACTGCCTGGCACAGACCTGCCCTGCACTGTGGACATGTTACTGTCTGGCACAGACCTGCCCTGCACTGTGGACATGTTACTGCCTGGCACAGACCTGCCCTGCACTGTGGACATGTTACTGCCTGCCACAGACCTGCCCTGCACTGTGGACATGTTACTGCCTGGCACAGACCTGCCCTGCACTGTGGACATGTTACTGCCTGGCACAGACCTGCCCTGCACTGTGGACATGTTACTGCCTGGCACAGACCTGCCCTGCACTGTGGACATGTTACTGCCTGGCACAGACCTGCCCTGCACTGTGGACATGTTACTGCCTGGCACAGACCTGCCCTGCACTGTGGACATGTTACTGCCTGGCACAGACCTGCCCTGCACTGTGGACATGTTACTGCCTGGCACAGACCTGCCCTGCACTGTGGACATGTTACTGCCTGGCACAGACCTGCCCTGCACTGTGGACATGTTACTGCCTGGCACAGACCTGCCATGCACTGTGGGCATGTTACTGCCTGGCACAGACCTGCCCTGCACTGTGGACATGTTATTGAATGACACAGACCTGCCCTGCACTGTGGACATGTTACTGCCTGGCACAGACCTGCACTGTGGACATGTTACTCTCTGGCACAGACCTGCACTGTGGACATGTTACTGCCTGGCACAGACCTGCCCTGTGGACATGTTATTGAATGACACAGACCTGCCCTGCCCTGTGGACATGTTACTGCCTGACACAGACCTGCACTGTGGACATGTTACTGCCTGGCACAGACCTGCACTGTGGACATGTTACTGCCTGGCACAGACCTGCCCTGTGGACATGTTACTGCCTGGCACAGACCTGCCCTGTGGACATGTTACTGCCTGCCACAGACCTGCCCTGCACTGTGGACATGTTACTGCCTGCCACAGACCTGCCCTGCACTGTGGACATGTTACTGCCTGGCACAGACCTGCCCTGTGGACATGTTACTGCCTGCCACAGACCTGCCCTGTGGACATGTTACTGCCTGGCACAGACCTGCCCTGTGGACATGTTACTGCCTGGCACAGTACCCTTGACCCTGTAACAACACTGTGCCAAGTCTTAATCATCACAGTTTATGGCCAAACACTCTGGGAGACAGACTGGACTACTGCACACAAGCCACATCCACTCAACACACACATTGAAGCCTGTGTCCACTCTGCGCAATACCTAGTGTCGTATTTATCACTGGTATTATTGGGATAATATGTGACAAGACAAGTTCCCATTTGACTTTGCATGGAAATAGACCTCCTCTAAAGTTGAAATGGAGCATTTCCTGCATCTTTCCCACTGGTTGTGAGTTCATACAGAAAGAACAGAGGGGTGAGCCTGTGCTCTCCCCCTCAGGGAGGACTCCCCGAGTAGCCATTACAGGCCAATAGAGCTACAGTATTTGTGCAGAAGGAAAAGGAATTGTAGAAATAAAAAGAGGATGGAGAAGCAGGACAGAGAGGCAATGGAGGAGAAAAGACAATCAACAGACAGAAAGGGCAAGAGGCAGAGTGCTTCAGAAAGACAAGCGGGCAATTCCACGGTAACTTCAGAAAGACAAGCGGGCAATTCCACGGTAACTTCAGAAAGACAAGCGGGCAATTCCACGGTAACTTCAGAAAGACAAGCGGGCAATTCCACGGTAACTTCAGAAAGACAAGCGGGCAATTCCACGGACTCAGGTCCGGCGTTATGGGAGGACCTATCGGGGGCCTGGCCCGCCCTACCGTACCTCCTTACCTGTCCAAATAAAATATTGAAATATTGATCATTTATTTGACTGAGACGCCCAGAGCGAAACAGCGTCCCTCTGTCTCACTATGTGAAGACTATGTATCTGATGCTCTATGTCTAGCCAGACAGCATCAGATACATGGGCTACATATAGTGGGGCACTGTTTCGCTCGCTAGGATGCTTTCTCTGGTGCCATTTTTTAGCAGAGAGGAAGAGGCGAAGCGAGAGGGCTTACTCTCTCTCAAAAAAGTCCCTGCAGCAATGTTCCAACATCAAGTGGAAAGCCTTCCCAGAAGAGTGGAGGCTGTTATAGCAGCAAAGGGGGACCAACTCCACATTAATGCCCATGATTTTGGAATGAGATACTCGACCAGCAGGTGTCCACATACTTTTGATATGCTCTTACGAACTTCATATGTTGGTGCTCATTGGTTCTTTTTGATGAGAATGCCCATGGCCAAGAAGAAGGAGATACGGGAAGGGGGTAGAGAAACGTTTCAAAGAAAGGATGGCTTAGGGAGAGCAGATGGAATGTCGAGGGAGGAATGGAAATGTCTGCTCTCAGCAGAACCTAGAGCCAGAGAGCCTGAAAACATGATGAGCCAAATAAATATATATCTCTGCCAAGGAGGAAAGGAGAGCAGAAGGATGAAATGAGAGGATAGGAGGAAAGGAGAAGGAGGAAAGGAGAGGAAAGGAGATGGAGAGAAGGAGGAAAGGAGAGGAGAAGGAGTAAAGGAAAGAGAAGGAGAAGAAGGAAAATAGAGGAGGAAGGAGAGGAGGAAATGAGAGAAGAGGAGGAAAGGAGAAGGAGGAAAGGAGGAGAAGAAGAGTGGAAAGGAGAGAAGGAGGAGAGGGAAAGGAGAGAAGGAGGAGAGGAGAAGGAGGAAAGGAGAGGGAAAGGAGAGAAGGAGGAAAGGAGAGGACAGGGAGGAAAGGAGAAGGAGGAAAGGAGAGGAGAGAAGGAGAGGAGAGGGGTCCCTCATCAAAAACACCACGTTTTCTTTACCTATTGACGTTATCTAAACCTGGAACAAAATATAATCTCTAATCTCAATTGAAACTAAGACTATCAGGAAGAGTTGAGCTCTCGTTAAACATTGTAGTGTCATGGACTGGGTGCTCTGAATTGAGTGTAAATCTCCTGCTACAGGCAGTGGTTACTAATCCCAAAATAACTTTATCTTCTAACCGCACTGAACACTCATTACTTGGTTACCACAGTCCTCAGGCTGCTGTAGTCTAATCCTAACGGCCACGCATACAGTGTGTGTGTGTGTGCGCGCGCGTGTATAATATTATTAAGAAATGATTATTTTGAGGGCATACAGCAGAATATTCCAGTCTGCATGGGAAGAGAAAGATGCAGACCAATAGAAATGTGTTTCCTAGCCACCATCAAGGGTTGTCCATGTTAAGGGGAAGCAGTCTACACCTCCCCTGGTGTATGTATCAGTTAACAGGAGGTGATGACAGGAGGACCACACCAGCTCCCACATGGCATGGGTAGCATCTCAAATTACATCCTATTTCCTATGTAGCGCACTACCTTTGACCAGGGCCCATGGGATTAGTATGTAAAGTAGTGCACTACAGGGTACCATTTGGGATGCAGCCATGTTTATATGGAATCAACACTACAGGAACACTAACCACAGATCACCCCAAAACGTGAGTGAAAAGCCTATTGACGTTGTGAATTGACAGTCTACAGCCCACACTGGGCCTAGAGTAAGATTGCTGAGTTCTGTTCACAATGTACATCAATAGAGCACGTTGCCTGTTTGTACAGCACTGCAGCCAAACTTCTCAGAGGAACAGCTCTATACTCCAGGTGCCGATGATGATAGGAGTGTACTATTTGGGGCACATACAGTGCCTTGCGAAAGTATTCGGCCCCCTTGAACTTTGCGACCTTTTGGCACATTTCAGGCTTCAAACATAAAGAAATAAAACTGTATTTTTTGTGAAGAATCAACAACAAGTGGGACACAATCATGAAGTGGAACGACATTTATTGGATATTTCAAACTTTTTTAACAAATCAAAAACTGAAAAATTGGGCGTGCAAAATTATTCAGCCCCTTTACTTTCAGTGCAGCAAACTCTCTCCAGAAGTTCAGTGAGGATCTCTGAATGATCCAATGTTGACCTAAATGACTAATTATGATAAATACAATCCACATGTGTGTAATCAAGTCTCCGTATAAATGCACCTGCACTGTGATAGTCTCAGAGGTCCGTTAAAAGCGCAGAGAGCATCATGAAGAACAAGGAACACACCAGGCAGGTCCGAGATACTGTTGTGAAGAAGTTGAAAGCCGGATTTGGATACAAAAAGATTTCCCAAGCTTTAAACATCCCAAGGAGCACTGTGCAAGCGATAATATTGAAATGGAAGGAGTATCAGACCACTGCAAATCTACCAAGACCTGGCCGTCCCTCTAAACTTTCAGCTCATACAAGGAGAAGACTGATCAGAGATGCAGCCAAGAGGCCCATGATCACTCTGGATGAACTGCAGAGATCTACAGCTGAGGTGGGAGACTCTGTCCATAGGACAACAATCAGTCGTATATTGCACAAATCTGGCCTTTATGGAAGAGTGGCAAGAAGAAAGCCATTTCTTAAAGATATCCATAAAAAGTGTTGTTTAAAGTTTGCCACAAGCCACCTGGGAGACACACCAAACATGTGGAAGAAGGTGCTCTGGTCAGATGAAACCAAAATTGAACTTTTTGGCAACAATGCAAAACGTTATGTTTGGCGTAAAAGCAACACAGCTGAACACACCATCCCCACTGTCAAACATGGTAGTGGCAGCATCATGGTTTGGGCCTGCTTTTCTTCAGCAGGGACAGGGAAGATGGTTAAAATTGATGGGAAGATGGATGGAGCCAAATACAGGACCATTCTGGAAGAAAACCTGATGGAGTCTGCAAAAGACCTGAGACTGGGACAGAGATTTGTCTTTCAACAAGACAATGATCCAAAACATAAAGCAAAATCTACAATGGAATGGTTCAAAAATAAACATATCCAGATGTTAGAATGGCCAAGTCAAAGTCCAGACCTGAATCCAATCGAGAATCTGTGGAAAGAACTGAAAACTGCTGTTCACAAATGCTCTCCATCCAACCTCACTGAGCTCGAGCTGTTTTGCAAGGAGGAATGGGAAAAAATGTCAGTCTCTCGATGTGCAAAACTGATAGAGACATACCCCAAGCGACTTAAAGCTGTAATCGCAGCAAAAGTATTAACTTAAGGGGGCTGAATAATTTTGCACGCCCAATTTTTCAGTTTTTGAAATTGTTAAAAAAGTTTGAAATATCTAATAAATGTCGTTCCACTTCATGATTGTGTCCCACTTGTTGTTGATTCTTCACAAAAAAATACAGTTTTATATCCGAATACTTTCGCAAGGCACTGTGTTCAGGGGAGGGGGGGGGGGGGGCTAGACAACACTCTGGGGGATGCTTACTGCTAAGGAGCTCTGGGAATTCAAACAAGCACTACAGCCATAGGTTGAGAGGGGTCAAAGTGCATACAGGGGTTGCATGCTGCTGTTTACAGATAGCCTCTTCCCTATGTGGGTTGCAGGGAGAGGGTACGGTGTGTTCAGAGGGGGGTACTGGTCACCCTCAACAGCTGATGATGGGACAGCGTAGGGGGGCAGGGGAGTGACTGATGGCCAGACAGGCCCCTCTAAAGTAGCACTTCTCTGGGACCGCTCTGACATTTTGTCCAGGATGTCCTGCACGCACACACTCACACAGGCCTCCTTCCATTTTATACACTAAATCAATCACTCTCTCATCTATTCCCTTCTACTCACTCACTCAACTAAACAAACAACAACTTTGGCCCTTCCAGTAGGGCTGCCTTGACAATGGCGCTCAAGCCCCCCTAAGAACAAATAAGACAGAAAAGACAAACTTAGTGTCCCAGTGTAAAGCCAAGTCTCCCACAGAAACACACAGCTAGCTAGCTAGCCAGCCAGCCCTCAATTTGTTATGGTATCACTGTCTGTTTTGTTACCACTACAGTGCTAAATCACTTAGCACGTTATCATACTCATCTCTGACGCTACTAAACACTGTCAGACTGCTCTGAGCTGAGAAAAGCGAAGAGGGAGATAGAGAGGGAGGGAGAGGGTGAAGTAGAGGGGTGTGCCTGATGATTTCATAACACTATCATTATTGAACATCATAGGTATTATCCATCAAACATTGTGGATAGATTAAATGCTGTCAAATGATGCTAGCTCTGGTTTGGCACAAGCACAAAGAACACTCCAGTCAAGTAAACACTCCGGAATACAAGGAGGAGACCTTCCAGGTTTCAGCACACCTCGTCTCAGCTAGAACCCCTCACATCACTCCTGTCAATGTCGTCACTCTACATAACATTGTTTGACACATGATGAGCCAATGTGGGCTAGCTCACTGACACAAAACACTAAAGGGAGGTGTATGCTGCCTCATACAGCAACTGGCTAACAAAAATAAGGATTTGAGTCAGCAGCGATGAGCAACTTTTCAGGTCATATCTGGACTGGAATCCTGTTGCTTTGAGTCAGAGCAGCAGAAATATCTCCAGGAGATGATCCTTCTCCAGAGGTCTGGCTGAGGCTTGACTGTACGAGCATCATTTCCACAATGAGCCTCAGCACATGCAGCAGCAGCAGGGCATTTCTATTTAAAAGGGAGCCATGAGTACCAATATGCGAAGTTCATAGGAGCAAATTGGGTGTCAAATGAAAGCCAATAGAAAAAAAAGACTTCACCTCAGCCTCCTACTTATAAGACCCCAACTTTCCTTTAGTTCTTATTGGTTAAGGTCATGCCAGTCATTATTATGTTAGCCTATCAGCAATCAGTATTTCCGGGAAGTTCAGTGTAGGACCCCAGTACGAGCAGGGCAGGTGTCAGAAAGATACTTTCAGTCAGAAAACCTGCTTTCACCATCCTGACAGCATTTCATGTTTTCCCTCCTAATAAATACTTTTGCTCCTGTGGTCCCAATACATTCGCTGTTCTGATGTTTTATAGTGAGTCTAAAAGTAAGTTCCATAAGATGTCTTGTTGTTTTCGGAGTCTCATTGTTGTTTGTAATTACCATTTATGTTGAGCATGTTAGCTAGCTCATGCTCCCGCGATCATTAGCATTTGTCATTCAGAATGCATTGGTATTTAGCATGCCTATTAGCAGTAGCCATTTGTTAGCATTTCTCTTTCGTGGTGCTAAGCTATTTTCTGTCATCTGTGTATAATCATTCATGCTATGCTGGTTATATTCTGTAGACATTTCTACGTTGCTTATGTACAAGTCCCCTAGCTTATTGAACCCGTTTAGTCCATGTTATGCTACAGGCCTTACTCTACAGTCAAGTAAACAGTTTGTACTTGCATGTCATGCTTATCAGTACTACAGCCTAAGTTTATTTATCTTCTTTTCGGAACTACAATCATTATCAGACAATTCTTGTCAGACTCAGTGGTGTTGAATGCGTGTGATAGTGGATCTTCACTAAAACTCTTGAGTCAGAAATACTACTTCCCTGTTGTTCCAACCCAAGTGTCAAAACTCATTCAACGGAGGGAGGGCTGAAGGTAAGGAACTCCCCCCACCTAGTTGTCTAGGTCCTAATTGAAAGGAAAATACCAAAACCTGCAGACCCCATGGAATTTATTTTAATTTAACCTTTATTTAAACTAGGCAAGTCGGTTAAGAACAAATTATTATTTACAATGATGGCCTACCCCCGGCCAAATCCTAACCCGGACGACGCTGTGCAATGGTGTGCCACCCAATCACGGCTGGTTGTGATACAGCCTAGAATTGAACCAGGGTCTGTAGTGACACCTCTAGCACTGAGATTCAGTGCCTTAGACCGCTGCGCTACTCGGGAGCCCTGTACTTTACTGAACAGATCTACTTTACTGTACTCTACTGTTCTTGTACTGTAATGTCCAAACTTGTGAAACATAGATGTCTGTGATTGGTTCAGATGTGGTCTTGTTTGGGGCGCAGTTCATTAGAATAATAGCCAGAGTGTAGAATAATACCCAAATATGCAAAAGAAGGATATTGCATATTTCTACCTTTGTGCACCTCCAGTATTCAGAATATATCACCATGAAAAGAATGATATTCATAATTATGCATTCCTGTATAGTACAGATCAGGGACCTGTTACCACAATTTTGTTACTGGATGTAAATCCACTTCACCTACTGTAGTCTAATAACCAATAGATATTTCCTCCAACTCAAGGTGTCATGTCATGGCTGACACCCCATTCTTTCTGCAGACATCGTTCAATCTTAGATAAGAGCAGAGAGTTCACAGAGTTTGGGGAAAACATGGTCGCATAAAACCCTGATTTTACAAGAATTCTGTAACCAACTTTGCATCTGCATAATTCTTCCAGTAAATGTGTTTGTGTAAATTGTTAAAAGTAGTCATTGTGTATAGAGTTGTATGGTTTTTCAACTTTGAAATCAATGGCTTTTGTTTGGCAAACATTTTAAAGTGAAGCATGTGAGTCTAAGCGTAATTCTGTTACCATGGTATTGCCCAGCAGCACAGTGGAAATGCACAGTCTGCTTTATGGCATTATACAGTGTTTCCATTCCCACAAGAGAAATGGATGGAGGCCGTGTGTGTGTGAGTGTGTGTGTGTGTGTACAAGCATGTGTGTCTATGTACTGGGTCTTCAGAATGTATTCAGAGCCCTTGACTTTTTCCACATTTGCATTGTGTTACAGCCTAAATTTAAAATTAATACAAATTAGATTTTTTTTTTGTAACTGGCTTACACATAATACCGCATAATGTCAACGTGGAATTGTGTTTTTCGATAGTTTTACAAATTCATAAAAATTAAAAGCTGAAATGACTTGAGTCAATAAGTTTTCAACCCCTTTGTTATGGTTATGGCAAGCCTTAATAAGGAGTAAATATGTGCTTAACAAGTCACTGTGTGCAATAATAATGTTTAACATGCTTTTTGAATGACTACCTCATCTCTGTACCCCAAACATACAGATAATTGTAAGATCCCTCTGTTGAGCAGTGAATTTCAAACATAGATTCAACCACAATGACCAGGGAGGTTTTCCAATGCCTCACAAAGGGCACCTATTGGTAGATGGGTAAGATAAAAATCTGACATTGAATATCCCTTTGAGCATGGTGAAGTTATTAATTACACTTTACTTACTTTCTGAAGGCACTGTACGTGTTGACTAAATCATATGGATAGTGATGTCATGCTCTGTCTAGCTTAGACAGGAGGGCCGAGCCCTGACACGTCTCACACTGACTCTAGATCAGTCCCAGAGTAGTGTCTCAGGAGGGCCGAGCCCTGACACACGTCTCACACTGACTCTACACTGACTCTAGATCAGCCTATGTTTAGCGAGACACACAGCTGCTTTCAACAGCTGCCTGAAACACTCCTTGTACTGTATAACACATTGCACTGCGGGACAGTAGGTAGGATTGGGGAAATTCAACTCATTTCCATTCAGTTCTATTTGCATAGTATTTGTATAGTACTATTGTGTCGCGCAACAAAGACAATAGGCTACGTTTCCATTTGAGAGTCCAAATCGCTTTATCTAGGATCACTAGAAAACAATGTTTTGTTGTGCTCAACATCACTGGGTTACAGAGGGATTGTAGTTCCATTGGAAACACTTTCTAGAGGAAATCTGGATTACGGACAATTGGTTTGAAGGATAAATATGTTCGTATGAGTCACACAATAAAACACACACACACACGTGCACTGGTTGTATGGTTGTATAAGAGTCACGTCTCATCGTGCCAGACCTGAAATTACCCGACACACATAGACCGTGTTTAAGAGAGCAGTAGGCAGTTGTTTAAAGACGAACATCTCTTCAGTTTCAAAGCTGATTTAAACAGCACCCTCATCAACCTGCCACCCACATATCTGGATGCCAGTGAGATAGGGCATCCCCTGGGAAAGTAGGGGGCAGAACAGCTCATGCATATGTCTGTATGACATCCCCATCTCTTTCTGAATGTCTATTGAGCAAGCCCCCATTCTCTCTAGCCTCTTCCACCCTAAACCCATCCATATACACATTCAGTACAGTGAAGAAAGACATATTATTCCACTCATCAGGAGTGGGGGATTAACTAACTAAACAAGGAATGAGGACTGGCCTTCGAGTGTTAGCTTCATTTATAGATGGGTTCAATCTTATCTCCAGGATACATCCCACCGTGGGAATCTGGTGTGTAACCGTGAGTAAGCACAGCTAGAGACTCCTTGGATACAGGTGTGTGTGTGTGTGTGTGATAAGTAGCAATGACACTTTAAGCTCTCAGTGACTCAGACATTGGGATAACTGGGCATTTCCATGTAAAAGAACCCATGAGCACCAACATGCAAAGTTCATAAGAGTATATCAAATTGGATGTCAAATGAAAGCTAAGTGCCTATATTTTTGGGAAATGAAGTCAGATACATTTCCCAACCATTTTCCATCTTAAATAGTTGGTATAAGTAAAGTCTGATTTCTGGATTGTAAAAAAAATCAAGAAATACATGAAAACACAATAATGTGAGGTAAAGACCCATGACAACAAATATCAACACTTGAGAAATTGTTTACCTTCTGTAAACACTGCCTTGTGGTTTGTATTTCTAATACCAAAAACTCTTATATCTTGAAGATATTTTCTAATTTCTCTCCCTCATGAGGAGGAAGGATAATGAAAGTTCACAGAATTAACAAGTAATGGTAGACCTATCATATTAGTTATAGTGATTTTACTCATATCAACTTTGTTTATGAATTAAGTGATTCAAACTCGTAATTCTGTTACCAAATTGGTAACGGAATTACCAACAAAAATCATTAACGGAATTACTGCAACTGAATTGGCTTCAATGGGAAATCATAATAGTCATGAACCAGAGTTGGGTCACCTGTTATGTTCCTCCCTTCCACCAGCATACCGTTATGTTCAGCTCATAACTGTTTTATATCTCCTTCTTTCATCTGGTGGTCAAACCATGAGTGTTAACACAGTCTGAACAACCCCTCACTCTCTCCAGTTAATGTCAACTCTCCCAGCTCTCTCTGACACCTACCCATGAGCCCCCGCTCTTTCCATTTCTGTAACCAGCATCCTCACCCACTGATCGACACCGAACGTCTACGGACATTGAAAAGTAGTTGAAATTTGGTCAGTCCACCCTGGCCTTGATGTTAACTTCCACAGACTGACTGGAACAAATCTGAAACTATCATAGACATACAGTGCCTTGCGAAAGTATTCGGCCCCCTTGAACTTTGCGACCTTTTGCCACATTTCAGGCTTCAAACATAAAGATATAAAACTGTATTTTTTTGTGAAGAATCAACACCAAGTGGGACACAATCATGAAGTGGAACGACATTTATTGGATATTTCAAACTTTTTTAACAAATCAAAAACTGAAAAATTGGGCGTGCAAAATTATTCAGCCCCCTTAAGTTAATACTTTGTAGCGCCACCTTTTGCTGCGATTACAGCTGTAAGTCGCTTGGGGTATGTCTCTATCAGTTTTGCACATCGAGAGACTGACATTTTTTACCATTCCTCCTTGCAAAACAGCTCGAGCTCAGTGAGGTTGGATGGAGAGCATTTGTGAACAGCAGTTTTCAGTTCTTTCCACAGATTCTCGATTGGATTCAGGTCTGGACTTTGACTTGGCCATTCTAACACCTGGATATGTTTATTTTTGAACCATTCCATTGTAGATTTTGCTTTATGTTTTGGATCATTGTCTTGTTGGAAGACAAATCTCTGTCCCAGTCTCAGGTCTTTTGCAGACTCTATCAGCTTTTCTTCCAGAATGGTCCTGTATTTGGCTCCATCCATCTTCCCATCAATTTTAACCATCTTCCCTGTCCCTGCTGAAGAAAATCAGGCCCAAACCATGATGCTGCCACCACCATGTTTGACAGTGGGGATGGTGTGTTCAGCTGTGTTGCTTTTACGCCAAACATAACGTTTTGCATTGTTGCCAAAAAGTTCAATTTTGGTTTCATCTGACCAGAGCACCTTCTTCCACATGTTCGGTGTGTCTCCCAGGTGGCTTGTGGCAAACTTTAAACGACACTTTTTATGGATATCTTTAAGAAATGGCTTTCTTCTTGCCACTCTTCCATAAAGGCCAGATTTGTGCAATATACGACTGATTGTTGTCCTATGGACAGAGTCTCCCACCTCAGCTGTAGATCTCTGCAGTTCATCCAGAGTGATCATGGGCCTCTTGGCTGCATCTCTGATCAGTCTTCTCCTTGTATGAGCTGAAAGTTTAGAGGGACGGCCAGGTCTTGGTAGATTTGCAGTGGTCTGATACTCCTTCCATTTCAATATTATCGCTTGCACAGTGCTCCTTGGGATGTTTAAAGCTTGGGAAATCTTTTTGTATCTAAATCCGGCTTTAAACTTCTTCACAACAGTATCTCAGACCTGCCTGGTGTGTTCCTTGTTCTTCATGATGCTCTCTGCGCTTTTAACGGACCTCTGAGACTATCACAGTGCAGGTGCATTTATACGGAGACTTGATTACAAACAGGTGGATTGTATTTATCATCATTAGTCATTTAGGTCAACATTGGATCATTCAGAGATCCTCACTGAACTTCTGGAGAGAGTTTGCTGCACTGAAAGTAAAGGGGCTGAATAATTTTGCACGCCCAATTTTTCAGTTTTTGATTTGTTAAAAAAGTTTGAAATATCCAATAAATGTCGTTCCACTTCATGATTGTGTCCCACTTGTTGTTGATTCTTCACAAAAAAATACAGTTTTATATCTTTATGTTTGAAGCCTGAAATGTGGCAAAAGGTCGCAAAGTTCAAGGGGGCCGAATACTTTCGCAAGGCACTGTATGTTTCACAAGTTTGGATAGCACAGTAGAGTACAGTACTGTGTACAGTACAATATAGTAAAGAACTGAGTACAGTACAGTGAGCAGAGCACAGTACAATATAGTAAAGTACTGAGTACAGTACAGTGAGTAGAGCACAGTACAATATAGTAAAGAACTGAGTACAGTACAGTGAGCAGAGCACAGTATTGTTCAATACAACATAGTAGTACAGTACACTACAATACAGTAAAGAAAATAGTTTAGTACAGTATATTGTCCTCTGTTGTAATGTTCTGTGCGTTATTATACTGGAACATACTGTACTCTGCTGCTCTGTGATGTCAAAGAACAACATTTGTATTATGTATTTCTGTGTAGTACAGATCAGGGACCCATGATGTCATTCCGTTACTGGGTGGAAATCTACTTCACTTACTGTAGTTTAATAACCAAACTCAATGTGTCATGTCATAGCTGACACCCATTTCTTTCTGCATTCATCTCTGAACCTTAATTCGGGGCTGATATTTAAGAGTTTTTGGAAAATGTGGTCGCATAAAAACCCTGAGGGAGATTTTACTCTAATTCCATCATCAAAGTTGGCATCTGCACAGGTCTTCCACTAAGTTAGTTTTTGTAAATGTTTGTGGAAATTGTTCAAAGTAGTCCTGGTTGTTTATTAAACTTTGAAATCAATTGTTTTTGTTTGGCATACATTTTAAAGTGAAAATAAAAAAACTGAGTCTAAGCGTAATTCTGTTACCATGGAAATGCCCAACTGAAAATAGCAGCCAGATAGTTAGCGGTCGTTTAGGTTCACACGCCTTGGTTGGCCAATGCCACACACACACACACACACACACACACGTTTGAGTCCTCTACCAGGTAACCTTAAACACTGGCACCCTTAAGGAGCTGAGCCTGTGGAACCGATAGCAGGCCTCCAATATACTGTGACAGACAGTAAGGACAGGAAAGGGGGGGGGGGGGGGGGGGGTGACTCAGTGGATTGTTTAATGGCTTAGAACAGCTGCATTATAGCATTACATTCCCATACCCTCTAATCCACCGTCTGGGGAAACACAGTTTAATACAGTATTAATTCAAACAGGTTAAACAACATCATAGGGAAATAATATGCTAAAGAAGAGTGGAAGAGGAGAGGGAACTGGAGGGTTCCCAAAGGTACAGGACTTGTTCATTCAAGCATTTAATTCAACTATTAGGTCCTTAATAATACTCCTATATAGCCAACAACTGAATTATGAGTTCTCTCCCTACTACCTAGACTTTTGGTGACAAAGGTCAGTGGCATTTCTTGTTCTTCCATTGTGAGAGTCAAAGTGTGTGAAATGAATACTTTGACAGATCAGCAAGGAGTTGTCCTTGCCTGTTGCTAACAAGACGTCCTTTCAACAACATCTCCCTTGGAACAGGGAGTGTGTGAGTGAGTGTGTCATGCTGGACTCAGACCAAAGTGTGTGTGTGAGAACACCAAACACAACAAATGATAGGATACACCACAGCTCACAGATTGCACAATCTTCCTTGGACTGGCTGTGATCTTTTTAACACAATAGAATGAAAATGACACCAAATCACTGCAACTTCTCACAAACATCTCATCTTTACTTTGGAAGGGAACATCTCATCTTTACTTTGGAAGGGAACATCTCATCTTTACTTTGGAAGGGAACATCTCATCTTTACTTTGGAAGGGAACATCTCATCTTTACTTTGGAAGGGAACATCTCATCTTTACTTTGGAAGGGAACATCTCATCTTTACTTTGGAAGGGAACATCTCATCTTTACTTTGGAAGGGAACATCTCATCTTTACTTTGGAAGGGAACATCTCATCTTTACTTTGGAAGGGAACATCTCATCTTTACTTTGGAAGGGAACATCTCATCTTTACTTTGGAAGGGAACATCTCATCTTTACTTTGGAAGGGAACATCTCATCTTTACTTTGGAAGGGAACATCTCATCTTTACTTTGGAAGGGAACATCTCATCTTTACTTTGGAAGGGAACATCTCATCTTTACTTTGGAAGGGAACATCTCACTTATTTTTTTGAAAACACTATCACACAACAACAACAAAAAAATCAACAAGGTTATTTTGGAACATTTGGAAAGGAATCGAATGTGTACCTTATCACCATCCAAATCAGCTGTGGTCAAATCTTTGCAATGAGTCAGAACTAATTGTAAAAATGCTCCCCCACCCACAGTCAACACACAGTCTGCCAAGAGCAGTGGGGAGAACAAGGTGTGTCTGACAGTGTTCCAAGTCACCAGGGCCCAGAGATGGTTAGATACAGCCCACACCCAACACTGATGATGAATAGGAGTCACACTCCTATTGAGCTCAATATGAATCCTATGAGCTAATGTGCAGAGCAAGAGCTGTAAAATGTCAGTCTGATAAAACATTTGTAGAGCCTCACTGCTTATATTCCTCTCTGTTTTCATATGGTTTACTGGATTGGTACAACAATACTCAGTCTATGTGGCAGGCCTTAAACACTTCTGCCCATGCATGTTGCCTGCCTGACAAAGTACACAAAAAAAAAAACTGTTAAACTACGGCAGAGAAATGACATTCCAATCTTGAAATGTTCCTCAGGTCCCCAGTGCCCAGTCCCCAGTGCCCAGTCCCCAGTCCCCAGTCCCCAGTCCTGTTGGATGGACAGTAAATGACAGTGTGTCTGCCTTTGACCACCATTAGGAGCACGGCTACTGACTGAGGTATTTTCTGGAGTCATGAAAAGTGAGAAAGGGGGATTTTTCAGCCCTCCGTCTACTGTAGCTAAAATAATCCGTAGCTGTACTTTTATGAAAGTTACCTGTAAGGTTACAAAGCAGAACACAGTGTACGTTTGACAGCTTACTTCAACAATTTCCATAAGCAACCTTGTACATCACCATGTGTGTCTTTGGACATACAGTAAATATCTGGTTTGAAAATTGAACGCAGTAGGACGTATGTTGATGTAATTCAGACTACTGCTCCACACACACACACCACATACTGCAGATTGGAGGCTGTGTGTGAAACAGTCTAAAGTCATTAAAAGGAACTAGGAGAGACCTCTGGAACGGTGTTGTTGAATAGTCAGCCTCCCTATTCCTAGAGGTCTTACCTCACAGGGGCTGTTTCCCATTCACAAGGACATTAGATAACACAGTGGGATCTCAAGACCAACATGGTGTAAGTGTGGGAGGACAGGCTATAGAACAGCCCTCTAGTCTACCCCCTACTATGTCTCTCTCTCACACAGGAACTTTGATGTCATTGCAACACCCACTTCACAATTCAGTCCAGCCAGACAGTTTGCAGAGAGTGTTATTCAGCCTTTTAGAGTGGGTTTCCTCTCTGTGTGTGTATATGAGAGAGAGAGAGAGAGAGAAAGAGAGAGAGAGAAAGAGAAAGAAAGAGAGAGAAAGAGAAAGAAAGAGAAAGAGAGAGAGAGAAAGAGAGAAAAAGAGAAAAAGAGAGAGAGAGAAAGAGAGAAAGAAAGAGAAAGAAAGAAAGAAAGAAAGAAAGAGAAAGAGAGAAAGAGAGAAAGAGAGAAAGAGAGAAAGAGAGAAAGAGAGAAAGAGAGAAAGAGAGAAAGAGAGAGAGAGAGAGAGAGAGAGAGAGAGAGAGAGAGAGAGAGAGAGAGAGAGAGAGAGAGAGAGAGAGAGAGAGAGAGAAAGAGAGAAAGAGAGAAAGAGAGAGAAAGAGAGAAAGAGAGAAAGAGAGAAAGAGAGAGAAAGAGAGAGAAAACAATGTTTATGCAGGATGGATAAGTCACCATGACGACGGAGCTGCCAAGTCATGACAAGATGAGAGGGGAAAACACCAAGCTGAGTGTCAGGTTCACTTCCATGATCCTGCTTCTGCACGTTTCTCTGTCTGGCTACTCTTTGTTGGAGGGATCCTTTTTAATAACAATATCTGAGAAACCACTCTTATGTCAGCTGAGACTGTCCAGAGAGTAATACGGATAACATTTAAGTTCGTTTTAAGAGGTTTCTTAATCAATAGAGCAGCTATTATGCATTCATTGATTATCAACATCTTCATATGACACTTTTACTACATAGGACCTATAACAGTTTGTTGGAATGTACAGCAACTAGGTTACATAACCTTGGATGTTTGATAGATGGGTGGTTAACCACAAAGCGGACCACACAAGTCATGACATCACCATGGCGACATATCGTTATTATCTCTAATTGTGTGGGATCACGTCAACAGAACCGAGAGAACACACACATTAAGAAGTTCGGCAGAGAAGATAATTTGAGGTTATGCGAATGGTGGTGGAAAACACTGTCTCAGGCACCTCTCCAGAATATCCCATAAGTGCTCAATTGTGTTGAGATCTGGTGAATGAGACACACACACACTTTAAACTCCCTATGCCCCTTTGAGACCCCTCTTTGAAAGTCACTGAGATATCTTCTTCTAGCCATGGTAGACAAAACAATGAGCATGACCCTAAGCATGATGGGATGTTAATTGCTGAATTAACTCAGGAACCACACGTGTATTGCAGCACCTGCTCTCAATATACGTTGTATCCCTCATTTACTGAAGGGTTTCCATTACTTTGTCCAACTTTGATAACCTCTACATAGGGGTAAATTACACAAATATCACCATATAGGCAGAAACCTGAGCTGAGCACAAAGCATAAAGTCATAGAGCCCTGGAGAATAGCTGAGACACTGCACACCAGGCCAGCAGCAGAGCGCAAGACAGGTGTTTGAGTCCAACCATGTGCCACACAGGTAGATAGCCAACAGTGTGAGAAAGGTGTAATTATGGCCCACAATTCGGCATGCGGGAGTAAAAGGCACTGTGTCCTACCTAGGACACTGGTAGACAGCAGGCGGTGGATAGCTAGCTGGAACACCGGTAGAAAGTGTACTTCACCCCCATAAAACTCAGATAATAGTTTATTTCCCTTTTGGCCCACATTTTAATGGCATCAACAATCAGGAGAAATCTGTCACGCAAGCATGAAGATGGCATGCTGGAGGGGAGGGGGGGAGGGGCGGGGGGGCGTTCATGCAGGAACCAATGGGAAGCTCAAAGGGTGGGCGTTCCTGTAGATGCAGGAATGCCCACATGCAGGAACGCCTTGTATTGCAGGCCGCAATCACACACTTCTGAACAGTTTGGCACACGAACTAATGCCCCACACCACCTGCCTGTCCTCCTGTGTTGGTCGTGAGGTAGGCTACCTACACTAACTGAGCCATCTGAATTGCCCTGATTATAACTGTCGGTCTGCCACTATACATAGCCTATAGACACACCTACAGCACCGTTTTATATTTGACCACCTCCATAACCTTTGCAGTGCTGGAACCAAAATGAAATCAAACTTGAATTACACAACACCCTCTTCTTTTAAACGCGAAAACACGCAGGGCAGAATGAAGGAGTAGGCTATTTTTAAACCATCCAAATATTATTTAGAAACGTTCTTATGACAGTTAAAAGTGACATGGAATTCTGAAAAGAGCAATGCTCACTAAATAGAACATGCAAAGACATTCAGGCACTTGGCAGGAAATAAAGAGCTTTACCAGTTGGTTGATGAGCGGGGGTTGAGAATGTCCTCTTTGGCCGTAAGCAGTGACAGGCTGTAGGTATCGAGGTTAATCGCTCGCATAGTGATGCAGAACTTTTTCACAATCCAGCCCCGAAGATTTCTTCACTTAGCCAATTGCACTAGAAACTTATCCGCATAAACGGTCACACTGAAACACTGACGCGCATTCACGGACAAGAGGACGATCTGTAGGCTTATCTCATGCAAAATAGTGGAAGTACCAAGTGGAGAAGAAGGTGAAGGTCCACCAGCAGGCTATGTAGGGCAGCGTTCAGTAAATAAAAACGTAATAGAACGTTCAATTGAACGGAAACGGTGCTGTAGCCTGGTGAACGACCAGTTGAAAAATGGGGTTGTGGCTTCAAAATGCACCTCTAGCTTTTAAATAAGTCAGCCATTGCTTCAAGCCACACCCTGGCACACCCACAAAACAGAGCAAACTGTACCTCAAAGTCCCTTCAAGAACGTACTAAAACTTTTTGGGAAACACACACACACCACAGGAGGTTGGTGGAACCCTAATTGGGGAGGACAGGCTCGTTGTAATGACTGGAGAAAGTGAAATGGTATCAATCAAATACATGGTTTCCAGGTGTTTGATGCCATTCCATCGGCACCATTCCGGCCATTATTATCAGCTGTTCTCCCATCAGCAGCCTCCTGTGACACACACACACACATATATATATATATACACACACACACATACAGACTGCCTAGTTGGGGCTGTTACAGACTTTCTTCAGTGAGATGTAAATACGTGTTCACCAAAAGCCCCACCAGATGAATGGGGGGGAAATCTCAGTTACATTCTAGCTGTCCTGGTCCTCACAACATTATTTTCTCCTTCATTCCACACTTTAATAATAAGGTGGAAATTATATATTTTCACCATTAACTAGCTTTATGTGCATATAACCAAGTAGTTATTTTGAGAGCCATTCGTGTACATCAACATCTCTCACTTTCAGTAAGCTAATATCATCCAGAAACAACGGTGACACAACACAGCTGAGGGTGTATCTGGCTCAGGTTCAAGAAAAGCCACAGGAAAACAAAACACTTTATATTGGCACTGGAAGGGAGGGGCGGTTTAGAGGGGGCAAATGGGGGGGGGGGGGGGGGCAGCTATAGAACTGTCACTCTGGCTTTGTCCCACCAGTCCTTTGAATTGGCCCCTAGCAGCCCTTGGCAGCTCCCAGAGAATCAATGTACAGTGAGGGCCATCTCCATCCAGACTCTTGAAGAATCAGAGGGACCAATGTCATGGGAACTGCGTCTGAGGCAGCCAGCATGTTAAAAAAAATGCAGTTCTCTGGTATTTGAGTGCTGATTAGGGTAGAGGGGTATGCAGAGTGCTTATGTAGGTTTCTCAGCATTTTTTGGGATGGTCATTCTGTTATCGTTCAGTCCAGATGTATCATTTGATAGAATCTTTGTTTCTGGTGTGCCAGTACAGAGTTTCCCCTTAAGTCTTCAGAGATTCGGACAGAGACAGAAGCCCCATTTAAATCTGCTCATCAGACTCACAAAGACTCAGTGTCTGTCTGGCATATGAAATCATAACCATAACCACTACCTTAAAAATAATAAGGAGTCCAATTGCCTTAATCTGACACAACTCTCTTACTGCACCAGTGGAGGCTGGTGGGAGGAGCTATAACAGGAGGGGCTCATTGTAATGGCTGGAATGGAATGAATGGAACAGAGTCAAACGTGGTTTCTAAATGTTAGTTATGTTTGATACTGCTCCATTTATTCCATTCCAGCCATTACAATGAACCTGTACTCAGACAGCTCCTCCGACCAGCCTCCACTGAACTGCATGTAGTGCTACTTCCCCCGCATCTCCATATCCCCAAGCCTTTATTATTCGTACAACTTCCTGTCATTAGGGGCTTCTCTCTGCCCTGGCCGGGGTTCCTGGCCGGACATGATTTGTTGTGCTGTTATGCTTCATTTCAGACGACTCCGGCACTTCCTCCGTTCGGGTGCAGTGGCAGGCAGCTGCTGTTGGATGGGGAGGTGAGATATAGAGGGGGGCTGGTTGGGGGAGGGCATTCATCTTACTGAAACTCTTTCTCTCTCTACATTTTCTCAGTAGGAGTTGCTGTTGACTGTTGGTTGTTTGGTCTGAAATAGCCTGAACAAACTCAGTGTGGGTGACAGTGTTGAGGTGAGTATCCGAAAGGCAACATCCTCTCACAGATCTCTTGATTGTGTGTCTAGATGGTTATTATTGGTCACTATGTATAGCTATTGCTAGACATAGTAGGCCTCTATCATGATTACAAGCATGGTTATAAGCATGGTTGATTGCACAGTACATTGGTGCATGGTGAGGTTTCCTCGCAGTACAAAACAAAAAGGTCTTCAAAATCAAATCAAATCAAATTGTATTTATCATATGCGCCAAATACAGCAGGTGTGGACGTTACAGTGAAATGTGGATCGGCAGGTAGCCTAGTGGTTAAAGCGTTGGGCCAGTAACCGGAAGGTTGCTAGATCAAATCCCTGAGCTGACAAGGTAAAAATCTGTTGTCCCTGAGCAAGGCAGTTAACCCACTGTTCCTAGACCGTCATTGTAAATAAGAATTTGTTCTTAACTGACTTTCCTAGTTAAATAAAGGTTAAATTAAAATAAATAAATATCAATGCTTGAACCAGTTAAAGAAGAAAAAAAATGTTAAGAAGGTATTTACTAAATAAACTGAAGTAAACAATGAAAAAAATAAGAAAATAAAAAAATAACACATGGTGAGGCGATATACTGGGGGTACCGGTACTGAGTCAATGTGGAGGCTATGTACAGAGTCAATGTGGAGGCTATATACAGGGGTACCTGTACAGAGTCAATGTGGAGGCTATATACAGGGGTACCGGTACTGAGTCAATGTGGAGGCTATGTACAGAGTCAATGTGGAGGCTATATACAGGGGTACCTGTACAGAGTCAATGTGGAGGCTATATACAGGGGTACCGGTACAGAGTCAATGTGGAGGCTATGTACAGAGTCAATGTGGAGGCTATATACAGGGGTACCTGTACAGAGTCAATGTGGAGGCTATATACAGGGGTACCGGTACAGAGTCAATGTGGAGGCTATGTACAGAGTCAATGTGGAGGCTATATACAGGGGTACCTGTACAGAGTCAATGTGGAGGCTATATACAGGGGTACCGGTACAGAGTCAATGTGGAGGCTATGTACAGAGTCAATGTGGAGGCTATATACAGGGGTACCTGTACAGAGTCAATGTGGAGGCTATATACAGGGGTACCGGTACAGAGTCAATGTGGAGGCTATGTACAGAGTCAATGTGGAGGCTATATACAGGGGTACCGGTACAGAGTCAATGTGGAGGCTATGTACAGAGTCAATGTGGAGGCTATATACAGGGGTACCTGTACAGAGTCAATGTGGAGGCTATATACAGGGGTACCTGTACTGAGTCAATGTGGAGGCTATGTACAGAGTCAATGTGGAGGCTATATACAGGGGTACCTGTACAGAGTCAATGTGGAGGCTATATACAGGGGTACCGGTACAGAGTCAATGTGGAGGCTATATACAGGGGTACCTGTACAGAGTCAATGTGGAGGCTATATACAGGGGTACCGGTACAGAGTCAATGTGGAGGCTATATACAGGGGTACCTGTACAGAGTCAATGTGGAGGCTATATACAGGGGTACCGGTACAGAGTCAATGTGGAGGCTATATACAGGGGTACCTGTACAGAGTCAATGTGGAGGCTATATACAGGGGGTACCAGTACAGAGTCAATGTGGAGGCTATATACAGGGGTACCGGTACAGAGTCAATGTGGAGGCTATATACAGGGGTACCGGTACAGAGTCAATGTGGAGGCTATATACAGGGGTACCTGTACAGAGTCAATGTGGAGGCTATATACAGGGGTACCGGTACAGAGTCAATGTGGAGGCTATATACAGGGGGTACCAGTACAGAGTCAATGTGGAGGCTATATACAGGGGGTACCAGTACAGAGTCAATGTGGAGGCTATATACAGGGGGTACCAGTACAGAGTCAATGTGGAGGCTATATACAGGGGATACCAGTACAGAGTCAATGTGCGGGGGCACCTGTGTGGAGGTAATTGAGGTAATATGTATATGTAGGTAGAGGTAAAGTGACTATGCATATATAATAAACAGAGAGTAGCAGCAGTGCAAAAATGTGTGTGTGGGGTGGGGTGGGGTGGGGTGTGACAGTTTGGGAAGGAAAGGCGGACCAAAATGCAGCATGGTTATATTTTTTAATAAGAAAACTCAACACGAACATAATACAAAACAATAAACGTGGTAAAACTGAAACAGCCCTATCTGGTGCATCAAACACAAAGACAGGAAACAACCACCCACAAAACCCCACACAAAACAGGCTACCTAAATATGGTTCCCAATCAGAGACAATGACTAACACCTGCCTCTGATTGAGAACCATATCAGGCCAAACATAGAAATAGACAAACTAGACATATAACATAGAATGCCCACTCAGATGTGATGGTTATTTTCCCCTGCTCTGATAAGTGTTTTATTGAAGTTGTTAGGTTTTGTACCGTCATACAACCTGATATTACCAGGTACTGACCCCTAGAAGACCCCCCCCCCCCCTCCCCTCTCTCAATTTTAATTCAAGACTCAACCTTAATTAAAATAATAATGATTTATAAATGTAGAGTGAAGAGTTGAATGTTAGAACAATGTATTGGCCCAAATACATCTAAACGAAAAATTATATGAAAACAAAAACAGCATTCAGGACTACTCATTCCATATTTCATTCTTTCATTTGTTTTTTCTTTCTTCAGTGCACCTTCTATTAAAGTGATGTCTCTACATCCCAAATGATGTTGGCGACCAGTTGCAGTGATTGGTGCCTTAATGGGGCAGATTATGCTTGTTTTTGGTACAGAGCATGTGTCCTCTCTGTTTGGCCCAAAAAATTATCTTGATGGATAACTTGAGTCCATGTTTTCATCATCGGCGATTTCAATATAGTACTCATCATCATCATAGCAGGTTTTGAATGCCTGAGAATGATTCAATCATCTGATTTGCCTATAGCAATATTTACCTTGGAGGATAGTTAATGAGGCTAACCCTGCAACGTTCAAAGGTAGGCACATTCCGGTGAGTAGTACCTTTACAAGACAATTAAACATGATAATGTCCTGGGAAAGGCTGTTCCATAAGCAGACCATTAAGCATTCCAGACATAGCTCACACTGAACACACACCCACACCCACAAACACACACACACACCCACCCCACACAAACACAACCCACGCAAACACACACACGCAAATGAGGGCTTACAGGACTGTCAAATCAAATCAAATTTTATTGGTCACATACACATGGTTAGCAGATGTTAATGCGAGTGTAGCGAAATGCTTGTGCTTCTAGTTCCGACAGTGCAGCAATAACAAGTAATATCTAACAAGTAATATCTAACAAGTAATATCTAACAAGTAATATCTAACAAGTAATATCTAACAAGTAATATCTAACAAGTAATATCTAACAAGTAATATCTAACACTACCTAAAAAACACAAATGCATGTATCACTAGCCACTTTAAACTATGCCACTTTCTTTACTTACTCATCTCATATGTGTATACTGTACTCGATACCATCTACTGCATCTTGCCTATGCCGTTCTGTACCATCACTCATTCATATCTTTATGTACATGTTCTTTATCCCTTTACACTTGTGTGTATAAGGTAGCAGTTGTGGAACTGTTAGGTTAGATTACACGTTGGTTATTACTGCATTGTCGTAACTAGAAGCACAAGCATTTCGCTACACTCACATTAACATCTGCTAACCATGTGTATGTGACAAATACATTTGATTTGAAATATAATTGTATGATTTTATCAAATTTGATCTCTGAGAAATTAAGCTAATTGATTGCACCTCAACTGGCCCTTTTAATTGTAGGCTTACTCTATCTATTCAAGTCCATTAACCTTTTACTGCAGTGGGCTAAATCAGGGTAGTCTTGAACAAATCTACTTTGAAACACAGGTATACACCTCACACATGGTTATGGGCTTAAAACAAAGAAGACACCTGTACAATGTATTACATTTTGAGTTTGCATCCCAATACTATACTTTATATATATAACAGAAGACTGAAATATAACAAAAAACATTTGACATAAAAACACAGGATGTCCTGCATTTAAAAAAAAGTTCATTAATAAAATAACGATGATTAATTATGGAATTATGACATTCCACCGATGAGGCTACTGGGTCATTTGACTGACATTCCCCCGATGAGGCTACTGGGTCATTTGACTGACATTCCACCGATGAGGCTACTGGGTCATTTGACTGCAGCAAAGGGCTACCCTTATAACTACGTGGAAATATGTTTATTAAATATATATATATATATATATATATATATATATATATATATATATATATATATATATATATATATATATATATATATATATATTTTTTTTTTTAAAAGGTGCTTTCTAGTACCTGAAAGGGTTCTTTGGCTGTCTACATAGGAGAACCCTTTGAAGAACATTTGTTGGTTCCAGGTAGAACCATTTTGGTTCCAATTATAACCATTTTGTGTTCCATGTAGAACCCTTTCCACGGAGGATTCTTCATGAAACCCGAAATGGTTCTACCTGGAACCAAAAAGGGTTATCACCTGGAACCAAAAATGATTATCCTATGGGGAAAGCCAAAAACCTTTTGGAGCCCTTTTTTCTAAGTGTAGGTTTAACTTAAACATATCTCTCTTAACACATAACTCTCAAAGAAATCAATGTGTGATTTGAGTGAAATTCCGATCTGCGTGATCAAATCTGAAGTTAGAATGTGGCCCTGTATGACACTATGGAATAGCACTGAGCAAACGCAGCCTGATAAGTCTCCCTTCCTGCCTGTTTCTGCTTCCCTCATAACCTTTCAGAACTGAACCTGTAAGGTTGTGTGTTATTGTCTGTCTGGGTGGTATTGAGTTAGACGTGGGAGAGCTGGACTGCTGTTAGGCCATAGTGGAGCACTCCCTCAGTCATGATAAGCCATGCAATAGGTTTACGAGGCAGGAAGGGACCCAGACCATAACAAGCACCAGGCCATGTTGAGACAGTGACACCATGTGAGGCAGGAAGGGAACCAGACTACCACCACCACCAGCAGACCCTGTTGAGACAGTGACAACACCGCCATTGAGAGCATCTTGTCGGGCTGTATCACTGCCTGGTACGGTAAGTGAACCGTCCGCAACCGCAGGGCTCTTCAGAGGGTGCTGCAGTCATCCCAACGCATCACCGGGGGCACACTGTCTGCCTTCCAGGACATCTACAGCACCCGGTTTCACAGGAAGGCCTTGAAGATTATCAAAGACCTCAACCAGTCATTTTGAATTCCATAAAGTGAGTGTGCAAGAGCTGAAAAAATTATTGCTGTCTATCAACAATGACAAGCCACAAGGTGGCCGGACAACTTAGATAGAAAATTACTGAGGATAATAGCCAATGATATTGCCACTCCTATTTGCCATATCTTCAATCTAAGCCTACTAGAAAGTGTGTGCCTTCAGGCCAGGAGGAAGCCCCCTTTTACCGGCTCAAATAGCCAACCAATCAGCCTGTTACCAACCGTTAGTAAACTTTTGGAAAAAATGGTGTTTGACCAGATACAATGCTATTTTACTGTAAACAAATTGACAATAGACTTTCAGCACTCTTATAGGGAAGGACAATCAACAAGCACGGCACTTGCACAAATGACTGATGATTGACAGAGAAATTGATGATAAAAAGATTGTGGGAGCTGTTTTGTTAGACTTCAGTGCAGTTTTTGACATTATCAAGGTAGACACCTCTGGAAAAACATATGTGTTATGGCTTTACCCTGCTATATTGTGGATAAATAGTATCCTGTCCAACAGAATCAGGAATTCCCCTGGGCAGCTGTCTAGGCCCCTTACTTTTTTCAATCTTTACTAAGGACATGCCACTGCCTTTGAGTAAAGCCAATGTGTCTATGTATGCGGATGACTTAACACTATACAAGTCAGCTACTACCGTGAACTAAATCACTGCAACACTTAACAAAGAGCTGCAGTTAGTTTCAGAACGTGTGGCAATGAATAAGTTAGTCTTAAATATTTAATTTGGGACAAATCAATCACTGAACCCTAAACCTCAACTAAATCTTGTAATAAATAATGTGAAAATTAATTTGACTAAACTGCTTGGAGAAATCCCTGGATTTTCAACTGTCATGGTCAAAACATGTTGATACAACAGTAGCTAAGATTGGGAGAAGTCTGTCTATAATAAAGCGCTGCTCTGCCTTTTTAACAACACTATCAACAAAACAGGTCCTACAGGCCCTAGTTTTGTCGCACCTGGACTTCTGTTCAGTTGTGTGGTCAGGTGCCAGAAAGACAGACCTCTGAAAATTGCAACTGGCTCAGAATAGGGAAGCACGATTGGCCCTTAAATGTACACGGAAAGCTAACATTAATAATATGCATGTAAATCTCTCATGGCTTAATGTGGAGGAGAGATTGACTTCATAACTACTTGTTTATGTAAGAGGTGTTAACAAGCTGAATGCACTGAGCTGTCTGTTTAAACTACTAGCACACAGCTCGGACACCCATGCATACTCCACAAGACATGCTACCAGAGGTCTCTTCACAGTGAAACTCTATTCCACGTCATGTAACTGATGCAAGCAGTAGAATCAGATCTAAAAACCAGATAAAAATACACCTTTTGGAAAGGCGGCGACTGTGAAGAGACACAGATACACACACGCACACACATGCACACACACATATGCACACACACACATGCACAGACACGCATATGCACACACACGCTAGCACACACACACATTGTAATATTGTTGTATGGTGGTATTATACATTTTGATATTGTAGATATGTAGCGGTGTAATAATGTTATATGATGTACTGTTTTTATATTTTGTTTTATGTGTGATGTGCCTTAACTGTTATTTTTTGTTGTTGTTATTTTCACTTTAGTTTTTGATCTATTTCACTTGATTTGGCAATGTAAAAAATATGTTTCCCATGCCAATTAAAGCCCTTAAATTGAATTGAAATGAATTTGAATTGAGAGAGAGAATGCAGGCATGTAGTAGTATATGTTGAGTGTGTATCTGCTCTTTGACAGCGTTGAAGCTCCCTGGTCTCTCAGCTGAGGTCACCTCTCAGCTAACTCTGGTTAACTAATCTTCCCTTGGAGCCCAAATGTGTCTAACACACACACACTTTATACACACGATTCACACACACACACTTTATACACACAATTCACACGCACACACTTTATACACGCAATTCACACGCACACACTTTATACACGCAATTCACACGCACACACTTTATACACACAATTCACACGCACACACTTTATACACACAATTCACACGCACACACTTTATACACACAATTCACATGCACACACTTTATACACACAATTCACATGCACACACTTTATACACACAATTCACACACACACACTTTATACACACGATTCACACGCACACACTTTATACACACAATTCACACGCACACACTTTATACACACAATTCACACGCACACACTTTATACACACAATTCACATGCACACACTTTATACACACAATTCACATGCACACACTTTATACACACAATTCACATGCACACACTTTATACACACAATTCACATGCACACACTTTATACACACAATTCACACGCACACACTTTATACACACAATTCACACGCACACACTTTATACACACAATTCACATGCACACACTTTATACACACAATTCACATGCACACACTTTATACACACAATTCACATGCACACAGAGATATGCACTGACAAAATACCTAATTTATGAACACATTGTATCACTTCTCTCTCCCTGCCCCTCTCTTTCTCTCTTCCCCCTCTCACTCTCCCCCCTCTCTCTCTTCCTGTCCCCTCTCTTTCTCTCTTCCCCCTCTCACTCTCCTCCCCTCTCTCTCTTCCTTTCCCCTCTCTTTCTCTCTTCCCCCTCTCACTCTCCTCCCCTCTCTCTCTCCCTGCCCCTCTCTTTCTCTCTTCCCCCTCTCACTCTCCTCCCCTCTCTCTCTTCCTGTCCCCTCTCTTTCTCTCTTCCCCCTCTCACTCTCCTCCCCTCTCTCTCTCCCTGCCTCTCTCTTTCTCTCTTCCCCCTGCCTCTCTCTTTCTCTCTTCCCCCTCTCACTCCTCCCCTCTCTCTCTCCCTGTCCCTCTCTTTCTCTCTTCCCCCTCTCACTCCTCCCCTCTCTCTCTCCCTGTCCCTCTCTTTCTCTCTTCCCCCTCTCACTCTCCTCCCCTCTCTCTCTCCCTGCCCCTCTCTTTCTCTCTTCCCCCTCTCACTCTCCTCCCCTCTCTCTTCCTGTCCCCTCTCTCCCCTGCCCCTCTCTTTCTCTCTTCCCCCTCTCACTCTCCTCCCCTCTCTCTCTCCCTGCCCCTCTCTTTCTCTCTTCCCCCTCTCACTCTCCTCCCCCCTCTCTTCCTGTCCCCTCTCTCTCTCCCTGCCCCTCTCTTTCTCTCTTCCCCCCTCTCTCTCTTCATCTCTCCCCCTCTCTTCCTGTCCCCTCTCTCTTTTTCATCACAAGGTTGCCATGCCTCTGAGAGATATGGCAAAACATAAACAGGGGAAAGATCAGTTTATTGTCCAACATCTTAGTTAGAACACAGTTATGTTTTCCCCTACGGAAACAGGTCGTTAAATTAGCCCAGAAACGTCATCATGCTGATGGAAAATGCAGCCCACAATGTCATGATGGACATTGTGTGAACTTGGTCTGGTTGAGAGGTGTGTGTGGGTGGAGAGGACAGTGAAGACGTAGATCAACAGCATGCCCTGGAGGAGTGATAGAAAGAGAAGAAGAATGTGCTGTCACTACTCAACTCCCTGGGCTTTTTGGTATGTCACTCTTGTCAGGAATGCCCAGGCTGTGTGTGTGGGCGTGCGTGCAATGCATGTCAACAACAAACAGCTTTTCACTGCTTGTCCATCCAAGAGTGTGTTACACACGGGGTATAAACCCGGATCTCCCACAGGAGCAACCAACATCCAAGGCTGTTAGACCAAGAGGAAATTCCTTGGGCTGAGGGCAGTAACTGGTTTTGAAGTTTGTAGGTGGAGCTACGTCGTCACGTGACCATGGCCGACTCATGACTGCAACAGAATAGTGCATTGCAGTTTACGCTCACTAGCCTCAGAAACCTCTGTTGTAAAGAACCCCGACCCCCAGGTACTTTGAGTCTATTATCTATACTTTCAGCTCAGATATATTATAGTCAGCTGGAAGGCAATATTCTCCCTCCATTCTTCACATTTCTTTTATTCTCCTTGGAGAAAACTGTATCACAGACTGCGTTAAGCGAGGCTGTAGCGGCCTGGCGTTGGTGCTCAGTGGGAACTAGGTACACATCACATCACAGGACACAGCATTCAGGCCTGTAATCAGGGCTTCACCAATGCCAGTGGACAGATGACACAACAAACCAGCAGTAACCACCACACATCTGGAAATGCTCACATTTACTGCAATATGAGGAGAAATTTGGTGAGTTAAGGACTCTGGGTGGCAGCTGGACTTGTGTTACTGGTGATGAATGGGTGTTGTCAACATTGGGGCACATGGGAGGGTTGTTATTGCCATCAACCAATTAACACAAGGCACACAAGCAGATGCACACAAGCACACCGGTTGAGAATGCTGGGTACAAGAACTCCATGACCCTTAACACCCCACTGCGTTTCTGACACCCCATCAGCCATATCACTACAAGTCACCATGGCAACCCAGCGATCCCCAGCCCAGTTCAAATGCTGTTCACTAAACCCTTACCAGACTTTCTCTATTAAAACAAAAAACTCTGAAAGCTGAAAGTAAAATATATTAATGATTAATGTGTCCTATGAGTAGAGCAGTGAGCCAAATGGCATGGGTTTGTGCTGACTCAGTATTCAGTCTGTCTGACTTCCAGAACCTTCCAGGAAACTGTGGAAAGTAGAATATTGTCATGGATACAGGCAGACTGCTAGATGTCTTGTCAGAAAGCCATTGTGTGTTGGTGGGAACAAGCGGAGCAAGCTGGGGAACGACGGTTCAAAATGGGACAACGGCTCAGTTTGTGTGGGCATTGAGATTACAGTGCACACTCACTGTTGGGATATACAGTGGGGCAAAAAAGTATTTAGTCAGCCACCAATTGTGCAAGTTCTCCCACTTAAAAAGATGAGAGAGGCCTGTAATTTTCATCATAGGTACACTTCAACTATGACAGACAAAATGAGAAAAGAAATCCAGAAAATCACATTGTAGGATTTTTAATGAATTTATTTGCAAATTATGGTGGAAAATAAGTCTTTGGTCACCTACAAACAAGCAAGATTTCTGGCTCTCACAGACCTGTAACTTCTTCTTTAAGAGGCTCCTCTGTCCTCCACTCATTACCTGTATTAATGGCACCTGTTTGAACTTGTTATCAGTATAAAAGACACCTGTCCACAACCTCAAACAGTCACACTCCAAACTCCACTATGGCCAAGACCAAAGAGCTGTCAAAGGACACCAGAAACAAAATTGTAGACCTGCAGCAGGCTGAGAAGACTGAATCTGCAATAGGTAAGCAGCTTGGTTTGAAGAAATCAACTGTGGGAGCAAATATTAGGAAATGGAAGACATACAAGACCACTGATAATCTCCCTCGATCTGGGGCTCCACACAAGATCTCACCCCGTGGGGTCAAAATGATCACAAGAACAGTGAGCAAAAATCCCAGAACCACACGGGGGGACCTAGTGAATGACCTGCAGAGAGCTGGGACCAAAGTAACAAAGCCTACCATCAGTAACACACTACGCCGCCAGGGACTCACAGGCCTCTCTTTTCTCATCTTTTTAAGCGGGAGAACTTGCACAATTGGTGGCTGACTAAATACTTTTTTGCCCCACTGTATACACTACCGTTGAAAAGGTTGTGGTCACTTAGAAATACCCTTGTTTTTGAAAGAAAAGCAAATTTTTTGTCCATTAAAATAACATAAAATTGACGTCAACAAAGGGTAAAGAAAAAAAGAAAGAAAAAGAAAAAGCCATATCTCAGACTGGCCAATAAAAATAAGATACTAAGATGGGCAAAAGAACACAGACACTGGACAGAGGAACTCTGCCTAGAAGGCCATCATCCTGGAGTTGCCTCTTCACTGTTGACATTGAGACTGGTGTTTTGCAGGTACTATTTAATGAAGCTGCCAGTTGAGGACTTTGTTTCACAAACTTGACACTAATTTCCTCTCGCTCAGTTGTGCACTGGGGCCTCCCACTCCGCTTTCTATTCTGGTTAGAGCCAGTTTGCACTGTTCTGTAAAGGGAGAAGTACAGCATTGTATGAAATCTTCAGTTTCTTGGTAATTTCACACATGGAATAGCCTTAATTTCTCAGAACAAGAATAGACTGACGAGTTTCAGAAGAAAGTTATTTGTTTTTGGCCATTTTGAGCCTGTAATCGAACCCAAATGCTGATGCTCCAGATACTCAACGAGTCTAAAGAAGGCCAGTTGTATTGCTTCTTTAATCAGGACAACAGTTTTCAGCTGTGCTAACATAATTGCAAAAGGGGTTTCTAATGATCAATTAGCCTTTTAAAATGATCAACTTGGATTAGCTAACACCACATGCCATTGGAACTCAGGCGTGATGGTTGCTGATAATGGGCCTCTGTACGCCTATGTAGACAGACATCATCTCATACAATTCAAGGCATTACACAGACTACACTATTCCAAAAATAAACTGCATAGGATATTTCCTGATACATCCCCTATGTGTGATAAATGGCAGGCTGCGCAGGGTACACTACTCCACTGCTTTGCCCTATGCTCTAGCTTGTATGGTTATTGGTGTGGGATTTTTAGGATCCTCTCTGAAATTCTGGAGACTTCAATAGACCCAGACCCGCTTCTGATAATCCTGGGAGTTTCTGATTCCCCAAACGGATTAACCAACCCCCCAAAACAACTAATCTCTTACAGTCTCATTTCGGCAAAAAAATGTATCTTGTTGTTTCGGAAAAGGAGGGAAGCGCCCTCTACCAAATTATGGCTCAGCGAATTGGCAAACACCACACACTAAGAAAGAATTAAGATATATTCTGAACAATAAATGGTCAACATTTGACCAAATCTGGCAGCCTTTCCTCTCTTCCTTGGACCAGTCGGCGCTGTGAATTTGTGCATTTCAACGCACTCTCAATTGTTTCCAGCTGCAATAGTCATTTACAACATTAACAATGTCTACACTGTATTTCTGATCAATTTTCTGTTATTTTAATGGACAAAAAATATCTATTTTCTTTCAAAAACAAGGACATTTTTAAGTGACCCCACTTTTGAACGGTAGCGTAGATAAACTGGTACGTTATTCTCTACTGATCGGTGAAGTAGACGACCGATGGCAATGTCTCCTATGATCTTCACTGGAGTTCTCTCTCATCTTCTCCTGCCTTTTCTCCACCTTGGAGAGATAATCCATCTAATTTATGATAACAACAGCAGCACAGGAGGCTGGTCACTATAACAGCAGCACAGGAGGCTGGTCACTATAACAGCAGCACAGGAGGCTGGTCACTATAACAGCAGCACAGGAGGCGGGTCACTATAACAGCAGCATTAATAACAAACCTTGAGGTGACTTGCTGGGTGTGTGTGTGTGTGTTGCTTAGCTGACACTAGAGATGTGCCTCTGTAGAAACAGAGACAAAGAGCCAGTGTGTGTGTGTGTGTGTGTGTGTGTGTGTGTGCGTACGTGCGCGCGTGTGTGTGTGTGCGTGCGTGCGCGTGCGCGTGTGTGTGTGTGCGTACATACGGCAGCTTCACATCTTCATGCTTTCCTCTGTATAGACCAAGGCAGGGATCCTTCCAATAGGTCCCCAGGTTGGCTCCCAGCACTCATTGAGTAGGAACAATACAGATATGCAGACATTTTTAACAAAACCGGAGGTCAAATATTAAAATACTAAAACACCAAAAAAACATGTTTAATTATTATTATTATTATTTTAATTTTTTTTTTACAAATCACAGTGGTTCAAAAATATTAAATAATTATTTTTTTATTTTTCAAAAGCAGCAAAACATTCTGATTGTTGTCTTTTTTTATAAGCCCTTAGTATTGTGTATGTGGTGTGTTGTGTTTCATAAGCGTATTAACACAAGCAGTTAATATCACTTTGAACTGGAAAATGAAATTAGAAGGGGGAAACAAAAGTGCATAATAATAATAATAATATGCATAAATCACACTGAAAAGTCACAGAGCAGAGATTCATCTTCACCCTACTACGGCCCCTGTCTCTCCCCCTCCCAGCTCTATGTCCTGGGCCACTTTCGAGACAGGATTCTCTAGGCTAACAGCTAGCTTTGGGTCAAACAAGTGGAGGTTGGGTTTACAAAGTTAACTGTGGAATACCATTACAGCAAAGGAGCAGTTTTGCCTTTTCGAGTCAAAATGGTAGACACAGTACTGCTGTGGAAGTGTCTCAGTCTTTACAGATGGGACTCCCGCCCTACATTTCAAATTAAGAGCCCAGTTCTCCACAACCGCAGTCTCTGTCTAAAGAGCCTTTACCAAGGGGAGGGAGGGAGGGAGAGAGGGAGAGAGGGAGAGAGGGAGAGAGGGAGAGAGGGAGAGAGGGAGAGGGAGAGGGAGAGGGAGAGGGAGAGGGAGAGGGAGAGGGAGAGAGAGAGAGAGAGATTTGGGTTGAAGTTGTTTCTGACTGCTCAGGCAAGCTGGTAAATCTTGGTTTAATAATGTATTAGTACACACATGGTTTAAAGGCTACATAACAGACGGAAAGTGCAGGCCTTGACAGACTGCCGAGTGCAAAAGATCAGTTTGTTACGAAATCTGAAATCTGTTGGCCCTCAATGTCTTTTCCACAGTTTATTATCTATAGCTTCGCTTGTCTGGATGATGTAACAAGGTTTGGGTGACATATTTGTAAGCTCCCAAGTCGGGTGCCTTACTACTGTAGACTACCGTAGGCCTCATTAGCAGAGCCTCTCTGGTACACAGCATAGGATTTACGAAAGATGGGTCGATCCACAGGCACTAAGAGACAAGAAGGAAAGCTGCCTGGTTGAATGTGTGCGCGCGTGTGTTTTTAGCTTGGGTGCCAACCTGAACCCAGAAGGCAGTGGTTTGGAGGCCCCCTCATGCACATGGCAAGCCTATAGGAGGGCTCGGGAAGACAGGCAACCGCGTGAGAATATCTCAAAAAGGCACAGGAGACGCCAGGCCAGGGACAAGCAACAATGGTTGCTTTCCATGAATAAATGTCATGTTAGAAAATATTAGCTTAATCAATGCTACAGCAAATTCTCATAGGAACACTCATGTTTTCTTGAGTTTGTACTACTACACTCTATAGCTAATCTGAACTAGGGTGATGTTAAAGTGACACCATAAAAGAGTCTGGACTAAATGACAGTAGTGCAGTAACCGCAGTTCAAATGATAGTCCATCATCTCACACCAAATGTGAAGTTACAGAAATGAGCCTCTAGGGGAAAATGGGACTCAACTGTCGGTGGCTGGTCAAAGCCAAGGAATCGTTTTACAAGTCCAATCAAAACAGTCCATTTAGCTCCCAAGGCAGCCCGTTGGCCATTCTCAAGGTGTATGAATTCATATAGTGTTAGAACTGGAGTGGCAAACTACAACTATGTACTGTACTAGCACTGTCAATTCCTGGGGCAACCACATGCCCAACAGCTGGCAACCCAAGAACACCATGTCTCATATCTAACCTGCTGCTTCCAAAACACCACAGAACAGTGCTAAGATAATGCTATAACAGTGTACAAGAAGCAAGACATCTCTGTAAAATTCCTGTGTACCGTCAATGTTATTCGGAGAATAAGATGATATAAAATTAGAATATTACGACTAAAGAGGCTTCCCACAATATAGACGCAGGCTTCAATGTCAGCCACTAATGCTATGAATAATATCACTGAGTCCAGTTTGTCTTTGTCCGTGAGCATGAGACACCCACTCAATAAAACCAAGTACACCACATGGACAGTTAAAAAACAAAAGGAGACCCCATGCTACAAAATATCATTGTTTTTTTATAAACTTTTGAAAGAAGTAGTCCATGCCAAGCACAAAAAGGCAGAGGTAAAACGACAGAAAATAAGAAAAGTGCAATCCAATATTAAAAGTCAAGAGAAAAGTGTCATTACAATGCCAAAATTAGGCCACCATGCAAAAATACTAATAACCACATCCCACAAGTATTGACCATCATTCACACAAGGAAACCAGTATCCTCATAGTAAGCTTTGGTATCCGTGAGGTCAGAGGTGTCTAACCCTGGGTCTCTAGGGGTTTACAGTGGCTCCTCTGCTGGTTTGGGACTGACTCAATCAGTTTGCTAACCAGAAACAGACCTTACAATATATGAAATCCCCTTCATCTACTAATTTAAGGACTGTCGTTGACTGACCACCAGTAGACCCAGTGTCTCTCCAGGAGGGCTGGGGTCTGTTGCCACAGAGGGAGGCTCAGTTGTAGGAGACAGACCAGGGAGAGACCTGCCTCTCTGGCCTGGGTGGGGGGTGAGACTGGGTGTGTTAGCATAACCAGACACTGAATCAATCAGTTCAGCTATTATCCTTTGCAGAACCTGTCTGTAACTGTATACAACTACCTTAAAACTACACTACACTGTACACTTAAGAGTATACTCGGTTCCTAATAGTGGATGTACATTTTTAAGGCACAAACCATGAGGGAAGGCTTTGTAGGGCATGTCTACCATTAGTAGGACTCAAATAACTCCTCCTTGGGGCATAGAAAGGGGTCATGAAGTGAAAACATCTGTATGTCCCCACGTCAACCCCAGATGAATGTTCCAATATCCCAGCCCTAAATAGGGGCGCTAGGACTATTTTTTATTTTCCCTTCTATATTTTGTTGGTAAGGTCAGCCTGGGTTATTTTCCCTTCTATATTTTGTTGGTAAGGTCAGCCTGGGTTATTTTCCCTTCTATATTTTGTTGGTAAGGTCAGCCCAATTCTCACTTGGGTCCCATGAGATCCTACCGTACAGCTATTTCAGTAGCCGTTGAAGACTCAAAACATGTCTTCTGTGAAGAAAAGCAAAACGAGCCATGTTTCACACCATCTATCCAACTCCCGCTGTTAGTCACCGTTAGTCACTAGCGGGTAAGAGCGTTGGACCAGTAACCGAAAGGTTGTTGGTTCTGATCCCAGAGGTGACAAACTTGCCTATGTGCCCTTGAGCAAGGAATTGAACCCTATTCGCTCTGGATAAGAGCCCCTATATATATATATATGACGGAAATGTTACAGGAAATCTCAAAGCCACAAATAGAACAACAGTGCTTCATAAAAAAGGTGTCAAAAAGTCTTGTTTTTCCCCCACATTCACTCCTAAAGAGAAGAAAATAAAACACAGTAATCTTCTTCTTTCAACACGCCTGTTCTGATACACTGTGGTGGATTCATGGAGATCTTAAAGGTGCAGTGGGTTATGAAGAGTTCCTCAGCAGTTCAACATCCAACTCCAATAGCATTCAACTAAAAGCTGGAACTGCATCCTCTTTGTTAACAACTGATTGAAACATCACACTCCCTCGCAAATAAATAAAACTGCACCCTGGAACTAAAAGCAAGTCCAATATTTGGTCTAATACTGTATTGCAAATGATGGATTTAACGTAATGTTAAGATTCAACTCTACTCATACTGAAACGACCATCATTGAAATGAATAATACTCTGAATATATTCACTAACACAACGCCTATTAGAAAAATAACCCAAAACCCCTCGAGCTGTTCCAAGAGATCCTAAACCGTTCATAGGACACTTGTGCATCAGATGTGAATGTAACATTATCTTTGTAGATCAGGTTCCTGCATATTAAACACTGATGAAGGACTGGGCTGACATTTCAAAATTAGTGGACAGAAAAGGAACAAGGTGTGCATGTATGTTTAAGTGTGTGTCATAGTGTCTTTTAGTAGACATATTGAGCACCGTTTTCAATTCCAGCTAGAGGAGTGAAAGACAATGTGCTGCAGTGACACTTGGGTTTTACCTGACACTGCAGCTTTAAAGACACACAGACAGGGATCCAAAGATTATTCCTCCTTTCCTAATCCCTTTTTCCTTTCCTCCCATATTTGCCATGTTACGGAGGAGGAGAGGAAACAGGAGGGAGAGAACATGTCACAGCTTCATTTTTGGTATAATACCTTTCAACACTATGTGAGGACAAACAGCTAAAGTTGCCTTTCAAATACAACTGGAATAAAAGAAAAGTCAAAAGCTACTGGAATCAAGGATATAAACAGGTAGGGGAGAAAACTCCTGTTTGCTCCGGGTGACGATGGTGCCCTGAGCAGTGCTGCCCCCTGTGGTAAGGATGAGTAAAGGCAGGCTGGCTGAGGGGCACCCTTGTGGTCAATCAAGGCAGAGCAAGAACTCTGTTCAGTTCTGCTTCTTACTCCCTCCCATGGCAGTGGTATCAAATAGCCCTCTAATCCAGAATTGCTATCAAGTGTTCACTTTGAATGTCTTTGAGGGGGATTTGGTCAGTTTGTTCAGCACTGTTGGCCTCTCCTCTTAGTGTTATGTGGGGGTTGGGGGGGTCATGATGCGTGCTTGAACCACCTGCCATCTGCTGGGCTGGAGCAGGTTCCTAAAGCTAGACTACCCCCTTTATTCCCCCTCCCTTTGAGACAGGTGATTCTAGAACAGTCTAGGTACCCTAGGACAACATTTGGGATTCAAACCTCCAACACAGAGCTTCACTGGGATGAGACCCGAAAGAAAACAAAATGGTGTCAAACTTTTCCAAAATGGAGGAGAAAGTCTATAGATGAGAAGTTAGACAGGCATAAGTGGTGGTCAGAGACTCTGAAGCAAAACACCCAGGTCTGGGATCGGCTCTACTCTAATTTGAAATCTCTGCCGCCATTTTGGTCATCAGGGTCTTCAACACTGCGTGTGTCTTTGGGTGGTGTGTGTCATTACCCCTGACCAGACCTCACGGCGAAAGAAAACCAAACAGAAACATTCCTCCTGGTGTGTTGGACCAGCGCTGGCGCGCCTCTGGCTAACGGTCTGGTCCAGTATTCTAACAGTCTGAATAGACTTGAAGGCAGAGGTAACCTCCCCATAGGGGAGTCTTCGCAGTGGTCTGTGGAATGGTCTTTAGCATCTGTGTGACTGAGAGACAGAGAGAGCCCTTGTTCCCAGTCCCATCACCCCCGGTTGGTGGCTGGGTGGAGCTCAGGGGGAAGAGGCAGCACTGGACTGCGGCCCGGCAAGAAGAGGCCAGCTGGGGTATAGAAAATTGCCCAAGCTTGACCTACAGCTGTGGGGGTGGAGAACCTCGCACGTTTGTTTTACTACCTTTGTGTGGACCAACACATTTATTCCCATTCAAAATCCTATTTTCCCTAACCCAAAATTTACCCTAACCTTAACCCCAAACCCTAAAAATAAACCTAACTAACCTGAACCCCAATTGTAACTCTAAACCTAACCCCTAAGCTTAAAATAGCCCTTTTCTTTGTGGGGACTGGCAAAATGTCCCCAGTTGTCCAAATGGTCCTTGTGAGGACTTCTGGTCCCCAGTACAACCACAGACAATCATACAGAGGTGAGACTTGGCTCTCCCGTTATGGAGGGGTGGTAGGCTCATGGCCTCCTCAGTCTGAGGTTAGGAGGGGTCATGGAGGGGCGACAGCCTCAGGAGACGTGGGGTGAGGAGGACGGGTGTCTCCAGAAGCACCAGCCCCTCTTGGTGTGCTGCTTACGGAGGATCTCTTCCTCCCGCTGGCGCTCCTTCTGAGAGCGCAGGTAGCGATCCTCCTCCTTCAGGAACCACACTGGAGGCCACCGCTGCTTCTCAAAGTGCCTCTGGTTCTCTACACACACAGAGACAGAGACAGAGTGACAGAGAGACAGAGAGACAGAGAGACAGAGAGACAGAGAGACACAGAGACAGAGAGAGAGAGACAGAGAGAGACAGAGAGACACAGAGACAGAGAGAGAGAGAGACAGAGAGGGAGAGAGACAGAGACAGAGACAGAGAGACAGAGAGACACAGAGACAGAGAGACAGAGAGACAGAGAGAGAGAGAGACAGAGAGAGACAGAGACAGAGAGAGACAGAGACAGAGACAGAGAGGGAGAGGGAGAGAGAGAGAGTGAATGAGAGAGACAGAGACAGAGACAGAGAGAGACAGAGACAGAGAGGGAGAGAGAGAGAGTGAATGAGAGAGAGAGAGACACAGAGAGAGAGAGAGAGAGAGAGAGAGAAATAACATCAGAACAGGACGCAGGAGGGGAAAGCGTGAATATAACGGATGAAAAACAAATGTGAAAAAAACAAGTGAGAGCAGTGGAATGGAAAAGGGGAGTGGAGGGGAATGGAGGAGGGGAGTGGAGGGGAATGGAGGAGGGGAGTGGAGGGGAATGGAGGAGGGGAGTGGAGGGGAATGGAGGGGAATGGAGGAGGGGAGTGGAGGAGGGGAGTGGAGGGGAATGGAGGGGAATGGAGGAGGGGAATGGAGGAGGGGAGTGGAGGGGAATGGAGGAGGGGAGTAGAGGGGAATGGAGGGGAATGGAGGAGGGGAGTGGAGGAGGGGAATGGAGGAGGGGAGTGGAGGGGAATGGAGGGGAATGGAGGAGGGGAGTGGAGGGGAAGGAAGGAGGGAGGTTGGGGATTGGAGGAGGGAGGGGATTGGAGGAGGGAGGGGAGGTGGGGATTGGAGGATGGAGGGGAGGCGGGGATTGGAGGATGGAGGGGAGGCGGGGATTGGAGGAGGGATGGAAGTTGGGGATTGGAGGACAGAGGGGAGGCGGGGATTGGAGGAGGGATGGAAGTTGGGGATTGGAGGTGGGAGGAAAGTTGGGGATTGGAGGAGGGAGGGGAGGTAGGGATTGGAGGAGGGAGGGGAACTGGGAAGGGAAGTTGGGGATTGGAGGACGGAGGGGAGGCGGGGATTGGAGGAGGGAGGGATGTTGGGGATTGGAGGAGGGAGGGGAGGTGGGAAGGGAAGTTGGGGATTGGAGGTGGGACAGGCAGTACAAAACAAGCTAAGAATAATAAAAAATTTATTAAACTTTATTAAACTAACAGACATAAATCTCAAAGCACTTCTAAAGCAAAAAACAAACAAGCACTACATTAATATGAGTAGTCTATCTATTGACATGGAGAGGGATGGAGGAGAAATGAGACAAGAGGGAGGAGAGATGAGACAAGAGAGATGGAGAGAAGAGAGAGAGGGCCTTGGTTTGTACCTGGAGACATGACCTTCATGTCTTTGGGGAACTTGCGACAAACGCTGTTGTAGTTGGTGCAGATGTGATGGAGACACCAGGCATAAAGCTGCTTGGCATTGTGGAACTGCCAGGGATGAATGAATAGGTGAGCAGTCCATCAAAAAGGTTTAAATGACAAGGAAGAACACCTCAAACTTTCTTACTTTACAAATAAGAAAGATGAACTTGAATGAGAAGTGGACAAATGGATTTTTAAGACTAATGTCACCTGTCATTGTAGAACAGAGTTCTATACAGTCCTGTATATGATAAATAGGCCTAAGCTTTAGGATGGTCTCATCGTTCAGGGATGTCAGTTACTATTTCACTGGAGGGAACATTCTATACAACCACGTACAGTATTACCTGTATTGCAGTAACAGTGTCTTCACTACAACTGTCACTGAGAATATACAGTGAGTACTTGTAGATGAATTTGGAGACTCACCTGAGCCAACTCCAGGTAAGCAAGCACCTGTCCGTCAATGTCTACTCCCTTCACCAAACACTGTAGCAGCTCATCCACAACATGCTGCTCTGTGAGGGCAACGAGGCGTGGCAGACACAGCCGGTTGGATAGGACGATGAGCTCCATAGGCTCCCAGTCAGGACAGGCCGTCACCAGCCCACAGTATAGGAACTCCAACACCGCACGCATACAGGCACTACTGGTGTCAGGGATGGACACCTGGAGAGAAGGGGAGAGAGAGAAAGAGAGAAGGAGAGAGATGGAGAGAGAAAGAGAGAAGGAGAGAGAAAGAAACAGAGATGTAGAGAGAGAGGGAGAGAAAGAGAGAGAGACGTAGAGAGAGAAATATTTACATTTAGTATGTCTTCCAATAGTAATTTGTCTGTAACTCAAGTGTTTGATTGGAGCCCAACTGTGGTAAATTCAATTTATTGGACATGATTTGAAAAGGCACAACTGTCTATATAAGGTCCCACAGTTGACAGTGTATGTCAGAGCAAAAACCAAGCCATGAGGTCGAAGGAATAGTCTGTTGAGCTCCGAGACAGGATGGTGTCAAGGCACAGATCTGGGGATGGGTACCAAACAATTTCTGCAGCATTGAAGGTCCCCAAGAACACAGTGGCCTCCATCATTCTTAAATAGAAGAAGTTTGGAACCACCAAGACTCTTCCTAGAGCTGGCCAACCCGGCCAAACTGAGCAATCAGGGGAGAAGGGCCCTGGTCAGGGAGGTGACCAAGAACCCGATGGTCACTCTGACAGAGCTCCAGAGTTCCTCTATGGAGATGGGAGAACTTCCAGAAGGACAACCATCTCTGCAGCACTCCACCAATCAGGCCTTTATCGTAGTGTGGCCTGACGGAAGCCACTCCTCAGTAAAAGGCACATGACAGTCCGTTTGGAGTTTGCCAAAAGACTCTGAGACCATGCGAAACAAGATTCTCTTGTCTGATGAAATCAAGATTGAACTCTTTGGCCTGAAAACCAAGCTTCACGTCTGGAGGAATCCTGGCACCATCTCTACGGTGAAGCACGGTGGTGGCAGCATCATGCTGTGGGGATGTTTTTCAGCGGCAGGGACTGCGAGACTAGTCAGGATCGAGGGAAAGATGAACGGAGCAAAGTACAGAGAGATCCTTCATGAAAACCTGCTCCCGAGCACTCAGGACCTCAGACTGGGGCTAAGGTTCACCTTCCAACAGGACAACAACCTTAAGCACACAGCCAAGACAACGCAGGAGTGGCTTTGGGACAAGTCTCTGAATGTCTTTGAGTGGCTCAGCCAGAGTCCGGACTTCAACCTGATCAAACATCTCTGGAGAGACCTGCAGTGATGCTCCCTACCCAACCAGCTTGAGAGGATCTGCTGAGAAGAATGGGAGAAGCTCTCCAAATCCAGGTGTGCCAAGCTTGTAGCGTCATACCCAAGAAGACTTGAGGCTGTAATCGCTGCCAAAGGTGCTTCAACAAAGTACTGAGTACAGGGTCTGAATACTTATGTAAATGTAATATTTCAGTTGTTTATTATTTATTTATTTTTAAATTGCTTTGTCATTATGGGGTATGGTGTGTAGATCAATGAGGATAAAACCTTGGAGATGAAGGGTTGTTCGTCTCCAGTTGAGGAGTACTTTTTGAGCCTGCGAAAGATGAAAGTCCCGCCTTACCAGGGGGTCACTGACGCTATCTTGTTACCCCACTGGGCCTGCCCCTACAGATGGCATAGACGGCCTAGATGTCTTTATGGGATAGAGCTGGAAGCAGAGCTGTGAAAGGGGCCGAGGAAAACACACCTCTGATTGGATCATGAGAAAAGAGCATTTACGTATGCACACCCAAAACGGAGCAGGATCAACATGAAAGAACAGCTAATGTGTCTGCAAATAAGGACAATAAAACTACAGCTACAAACTAACATGGTCCAAGCACACAAAGACAGTCATGAAGAGGGCACAACAAAACCTATTCCCCCTCAGGAGACTGAAAAGAATTGGCATGGATCCTCAGATTCTCGAAAGGTTTTAAAGCTGCACCATCGAGAGCATCACTGCCTGGTATGGCAACTGTTTGGCCATACCAGGCACTACAGAGGGTAGTTCGTACAGCCCAGTACATCACCGGGGCCAAATTTCCAGCCATCCAAGAGGTGTCAGAGGAAGGCCCTAAATATTGTCAGACTCCAGCCCCCCTAGTCATTTTCTACAGCACGGCAAGCAGTACTGGAGCGCCAAGTTAAGGTCCAAGAGGCTTCTAAACAGCTTCTACCCCCAAACCATCTAATCAAATGGCTACCCAGACTATTTGCATTGCCCCCCCTCCCTTCTACACTGCTGCTACTCTCTGTTTATTATCTATGCATAGTCACTTTAATAACTACCTACATATACATATTACCTCAATTGCCTCGACACCGGTACCCCCCTGTATATAGCCTCCACATTGACTCTGTACCGGTACCCCCTACATATAGCCTCGCTATTGTTATTTTACTGCTGCTCTTTAATTATTTCTTACTTTTTATGGGTATTTTCTTAAAACCACATTGTTGGTTAAGTTTGTAAGTATTTCACCTGACAAAGACATTTCGATATGATATGTTGCCAGTCGGCCAAAGTGTGTTTCTCTCCTGAGAGGAGAGCAAACAGATGTACACTTATTCCCACAGCCACAAGTGACGGCCAAAGGTTTACGGGGACAATTTGGGGAGTGATAGAAAGAACTTCTGGGACTGTCGGACCATGGTAACTCCCTTTTCATCTTCCCCCCCTGCCCTCCCACAAACGCATGCAGCATATAGATCATTTTAAAAACTACACCACCCTGGCCACTAGGTGTCACTAAAGTATAACTGTGGTTGGCTTCAGATAAGTACAAACCAAGGCACATTTACATGTTCCTCCTTTAGCAGACACCCTTACCCAGAGCGACTTACAGGATAAATTAGGGTTAACTGCCATGATCAAGGGGGATATAGACAGATTTTTCACCTAGTCAGCTCTGGGATTCGAACCAGCGAGCTTTCGATTACTGGCCCAATGCTCTTAACCAACGCTCTTAACTGCTAGGCTCTCTGCTGCCCTAGGTAGTGATTCAATTAAATGTTATTCTATGTTTTCAACCTTTCAGCCCAATTGGTTGTTCAAATGGTTGGATTAAAAAGGGACGAGACTATTTTAAAGTCTCAGAGCAGTCTCAACACCACTATTGAGTATTGCCTTGTGGTTTAAGCTACAGTAGGAGGTGGGAAGAGCCATGGGACCCACAGGGGTCCTTCCTCAGTCCCAGGGGTGCCCCTCACCTGCCTGTCTCTGTGCCAATTAGGTGAATGTCAGCCTGGCAATGACCCTTCATTATGGCAGAAAAGGTTGAGGTAAAGACACAGGTGGCCCGCTCCAGTTCAAAGCTCCTAAACACACACAAGTCCTTATTCCTCATCAGAATGGCATTCAAACCAAACTATCCAATCAGGGAGGGGTTTATTGAGTTCAACGTGATCTTTTATAGGTGGAAACGTGTGTGTGTGTGTGGGGGGGGGGGGGTGACTGACAAGGACACAGCAGGCTGCTGACACAGCAGATCGTAACAGTAGGACCAGAATAGAAGCGTTATCACAGCACCTCGTGAATACAAACAGTGACAGGCTAAAGATACGAATGAGAGAAATGAGAGAGGAGTGTGGTGAGAAGAGTCAGGGTGAAATGTGTTAAAGTAACTGTCCTGTGAAAATGTCACTTTTAAAAGCTCAATCTATTAACCTGTACACAAATAATGTTGTTGACTCATCCTATACTCATACTTGTGGCCAAAGTACAAATTAGAAAAAAAACCGCCTCAAAAGCCTCATAGTGCCGAGCGACTAGTGCTTTTTGAGATCGGTTCGGTTTCAGTTTGATTATTAAAAAATATTCACGTTCTCAATTTCGGTTTCAAATGTTGTATTTAATCATGAAATGCATTATGAAATAATTACATACAAATTATTTTAGAGCTTTTTAATGGAAATTCCAAAGTAAAAAATAGTGAACATTCAATTGTCAAAACATAGAAAATATTCCATTCTCTGTCAGGTCCACATTGGACAGACATCAATGGAAAAGCAGGAAATTACAATGAAGTAATAAACATTTTTAATGGATGACTTTATTATTTTTCATTCCTTAAAAGTAATCATCTCATCTCTGCTCAGGCAGTAGCAGCCAGACAATGTTCTCTCTGCTCCCCATACTGTACAGTCTTTAGGCTCAATATTTGCTTAATAAAAAACGACAACTTTAATTTCTCTCTAGAGAAACTGCACGTTGTGTTCAGAAAAAAACAGAAAAAAATAAGTTGTTTAATAGCCGGGAAAATAAAAACGAAATGTCGGTTAATCGCTCAGCACTAAAAGCCCCACCACAAATTTGTATCTCAAACAGACTGTTTCAAAAATGCTTGCCTTTTCCTCATAGAAGATGGCATGTTTTTGGCCGAGACGTCTCATTGGCTGAGCAGTCCAATCAGCTGTTTACTTGTCATGAATATTTTAATTGACCGGTATATGCCCACACCATTCAAACACAGAAAAGCTGCTTTTAAACATACGTAATAAACAATTAATGGAAAAAAAACGATTGCACTAATATTGTAATTAACTATAGGTAATATTTCATAGAAATCTGGAAACACTGGACAGCTATTTTAAAGACAGATCGCACTGTGTTAGCTGATGGCAGACAGACCGTCTCAGTCCAACACACTCTGAAACAGAGGCCAGACAAGTCACAGTACACTACAGTACACCGATTGGTCCGAGACTCCCAAGGTCACACGCCTCTCCACGCCACTCTGATTCCTAGCCACGCCCACAACCATAGCCACATCTGTGTCACTCCAAGGGAGGCTTTGTCTATGCACCTCAAGGCCAGCCAGCTAAGCAGGGGAAGTGTTTGCTGCTGAGATTTTAAACACCACGATCATTGCTGCATCACTATGGAAATCTCTCACACAAAGACAAATGCTGGTTGGCCTCACATTGTCCAGAGCCTCAGTCTTTGGTAGATGTACTATGCCAACCAAACGCCATAAAGAGTGTCACAATGGGGACAAAGCCACACGGGTTACCATGGATACGACAACCTCTTAGCCTCCTAGTCTCCACCTTAGAGCACGCAGCACACCATGACCCTGTCCACTCCTCCCTCTCTGTGGACTCTGGCTGTAAGAGTATCCAGAAGGCCTGTCCAGCGTCCTGTTTCCTGGGGCTGCCTGCTTCCTGGCAGGGCCGTAACTCAAAGCCTGTGGGGCCTGGACTGTAACCGTACCTGGGGGATCCAGTTCTCCAGAAGGGCCCAGGCAGCGGACACCCACAGCATCGAGAGAAAAGAGCTCCCTCCCTGGGAAGGTTGGCAGCAACGCCCTGGAAGAGTCTAGTCTTTCTAGAACCCGAGCCATCAGAGAGAAGCCGGGGGTAACTGGACACGCCGCAGGCTCAATGCCTGCATAGTTTCTCATGAGCGGCTCTCTAACATGAATGCATGTCATCTTACACCGTTGTCTTGGGGTCAAATGTCAAAGGAAAAAGATCTCTAAAAGCGGTCCCTTTAAGATACATATTGTCCTCTAGTCTACCACCTCTTGCAGTCTCAGCCTCCCTCCTCAGCCTCCCGATGAGGCTGTGACGAGTGTGTTGATAACAGACAGGAATGTGGGCAGTATGTCTGGTTAGCTGTGATGTGATATTTTAATATTCTCGCGCTGCCTCTTCTCCAACAAGTATGTGTAAAGAGGAAATGACACGGGCCCTCAACCCAGAAAGTGCTGAGGTGAGCCGACTTCCTGCCGCATCTGCTCAGACGCGGAACCGTCTGACCTGCTCGCTTTGGACCATGTTTCTGGCTGTGTGCAACGCCAGTACTGTACATATTGTTGGTTAGCATGGCAGTTGGCTGTGAGCCCCCAGGGGAGGCTTATAGTATAGTGTGCTTTCAACACAACCACGGGTGAAACACAGCTTTACAGATCACAGTGCTGGCCAGCCTCATGCACCCTCCCACCCCACCTCTACAAACACACTTAAATACAACACATCCTTACCGAATCTCTTTCACACTCTCACACTCACCTCCTTGATGTAGCTCTCCATGAAGGATCCGCGGAACATAGCGGCCATCCAGTCACAGCTGGAGATGAGCAGAGGCTTGTGGGCCGGCAGGTAGCCATCGTCCAGGCAGAACACCACATCTAAAACCGGAGAGGGAAAAGAGCACTAATCTCGGAGTGAACCACAGAGTCGAGGCTACAGAGGGGAAGACAGACAGACGGGGACACACAGGGATATACGCAGACAGACGCACACAAAAACAGAGACAGGTAGACAGAGATAAATGGAAAGGTAGACATAGCTCTATTTGACACAGGGTGCAAGGGAGGGAGATGGAAGGACATAGTACAAAACAGAGTTGAGATACTAAGATTGAAACCTATATAGACTTTTGAAGCTGTTCAGATAGCTTGCATCCTACCTAACTACACTGTCTGTAAGGGCTCGGACTGTGGCTCTATTCTGTTAGGATACCCAAGGAATCAGTGTTGGGGAGTAGTGAACTACATTTAACTCCATTTGTGTAACGGCTTTCTTCTATCTCCTCTTCTGATGAAGAGGTAGAACAAGGATCGGACCAAAATGCAGCGTGTCGATTGCGATCCATGTTTTAATAAACAAACGTAAAACACGAATCAATACAAACACTACAAAATAAAGAACGTAATGAACGTAACGAAAACCTAAACAGCCTATCTGGTGAAAACACAGACAGGAACAATCACCCACAAACACACAGTGAAACCCAGGCTACCTAAATATGGTTCCCAATCAGAGACAATGACGAACACCTGCCTCTGATTGAGAACCATATCAGGCCGAACATAGAACTGGACAAACTAGACATGTAACATAGAATGCCCACTCAGATCACACCCTGACCAACCAAAACATAGAAACATACAAAGTAAACTATGGTCAGGGTGTGACAGTACCCCCCCCCCAAGGTGCGGACTCCGGCCGCAAAACCTGAACCTATAGGGGAGGGTCTGGGTGGGCATCTGTCCGCGGTGGCGGCTCTGGCGCTGGACGTGGACCCCACTCCATAATAGTTTTAGTCCACCTCCTTAGCGTCCCTAGATAAGTTACCCTCCTTAATGACCGCTCGGGACAGAGGGGCAGCTCGGGACTGATGGGTAGCTCAGCACTGAGAGGAAGCTCAGCACTGAGAGGAAGCTCAGCACTGAGAGGAAGCTCAGCACTGAGAGGAAGCCCAGGCAGGTAGTTGGATCTAGCAGATCCTGGCTGACTGGAGAATCTGGAAGAGTCTGGTCGACTGGCAGATCTGGAAGAGTCTGGTCGACTGGCAGATCTGGAAGAGTCTGGTCGACTGGCAGATCTGGAAGAGTCTGGTCGACTGGCAGATCTGGAAGAGTCTGGTCGACTGGCAGATCTGGAAGAGTCTGGTCGACTGGCAGATCTGGAAGAGTCTGGTTGACTGGCAGCTCCATGCTGATTGGCTGCCCCATGCTGACTGGCAGCTCTGGCTGCTCCATGCTGACTGGCTGCTCCATGCTGACTGACAGCTCTGGCTGCTCCATGCTGACTGGCAGCTCTGGCTGCTCCATGCTGACTGGCAGCTCTGGCTGCTCCATGCTGACTGGCTGCTCCATGCTGACTGGCGGCCCTGGCTGCTCCATGCTGACTGGCGGCCCTGGCTGCTCCATGCTGACTGGCGGCCCTGGCTGCTCCATGCTGACTGGCGGCCCTGGCTGCTCCATGCTGACTGGCGGCCCTGGCTGCTCCCTGCAGACTGGCAGCTTTGGCGGCATCCTGCAGACTGGCAGCTCTGGCGGCTCCTTGCAGACTGGCAGCTCTGGCGGCTCCTTGCAGACTGGCAGCTCTGGCGGCTCCTTGCAAACTGGCAGCTTTGGCGGCATCCTGCAGACTGGCAGCTCCCTGCAGACTGGCAGCTCCCTGCAGACTGGCAGCTCTATGCAGACTGGCAGCTCAATGCAGACTGGCAGCTCAATGCAGACTGGCAGCTCCTTGCAAACTGGCAGCTCCTTGCAAACTGGCAGCTCCTTGCAAACTGGCAGCTCCTTGCAAACTGGCAGCTCCTTGCAAACTGGCAGCTCCTTGCAAACTGGCAGCTCCTTGCAAACTGGCAGTTCTGAACAGGCGGGAGACTCCGGCAGCGCTGTAGAGAAGGAAGGCTCTAACAGCGCTAAACAGGCGGGAGACTCCGACAGCGCTGAAGAGGAGGAAGGCTCTGACAGCGCTGGACAGGCGAGGCGCACTGTAGGCCTGATGCGTGGTGCTGGCACTGGTGGTACTGGGCCGAGGACACGCACAGGAAGCCTGGTGCGGGGAGCTGCTACTGGAGGGCTGGGGTGTGGAGGTGGTACTGGAAAAACCGGACCGTGCAGGCGCACTGGAGCTCTTGAGCACCGAGCCTGCCCAACCTTACCTGGTTGAATGCTCACGGTCGCCCTGCCAGTGCGGCGAGGTGGAATAGCCCGCACTGGGCTATGCAGGCGAACCGGAGACACCGAGCGCAAGGCTGGTGCCATGTAAGCCGGCCCAAGGAGACCAGCTGCGTAGAGCCGGCTTCATGGCATTAGGCTCGACGCTCAATCTAGCCCGGCCGACACGCGGAGCTGGAATATACCGCACCGGGCTATGCACTCGCACTGGAGACACCGTGCGCACCACTGCATAACACGGTGCCTGTCCGGTCTCTCTAGCCCCCCGGTAAGCACAGGGAGTCTGCCCAGGTCTCCTACCTGGCGTAGCCATACTCCCTGTTAGCCCCCGCCCAATAAATTTTTGGGGCTGCCTCTCGGGCTTCCATCCGCGTCGCCGTGCTGCCTTCTCATACCAGCGCCTCTCTGCTTTCACCGCCTCCATTCTACGATAACCTTCCTCGCACTGCTCCAGCGAATCCCAGGCGGGCTCCGGCACTCTCCCTGGGTCGGCCGCCCACCTGTCGATCTCCTCCCAAGTAGTATAGTCCATACTCCTGCTGTCCATAACGTCCTCCCATGTCCATTCCTCTTTACGCTGCTGTTGCTGCCTGTTGACACGCTGCTTGGTCCGTTGGTGGTGGGTGATTCTGTAACGGCTTTCTTCTATCTCCTCTTCTGATGAAGAGGTAGAACAAGGATCGGACCAAAATGCAGCGTGTCGATTGCGATCCATGTTTTAATTAACAAACGTAAAACACGAATCAATACAAACACTACAAAATAAAGAACGTAATGAACGTAACGAAAACCTAAACAGCCTATCTGGTGAAAACACATAGACAGGAACAATCACCCACAAACACACAGTGAAACCCAGGCTACCTAAATATGGTTCCCAATCAGAGACAATGACGAACACCTGCCTCTGATTGAGAACCATATCAGGCCGAACATAGAACTGGACAAACTAGACATGTAACATAGAATGCCCACTCAGATCACACCCTGACCAACCAAAACATAGAAACATACAAAGTAAACTATGGTCAGGGTGTGACAATTTGGCTGTAGGTTGTTAGTAGGTTAACTAAATTAAAATCTTGTTAGTGTTTTCAGTAGTTTAATTACTTTTTTTTGTAGTTTTGTAGCTAACTACTGGAACTACATACTAGTCTTTTTGCAAAAAAAAATTATGGGTAAAGTAGGTAAGAATTTTATTTTCCTTCATCAGACTGCCTAATTCTCACTTGATACATTGTTTTTGTGTTTAATATGAGAAATGACATTCTGTTAGCATCTGACTACAGAGCGATTAAGGCAGCCCTCAGCACCTCTCTGATTCAGAGGTGGTTGGGTTAAATGGGGAAGACACACCTCTCTGATTCAGAGGGGTGGGGTTAAATGTGGAAGACACACCTCTCTGATTCAGAGGGGTGGGGTTAAATGTGGAAAACACACCTCTCTGATTCAGAGGGGTGGGGTTAAATGTGGAAGACACACCTCTCTGATTCAGAGGGGTTGGGTTAAATGTGGAAGACACATTTCAGTTGAATACATTCAGTTGGACAACTGACTAGGTTTCCTTTTAATATTTAATTTTATTACATATGATAATTTTTCAGGAATTAGTTTGGAAGTAGTGAACTACTTTTTCAAATGAACTTCAGTTAAGTACATTTTTCTTAAAAGATAGCTTTAGTGTAGCTTAAGTTCTTCCAGTGTGAAGTAATTGGTAGCTTTCAGACTAGCTTCCCCAACTTTGTCATTCTAAAAAAATAAACTATCTAAGAAGAAAGGGCAGACCTAAAGGCCTCGCTAATCTTTATGGGGCATAGAACCCACTAGAACGAGTAGCCTAAATCAGATCTATTCAGGAGGCATATTTAAGCAATAAGGCATGAGGAGTTGTGGCATATGGCCAATACACCATGGCTAAGAGCTGTTCTTACGCACGACGCAACGCGGGGTGCTTGGATACAGTCCTTAGTCTTGGTATATTGGCCATATACCACAAACCCAGAGGTGCCTTATTGGTATTATAAACTGGTTACCTACGTAATTAGAGCAGTAGAAATAAATGTTTTGACATACCTGTGGTAAATACCACAGCTGTCAGCCAATCAGCATTCAGGGCTCGAACCAAGCAGTTTATAATAAAAAAACAAATTCCCACAGAAACAGACATCGTGACAACAATATAAAGATTGTGGTAGCCACCTGAAGGTCAAAGAGGCTACATGTAGTAGAGGTCGACCGATTAATCGGAATGGCCGATTAATTAGGGCCGATTTCAAGTTTTCATAACAATCGGAAATCGGTATTTTGTTTTTACACCTTTGTTTAATCTTTATTTAACTAGGAAAGTCAGTTAAGAACACATTCTTATTTTCAATGATGGCTTAGGAATGGTGGGTTAACTGCCTCGTTCAGGGGCGGAACGACAGATTTTTTACTTTGTCAGCTCGGGGGATTCAATCTTGCAACCTTACAGTTAACTAGTCCAACGCTCTAACCACCTGCCTCTCATTGCACTCCACGAGGAGCCTGCCTGTTACGCGAATGCAGTAAGCCAAGGTAAGTTTAATGCTAGCTAGAAACTTATCTTATAAAAAACAATCAATCAATCATAATCACTAGTTAACTACACATGGTTGATGATATTACTAGTTTATCTAGCGTGTCCTGCGTTGCATATAATCGATGCTGTGCGTATTCGTGAAGAAGGACTGTCATTGCTCCAATGTGTACCTAACCATAAACATCAATGCCTTTCTTAAAATCAATACACAGAAGTATATATTTTTAAACCTGCATATTTAGCTAAAAGAAATCCAGGTTAGCAGGCAATATTAACCAGGTGAAATTGTGTCACTTCTCTTGCGTTCATTGCACGCAGAGTCAGGGTATATGCAACAGTTTGGGCCGCCTGGCTCGTTGCAAACTAATTTGCCAGAATTTTACGTAATTATGACATAACATTGAAGGATGTGCAATGTAACAGGAATATTTACACTTATGGATGCCACCCGTTAGATAAAATACGGAACGGTTCCGTATTTCACTGAAAGAATAAACGTCTTGTTTTCGATATGATAGTTTCCGGATTCGGCCATATTAATGACCTAAGGCTCGTATTTCTGTGTGTTATCATGTTATAACTAAGTCTATGATTTGATAGAGCAGTCTGACTGAGCGATGGTAGGCACCAGCGGGCTCGTAACCATTCTTTCAAACAGCACTTTCGTGCGTTTGCCAGCAGCTGTTTATGACTTCAAGCCTATCAACTCCCGAGATTAGGCTGGTGTAACCGATGTGAAATGGCTAGCTAGTTAGCGGGGTGCGCGCTAATAGTGTTTCAAACGTCACTCACTCTGAGACTTGGAGTAGTTGTTCCCCTTGCTCTGCATGGTTAACGCTGCTTCTAGGGTGGCTGTTGTCGATGTGTTCCTGGTTCGAGCCCAGGTAGGAGCGAGGAGAGGTACGGAAGCTATACTGTTACACTGGCAATACTAGAGTGCCTATAAGAACATCCAATAGTCAAAGGTTAATGAAATACATATGGTATAGAGAGAAATAGTCCTATAATAACTACAACCTAAAACTTCTTACCTGGGAATATTAAAGACTCATGTTAAAAGGAACTAACAGCTTGCATATGTTTTCATGTTCTGAACAAGGAACTTAAACGTTATCTTTCTTATATGGCACTTTTACTTTCTTCTCCAACACTTTGTTCTTGCATTATTTAAACCCTATTGAACATGTTTCATTATTTATTTGAGGCTAAATTGATTTTATTGTATTGTATTATATTAAGTTATTGTATTGTATTATTATATTGTATTATATTATATTGTATTATATTAAGTATTATATTAAGTTAAAATAAGTGTTAATTCAGTATTGTTGTAATTGTCATTATTACAAATAAATAAATACAAATATCGTCCGATTAATCGCTATCGGCTTTTTTTGGTCCTCCACTAATCGGTATCAGTATCTGCGTTGAAAAATCATAATCGGTCGACCTCTAACATGTACTATATAGATAGAATACGACTCTCACCTTGTGAGAAACGCTATAGCCAACATGCACACAGACCGAAGAACCCAGACAAAAGTGATACACAGAAACGCATAGGAATGGGAAACACATGTTTAGAGCAATGACACCAAATGGACTAATTTGATTTAGGACACCAGGATACACATAAACACACACATATATTGCATATAGGAAAAACAATATAATGACCATAGATCCAGACGTGTGAATCCACACACACACACACACACTAGAGAATCTCTGATGACGCAGCAATTGGAGGCAGTGTGTTTACCAGCGAAGGTGCCCTTGCTAAGGCACTCTTTGATGCGGTTGGCTCGGCGGACGTGGAAGGCCTTGGTGATCTCCTGATTCATGAAGCTCTCACGATTCAGCACATTGGCCACCATCATCCTCAGGTCAAACACCTCCAGCAGCTCAGCAATGGTGGCCACCTGCATCAGATCCCCACGGCCCTCATCCAAACTGCCTGTGTACAGGTACTGCAGCACCGCCTGAAACCACCACACAGTTGAAATATAATCACCCTCTCGACCTATCGGAATCGAGTATTAGCTGTGGTATAAATCAAGTGAATAAACACCACTTGAGGTGTATGGATTCACTTCAGTCTAATAACCTTTCATTAGAATTCTGCATCTTTGCTTCCCTAAAATGTGTTATGTTTATGCCGACCAGTAGAGGGCACTCTTCAAAGTGCTCTAAGAAGATGATACAATCCTCGAGCAGTATAGGGAATGAAAACCTCACGGTGAGCTGGTTTTGTATTAATACGGGGATTTAAGCAGATGCTATTATCCAAAGCTACTTGCAAGACGATGTTGTTGCTGCGATCTGATCTTACCTGGAAGGGTTCTTCCTGTATGAGACCGTCCATGGAGACCACGGTCATGAGGCGGGGTCGCCCCGTCTCGGGGTCAGCTACGTGCTCCAGGTACACACTCAGGAAGCCCCTCCCCCAGCCTGAAAGGCCACGGCCGGCCCCCAGGGGCCCCACGGAGCACTGGCTCCTGGCGGGGAGGGCGTTATCACTTTTGGAAGTCCTCAGGGAGCCCTGCTGGAGCATGGGTGGCCGTTTGATTCCCCTGGCTCCACCCTCCCCATCATTATCGATGTCCAAGCTCTTAGTACGCCCTGCCTGCTCTTTGGCACCTCTCCTACTCTGTTCATCCTCCTCACCGCTCTCGGCGCGCTCATCTCCCTCCCAATCCGCCTCGATGGCCAGCAGATCCAGGGTGAAGAGGTCATAGAACTTGGAGCAAGAGGTGGCCAGGTAGACTTTGTGTGCGAAGACACGCGTGGCGCCGCCTTGGAGTAGGAAGAGGACATCGGCGCATAGCGGCTGGCAGAGGAGGGAGTCGGGGGCTTCTCCGTCGATGGGAGGGGGGTCAGGGATGCCCACCACAGGGCGCGGGGGCCGGGGGGGCAGGAAGGGGGCCTGGAGGAGGGGCCGCTGGACTCTCTTCAGGTGGGACTTCCAGAACTGGAGGTGACGGCGGGAGATGAGAGCGGAACGGATGGCGTTGTCGAACACATCCTTGACCCCAAACTGGGCCACGATGCTGGTCTCGTAGTATGGAATGCCCAGCTCCTTGGCCACCTCGTGCCCTCTCTCTGGAGGCAGGATGTCTGTGGGCTTGATGGGTCTGAGGACAAGGGGAGAGGAGAGGGTTAGGGCATTAGCAGAGTGGTAGGTCTCGAATGAAAGGATTGTGCTGACAGAAGCTATGGACAGAGAAAAGGTGAAACAGGTATGTTTGCGTTTCAGTCAAATGCTGCACATGCAGCCAATGTGATGGGTGTGATGTGATGTGTGATGTGTGTGATGTGATGTGTGATGGGTGTTCTGCAGTGAATTTCGCCCGTGTCAGCAGCATGGATGATAGCGGTCTCACTTGGCCAGGGGTCTGCGGGCGCGGTTCACAGCCTCCAGGTCGGCGTAGCGCAGGTCCAGCTGGCAGCCCACCAGGATGATAGGGGTGCGGGGGCAGAAGTGCTTGATCTCAGGGTACCACATGGTGCGGACGTGACGCAGGGAGTTGGGGTTGGCCAGGGAGAAACACAGCACTACCACGTCAGACCTGCACCACACACAGAAAAGACAGCGGGAGACAGAGAGGGTAATGTAGGATGGTAGAGGTCCATTCCTGTCTGAGGTTCATATGACAAGAGTCTGCTACTAGGCAGTGTACACCTCCGTTCAAAAGTTTCGGGTAACTTAGAAATGTCCTTGTTTTTGAAAGAAAAGCACATTTTTTGTCCTTTAAAATACTCCTGTGTTCCAATGGCACATTGTTAGCTAGTCCAAGTTTATACATTTTAAAAGGCTAATTGATCACATTAGAAAACCCTTCTGCAATTATGTTAGCACAGCTGAAAACTGTTGTCTGATTAAAGAAGCAATAAAACTGGCCTTCTTAAGACTAGTTGAGTATCTGGAGCATCAGCATTTGTGAGTTCGATTACAGGCTCAAAATGGCCAGAAACAAATAACTTTCTTCTGAAACTCGTCAGTTTATTCTTGTTCTGAGAAATGAAGGCTATTCCATGTGAGAAATGGCCAAGAAACTGAAGATCTGGTACAACGCTGTGTACTACTCCATTCACAGAACAGCGCAAACTGGCCCTAACCAGAATAGAAAGAGGAGTGGGAGGCCCCGGTGCACAACTGAGCAAGAGGACAAGTAAATTAGAGTGTCTAGTTTGAGAAACAGACGCCTTACAAGTCCTCAACTGGCAGCTTCATTAAATAGTACCCGCAAAACACCAGTCTCAATGTCAACAGTGAAGATTGCTTCTACACCTGCATTGCTTGAGGTTTGGGGTTTTAGGCTGGATTTCTGTACAGCACTTTGAAATATCAGCTGATGTAAGAAGGGCTATATAAATCAATTTGATTTGAAGAGGCGACTCCGGGATGCTGGCCTTCTAGGCAGAGTTGCAAAGAAAAAGCCATATCTCAGACTGGCCAATATAAATAAAAGATTAAGATGGGCAAAAGAACACAGTTATTGTGTACATGCCTTTGCCCTCGTTGTCAAGCCAAACTACAAAGGTCAGCAGGGCTGCTAGCTATCCTCATGTAACCAGAGTGTTTGGTGTTTTTACAGGACATAGAGCGAGGCTGAGATCAAACTCCTGACTGACTGGCTGACTGCTCAGTGTACACACAACCCAGCAGAGATCCCCCTCAACACACACTTTCCTCTGTTATTAAAGAGCATGCAGGGTGCTACGCCACCCCCTTATGCACTGACATAAGGGGTAAAAAAAAAAAAAACTCACCTATTCAGTCTATGGAACAACAAGGTCAAAGGTCAATAATATTTCAACTTCTTTAGAGCCATCTACAAGTAAATGACACAATAAATGATCAAATAAACTCTATCAGATAGTGTTGGACACAGAGGACAGTGTGAGTGTGCCTATAAGCAGCTGATTGTTGGATAAGGGTGCATGCATGGTGGCCTGTCTAGTGGGTTTAGGGCCAGAGGTTGAGCAGAACAGCACTCAGACAGACCGACAGACAGACACAGAACAGCTGATCTGGCAGTGCCTCTTATCAGCTGACTGCAGGCTGACTGAGCACACACACACACCGAGTCGTTGACCATTTAAAATGCTAGCAGGGCTTAATCCACACACACACACACACACACACACACACACACACAGACTTTTTAAAATGTGCACACACACACTGTCACTAAAAAACAGATCCACAAAGTGACTTGGTGACTTGTTATACAAACCCAGCCCCCACCTAACCTGCTCAGTGACTGTGTGCGTGTACGTGTGTGTGTGTGTGTGTGTGTGTGTGGATTAAGCCCTGCCAGCTGGCTGAGTAAGGATCAGTGTTATGCCAGAAGCTTACTGTCTGAATGGCCTGGGTGAGAGGGATAGAGAGATGATTCCATCATGTCTGCCTGCTAGAGGGGAGGTATATTGTATCTAGCTATCAGAACACATTAATAATGGTAGCCATATCAGCCACCATGACTGTACGTGACAGTGTGTGTATGTGTTTGTGTGTACTAGGGGGGGGGGGGGGGGGGGGGGGGGGGGGGGGGGGAATCTGGCTGTACAACAAGTACCCTGAGCCCAAAGTACTCACAGCCTCCCAGTGTGTGTATATATATATATATATCTCCTCACCTGCCATAAGCGAAGCGTCTGTCTTTGTGATGGTCACCGAAGGTGTCCCATAGTCTTAGGGAGACACTGACCTCATCCACCACATCCCTAGATCTCTCCAACACCTAGAGGCACAAGCACACATCAATGGAAGAAGTGTGTGTGTAGGTGTGTGTATATGTGTCGGTGTGTGTGTGTAGCGTGCGTCCATGCCCACCTCCTGGCACACGCGGTACTGGTCGATGGCCCAGACGGTTGGCACGTGGGTGGCGAGCAGCTGGTACTGTGTGAGGGTAGCATTGCAGGCGCGGGCACAGATGAGCCTGGTTTTGCCCACTGCATTGTCCCCTACCACCACACATTTAATAGTTTCCACATTGGGCCTTTCATAGTCTGTGTCTATATCCATGGAGAGGGTCCTGAGAGAGAAAGGCAGAGGGAGAGAGAGAGAGAGAGTGGAGGGGGAGAGAGGGGGGGGGGGAGAGTGGAGGGGGTGGGGGGGAGAGAGAAAGAGCGAGAGACAAAGAGGGGGAGAGAGATTAAGTGAAGAATTCAGTTACAATTGGAACAACACTGACCAGTAATGAGCAGCTCCTGCCAAACTCCTTCAGAGTGAACACATGGTACGGAGGCAGAGAAATAAAGAACCAAGCAGCTATTTATGTCATAACAGAGAGAGAGAGAGAGAACGAGGATAACACTTCTAGCCTCCTCTTTCTCTCAGGCAGGGAGGAGTCAACCATAACCACTAGCGCCTGCAGCCAATGTACTGTACATTGTGAAGGTACACAAACACAGCCCCATGATCCACACTCCACAGACAGTCATCATTTAAAGGAACACACGGTCTCTTCATGAACTTGACAAGTGTACCGTAGCTATGCCTCCAACCCTGCCGGAGGAGAAAGCCACTTATCAGAGTGGTCCATGATAAACCAGGACCCAGTCCTAGTGGCAAACTTTCTGATAAGTGAATGAGTTTGCTCGATAGAGATTGTATTCGTCCCATTATGGCGTCTGTGAGTCCACGGGCAGCACCATTGAAGCCATCTCCATTTTGAAGTAGTCAATTTTCTTCTCCTACTACTTCTATGAGTTGGTTAACAAACTGAAAGGGTGCACACTGCCACCTGGAGTGTGTTGTTTGAACAGGTATAAAGACAAGGTTGCCTATTTATGTCTGGTCACAAGTATATTTCATTGGCTGATTCCTCCTGATGACCTGGATGGAATTATGTGATCCTTCCTTAATCCATAGGAAGCCCCACCCAGTTGACTACTTCAAAATGGTGAAAGTCCTACATGCTTAAACAAGCTTATGGTTCACTCTCATCTGCCGAGGGGCACTCATTAAAAGACCCACCCCCTCCTGCCAGCCCTCTTCCTTCCTTCCTTCCCTCCCTCTCTTTTTCTCTCTCCCTGGAGAGTCTGCTGAGGCCAAGATTGCCTTTGAAAACAGAAACAGTGGCATCTGAACAGGGCAGACGACAGAGTTCTGTGTCTCGGCTCGTCCTGAAACTCTAGTCTAGAGCCACAGCAGCAGAACAGTAAAAGAGCATGTTAGCACTATGCCAAAAGGAAGTGTTGAAGGAAGTGGTGATGTACAGACAGAGGACAGACCACTTTGACCTGGTTCAACAGACAAATGGGTCTGAAAAGCAAGAAGTTTCCCAGAGACTTGTCTTGTCTATTATTTAACAGAGAATGCGATGAAAGCGATGATTCATGTGATTGGGTCACACACAGGACAGGGCAGTGTCTCCATTAGGCTCCCCTATCAGAGTCAGAACACCAACCAACTTCCATCAAGAGCTTGGCTTACTTTAAGCTTCTTCCTTAAAGCTGGAATTCTGTTTGGGATATTACAACAACAAAACAAACCGTTTTCCCCCCTTTGACATCATTGCACGCACAACAGAACAGCAGAATATGCACTGCTACGTTTTTTAACACACTGCTCGACGCATCTCACCTCCGTTTTAACACACTGCTCGACGCATCTCACCTCCGTTTTAACACACTGCTCGACGCATCTCACCTCCGTTTTAACACACTGCTCGACGCATCTCACCTCCGTTTTAACACACTGCTCGACGCATCTCACCTCCGTTTTAACACACTGCTCGACGCATCTCACCTCCGTTTTAACACACTGCTCGACGCATCTCACCTCCGTTTTAACACACTGCTCGACGCATCTCACCTCCGTTTTAACACACTGCTCGACGCATCTCACCTCCGTTTTAACACACTGCTCGACGCATCTCACCTCCGTTTTAACACACTGCTCGACACATCTCACCTCCGTTTTAACACACTGCTCGACGCATCTCACCTCCGTTTTAACACACTGCTCGACGCATCTCACCTCCGTTTTAACACACTGCTCGACGCATCTCACCTCCGTTTTAACACACTGCTCGACGCATCTCACCTCCGTTTTAACACACTGCTAGACACATCTCACCTCCTTTTCCTACACAAAACAATAACAAATATGCTGGGGCGACAGTGGCGCTGTTTTTAGACGTTGGTACACAACACACCATTTCTGGCATGTCAAATCAAGGCTGTCAATATTCACATCTCATGAGGAATGATCTTATGACATTGGAACAGGGTTGTTGCATTTCATTTCGGCAAGCCATGACACCCACAGTCTCAGATTGTTCTGAAATCGTTTCTGTAGTTAAAAACAGATAGGAGTAGCATTCCTGCAACATTATTTTGTTGAAATATAATTTGATCTCTGATTAATTGAGCGAATTGATTGCACCCAAATTGCCCGTTTTAATTTACAGAATGAATATAATATTCAATAGATACAGTAGCTAACATCCAATTTCAAACAAAATGTCTTCTAACAATGAGTAGGATATGAGGAATCCAAATAAATTGTTAAAAGCCACCCACAGAGCCTCCCACATCCACGCCAATCCCACCCATCAATCAATCAATCAAATGTATTAATAAAGCCCTATTTCACATCAGCAGATGTCAAAGTTCTACACAGAAACCCAGCCTAAAACTCCAGAAAGCAATGCAGATGTAGAATCACGGTGGCTGGGAAAATCTAACGGGAAAGGCAGGACCCTAGGAAGAAGCCTAGAGAGGGACCAGGCTCTGAGGGGTGGCCAGTCCTCTTCTGGCTGTGCCGGGTGGAGATTATAACAGAACATGGCCAAGATGTTCAAACGCTCATAGATGACCAGCAGGGTCAGATAATAATAACCACAGTGGTTGTAAAGGGTGCAATAGGTCAGCACCTCAGGAGTAAATGTCAGTTGGCTTTTCATAGCATTCAGAGTTTGAGACAGCAGGTACGGTAGAGAGAGAGAGTAGAAAACTGCAGGTCTGGGACAAGGTAGCACGTCCGGTGAACAGGTCAGGGTTCCATTGCCGCAGGCAGGACAGTTGTAACTGGAGCAGCAGTATGACCAGGTGGACTGGGGACAGCAAGGAGTCATCAGGCCAGGTGGTCCAGAGGCATGATCCTAGGGCTCAGGTCCTCCGGGAGGGGAAGACCTGAGCAGGCTTATACAGTATCAGCTCTCTATGTCTGACAAGCATTATTATTGTCATACCTTGTCAATAGACTGCTTACAGGAAGGAAACCAATGTAATTTTGTAATTTGGGTGAACTGTCCCTTTATCACCTAATAGCAGGAACAACACCATTTAGTGGTCAGAACCTGGTAATATCAGGATATACGATGGGACTTAAACCTAACAACTTCCATGACTGAATACTCGGGGGGGGGGGGGGGGGGGGGGACGTCACCAAATTCACTGAGAATACATTACATAGGATGAAGAAACAATACACCAAGCTGCAGCTCCATAGTACTTGTCAAACATAGAGAACTGATACTATATACTCATTGTTGGTGGGATTCCTCATGTCTAAGTCATTGTTAGAAAAAAAGTTTGGTCCATATCAGATGTTAGGTACTATATTTATTGAATATGATATGAATCCTATACATTAAAATGGCCAATTTGAATGCAATCAATGAGCTTCGTTTCTCAATCAAATTATATTTCAACAAAATAATGTTGCAGGAATGCTACTCTTACCTGTTTCTAACAAAATAAATGATTTCAGAACAATCTGAGATGGTGAGTGTTGAAGTCCTCTTTCTGGTGCTTTTTGAGGTGGACCGACCCAGTAGAGAGAGAGAAAGTTGGTTAGACTCCCGTGCTTCACTGATGGTGATATTGATACGGCCAGACCAGACCTGAACAGACCTGCAGTCCTGTCCTACCCCTCTGCCACTCCAACCTACACAAGGTCCCATAAATAGGCTGTTTGAAAGATTCATAGGCTTATTATTGTTCCATTGACGTAGATGCACTTCATCCCTGCCCTGATAGACAGTAGCGGATAAAAATGGCAACCATTCATCGGACACACGAGACGACAGGCAGCCGGATATTCAGCTCGCCCCCCTCCCCCACTCATCTCCACCAACTCCTGCTCCTCTCGTCTCATACATTGTTGCTGTTGCTACAGATTGAGACAATATTGCAATAGGCCTAAACAAACAATGTCAGGTCTTGTTTAAGAGCTACAACAAACAGTGTGTTCCCTTTGGAATATTCCATCTCCGTTATAGTCCCAGAGCTGTCAAAGCCACTGAGCAGCAGGTGTTATTATTACACTGTACCTTAACCTTAGTCGATGTGAGTAGCGGAGGGAGTGACTGAACCCGGAGAGATGCAGAGGAACTGAGGGAGTAGTGGCTGTCTATCTAGACTTTATCTGTGCTCCCTCCCTACTTTTCGCTTTGTGTTTGTCTTTCTGAGACACACAGTCAGGCACGTACTGTAGGTCTATGTGAGTCAGTTAATAGTGTGATAGAGAGGGCAGTAAAAGTCACCACATTCTATCCTTATCTAACAGGTCTTCACTTCAAGGAAAATTACACCCAAAAACAAGATTTTGGTATTTGTTTCATTAGTCTGAATTTTTTTGCATGTCAGAAATGAAGTTTCAAGATATTACATTTTAAAAATACATACAGTACCGGTCAAAAGTTTGGACACACCTACTCATTCAAGGGTTTTTCTTTATTTTTACTATGTTCTACATTGTAGAATAATAGTGAAGACATCAAAACTAGGAAATAACACATATGGGGTCATGTAGTAACCAAAAAAGTGTTCACAATATATTTTATATTTGAGATTCTTCATAGTAGCCAGTCTTTGCCTTGGATACAGCTTTGTACACTCTTGGCATTCTCTCACTATTATTCTACAATGTAGAAAATGGTAAAAAATTAAGAAAACCCCTGGAATGAGTAGGTGTGTCCAAACTTTTGATGGTGCACTTTGCATCATACCAGATGTATTTATGTATTTTGAAAGTTAAATATTTTCGAAAATTGATTGCTGACGTGCAAAACATTTTGGGACTATATCAACAATGGACTAATGAAACAAATAACAAAATATAATTTTGGGTTGGAATTTTTCTTTAATGGTCGTAGCAGCTGCAAGAGGAGCACATCAATAACAGCTCAGAGTTGCAGATGGAAAGAGCAATAAAGAGAAATATTAGACAATCATCCCTACGTGATCAGCACACCCCCACTCAGGGTTGAGTACAATGTGTTTTGTTTTCCAAGTAATGGGGCTGACAGAGAACCTATGTGTAGGACAGAGTGTGTAAGTGAATTTGCATCAATGTGTCACATCAGCAGTGTCACAGCTCACTCACCACTGGCTCATGCTTGTTTGTATGTTTGTATTTGAGAGTGTAAAAAATACAAAGGCCTGCCTGTGTGTGCGTGTGTGTCTGTATGGTGTTAAGGGTCCCCTGGGTCTGTATGGTGTTAAGGGTCCCCTGGGTCTGTATGGTGTTAAGGGTCCCCTGGGTCTGTATGGTGTTAAGGGTCCCCTGGGTCTGTATGGTGTTAAGGGTCCCCTGGGTCTGTATGGTGTTAAGGGTCCCCTGGGTCTGTATGGTGTTAAGGGTCCCCTGGGTCTGTATGGTGTTAAGGGTCCCCTGGGTCTGTATGGTGTTAAGGGTCCCCTGGGTCTGTATGGTGTTAAGGGTCCCCTGGGTCTGTATGGTGTTAAGGGTCCCCTGGGTCTGTATGGTGTTAAGGGTCCCCTGGGTCTGTATGGTGTTAAGGGTCCCCTGGGTCTGTATGGTGTTAAGGGTCCCCTGGGTGTTAAGGGTCCCCTGGGTGTAACAGGCTTAGGCAGGCTGTGAGGCATGGAGATATGAAACTAGGGGCAGAGGACAGTTTCTCAGGGGATCAGACGCTGGATCCCTGGAGCACTACACCATCTCTCTGTGGCACAGCATCCACCACGCAGAGGGCAGAGAACACATACACACGCACACATTTCACATTTTAGTCATCTAGCAGACACTCTTATCCAGACCGATTCCAACTACTGTGTTCATCTTAAGGTAGCTGAGACAACCACATATCAAAGTCACAAACACACACACACAGAGAGGCTGGCTGAGAGGCAGCAGAGGTAACTAGACACTGAGAGCTGTGTAGGTTTTAATTCACAGCCAGTGACGGATGCAGAGTAAAGCAACAGTCTAGACACCATCTGTTAGGCTGTCACCTGTACTACAGCCATTGGAAACGTCAGTGAACAGCAGACACACTGAGGAAGGTGCCAATACTTGGTCTGCTACTAAGTAAGACATGTTCCCCTTGAAAAAAATAACATAGAAACATCTCAAATCTCTCTACATCAAGGCCTTTTTTACCTCTATATTATGGGGTTGTTTCACCTTGATCTAAGAATGGAAAAGTGAGTAATGAAAGGTGTTAGGACAGGAACAAGTACAAGAAGTCCCACTACGACCTCCTCAGAGTCAACAAAAGGAAAATATAGGAATAAGGTGGAATCATATTACACAGGCTCAGACGCCCACCGCATGTGGTAGGGGCTGCAGTCCATTATAGATTACAAAGGAAGACCCAGCCATGATCTGCCCAATGATGCCTCTCTACCAGATGAACTCACTGCATTTTCTTCACGCCTTGACAATAACAAGACTGTACTGTGCGTGAGGGCCCCCAACTACCCAGAGGATTGTGGTGATCTCGCTCTCTGAGGCCTACGTGAGTAAGGTCTTTAATCAGGTCAACAGACGCAAGGCGACGGGGCCGGTATTCCAGGGCGCGTTCTCAGAGCATGCGCAGATCAGAGTACAGGCACATTCACTGTAATTTTCAACATCTCCTTGTCCCAGTCTGTAATCCCCACATGTTTTAAGATGACTACCATCATCCCTGCTCCTAAGAACTCGGCTTCAAGGCACAATGACTGTAGCACCGACATCTGTAATCATGAAAAGCTTTGAAAGGCTGGTTATGACACACATCAACTCCACCATCCCAGTTTTTTACAATTACTGACATTAAATACTCATAAAAATGTTCTGTATTAGGTCAATTAGGATCACCACTTTATTTTAAGAATGTGAAATGTCAGAATAATAGTAGAGAGAATAATTTATTTCAGCTTTTATTTCTTTCATCACATTCCCAGTGGGTCAGAAGTTTACATACACTCAATTAGTATTTGGTAGCATTGCCTTTAAATTGTTTAACTTGGGTCAAACATTTCAGGTTGCCTTCCACAAGCTTCTCATAATAAGTTGGGTGAATTTTGGCCTATTCCTCCTGACAGAGCTGGTGAGTCAGTTTGTAGGCCTCCTTGCTAGCACACGATTTTTCAGTTCTGCCCACAAATTTTCTATAGGATTGAGGTCAGGGCTTTGTGATGGCCACTCAAAAACCTTGACTTTGTTGTCCTTAAGCCATTTTGCCACAACTTTGGAAGTATGCTTGGGGTCATTGTCCATTTGGAAGACCCATTTGCCACCGAGCTTTAAATTCCTGACTAATGTCTTGAGATGTTGATTCTATATATCCACATAATGTTCCTCTCTCATGATGCTATCCCTCCTGCAGCAAATGTCCCCCACAACATGATGCTGCCACTCCCGTGCTTCACGGTTGGGATGGGGTTCTTCGGCTTGCAAATATCCCCCTTTCTACGCCATTGTCCCCCTCCAAGCTGGTCACCAAGCTTAGGACCCTGACATTGAACAACTCCCTCTGCAACTGGATTCTGGACTTCCTGACGGGCTGCTCCCAGGTGGTGAGGGTAGGCAACAACACCTCCATCATGCTGACCCTCAAAACGGGGGATCTACAGGGGTGTGTGCTTTGTCCTCTCCTGTACTCCCTGTTCGCCCATGACTGCTTGGCCACGCACGACTCCAACACTATCATCAAGCTTGCTGACGACACAACATTGGTAGGCCTGATCACCGGTGACGATGACACAGCCTACAGAGAGGAGGTCAGTGACCTGGTAGTGTGGTTTTGGGACAACAACCTCTCCCTCAAAGTCAGTAAGACCAAGGAGCTGATAGTGGACTAGAGGAAACATTGACGGGGCTGCAGTGGAGGGAGTCAAGAGCTTCCATGGTCCACTCACACAGTCATAAAGAAGGTGCAACAGCGCCTCTTCCCCCTCAGGAGGTTGAAAAGGTTTGGCATGGCCCCTCAATTCCTAAAAATGTTCTACAGCTGAACCATTGAGAGCATGTTGACTGGCTGCATCACTGCTTGGTATGCCAACTGCACCGCCCTCGATCGCATGGCTCTACAGAGGGTGGTGCGGACAGCCCAGTACATCACTGGGACCGAGCTCCCTGCCATCCAGGACCTCTATCAGGCAGTGTGAAAGGAAGTCCCAGATAATTGTTAAAGACTCCAGCCACCAAAGTCATAGACAGTTCTCTCTGCTTCCGCATGGAAAGTGGTACAGGTACATTAAATCTGACACCAACAGGCTCCTGAACAGCTTCTATCCCCAAGCCATAAGATTGCTAAACAGCTCACAGAATGGCTACATTGACTACCTGAGTTGACCATTGTATTTTATTTTTGCACTGACTCAAGACTCTACACTCACACTCCAACACACACATAACACATGCACACACATTTATACTGACTCTACACACACACACACAATCATCCTATACGAGGCTGCTACTCTGTTTATCATATATCCTGATGCCTAGTCACCTTACCACTATACATATCTACCTCTATTACTCCAGTATTCCTGCACATTTTAAATAAGAGTGTCTCAGTATGGGTTTGGTTGGGTCAGTGCAGTGCGAGCTTTCATACCTCTCCCAATGCTCCCTCCTTTTCTCCATCCACCACTCTTTTCGCTGTTTTATTTTTTGATATATTTTTTTCACCCCTTTTTTCTCCCCAATTTCATGGTATCCAATTGGTAGTTACAGTCTTGTCTCATCGCTGCAACTCCCGTACGGACTCGGGAGAGGCGAAGGTCGAGAGCCATGCGTCCTCCGAAACACAACCCAACCAAGCCGCACTGCTTCTTGACACAATTCCCATCCAACCCGGATGCCAGCTGCACCAATGTGTGGGAGGAAACACCGTACACCTGGCGACCTGGTCAGCGTGCACTGCGCCCGGCCCGCCACAGGAGTCGCTAGTGCGCGATGAGACAAGGATATCCCTGCCGGCCAAACAATCCCTAACCCAGACGACGCTGGGCCAATTGTGCGCCACACCATAGGCCTCCCGGTTGCGGCCGGCTGCGACAGAGCCTGGGCTCGAACCCAGAGTCTCTAGTGGCACAGCCTTAGACCACTGCGCCACTCGGGAGGCCTCTTTGCGGTGTTTCTATCTCCTTTCTCTCTCGCTCCACTCGATTACACAGCTATTTCCTCCCTGGGTGTTACTCTCTGTCCTTAGTTTAAGTATTATTTTTCACACCCATTGCCTTCTCTCTCTACCCACTGTCCCTCCCTTCCTGGCTCACCTTCTCTCTCTACCCACTGTCCCTCCCTTCCTGGCACACCTTCTCTCTCACCCCCCTGTCCCTCCCTTCCTGGCTTACCTTCTCTCTCTACCCACTGTCCCTCCCTTCCTGGCTCACCTTCTTTCTCCCCCACCTCCTCCCTCAAGGCTAGAGTTCACCCAAACACCATGACACAGCTGGCTGCCTGTAGCACCCCCTCAGAGGATGACAGCTACAGTCTGCTCCACGCACGCATACACACACTACAAACACAAATTTAACTCTGGACACGAGCTAGCTAATTGTCTTCCTTCCATTGAAAATGACTGGCGATGGTAGCTAGGTCGTTGATACTGTCGGCAAATGTGTACCCTAGGTTATTAATAAATAGAGCAGGTGTCTGTGCATGTCTGGACGTGTGTGTGTGCATGTGAGAGAGAGAGAGAAAAAAAAGGGGAGACAGGGCCAAGAGTGGCACAAACTGGTTACTGTATATAAGGCGGTGGGTAGTCTGCTCTAGTCTACTTGCTCTAGTCTACTGCCTCAGCCTGGCCACACTAGTCTACTGTCTCAGCCTGGCCACACTAGTCTACTGGAAATAGCCTGGCCGCGCACCGGTCTACTGGAAACAGCCTGGCCGCGACCCGGTCTACTGGAAACAGCCTGGCCACGCACCGGTCTACTGGAAACAGCCTGGCCACGCACCGGTCTACTGTAAACAGCCTGGCCGCGCACCGGTCTACTGTAAACAGCCTGGCCGCGCACCGGTCTACTGGAAACAGCCTGGCCACGCACCAGTCTACTGTAAACAGCCTGGCCGCGCACCGGTCTACTGGAAACAGCCTGGCCACGCACCGGTGTAAACAGCCTGGCCACGCACCCTGTCTACTGTAAACAGCCTGGCCGCGCACCGGTCTACTGTAAACAGCCTGGCCACGCACCGGTCTACTGGAAACAGCCTGGCCACGCACCGGTCTACTGGAAACGGCCTGGCCACGCACCGGTCTACTGGAAACAGCCTGGCCACGCACCGGTCTACTGGAAACATCTTGGCCGCGCACCAGTCTACTGTAAACAGCCTGGCCGCACACCGGTCTACTGGAAACAGCCTGGCCGCACACCGGTATACTGGAAACATCTTGGCCGCGCACCAGTCTACTGGAAACATCTTGGCCGCGCACCAGTCTACTGGAAACAGCCTGGCTGCTGTGGTCTGCTGTAAACAGCCAGGCTGCACTGGTCTACTGTAAACAGCCAGGCTGCACTGGTCTACTGTAAACAGCCTGGCTGCTCTGGTCTACTGTAAACAGCCTGGCTGCTGTGGTCTGCAGTGGTCTGCTGTAAACAGCCAGGCTGCTGTGGTCTGCTGTAAACAGCCAGGCTGCTGTGGTCTACTGTAAACAGCCTGGCTAATGTGGTCTACTGTACACAGCCTGGCTAATGTGGTCTACTGTAAACAGCCTGGCTGCACTGGTCTACTGTAAACAGGTCCAGGGGAGAGGCATGGGCACCCAGCTACAGTCTCCTATGTTATTAAACTGCCCCGGGCTTCTGACACACAGACCGACATTGACACATACAAAGAGCTATAGGAACACACAACACAAAGATTTCTAAATGCATCCATCACAACAGGCCTAATGGGTAGCTCTCTGCACAATGGGAGTATGTCTGGGGATGGGTGACTCTACTGCTTCACTGCCTTGTAAACAAGACATGCATCCTTCTCTGTCCTACTTCCTCCCTCTCCTCCTCCATCTCTCTGACCCTCATTTGCCAATCCATATCCTCCTAGGTTTCTCTCCCTCCCTCTCCGTCTCTTTCTCTCCCTTTCTGTCTCTTTATGTCTCTCTCTAATGCCTTCCCTCTTCCTCTTTGGTCAAGCCATATCCCCAGGGTTGACAATGTCTTAGCCAATGGCAATGTCTCGCCATGTCCTTCCATTATCAATAGCTTCCATAGCTTCTGTTAGGAGCCTGAATAAACCAGACAGCCTTTCTTACACAATGGACATTACTAACAGTGTTTCATAAGCTCCAAGTGCACGTCACATGACCAAAACATCACCTGGGACTACCACTAACTCCTCAGGCATATGTAAACACCAGAGACACTTGCACACAGGGCTGTGCACAGCCTTTTCAAGGGGAAGGTGCTCAAAATGACAAGCAGTACACAACATGTACCAGTAAACCAACCACCCACAAGAACACTTTTACTTTGGACAGCAGGATAAGTGTCACTCCTGTGTCACTCCTCTCAGCTCAGGCATCTGCTCCGTCTCAGACCCTGGCATTAGGCACGGCTCTGCCTGTCTGCCACACACTGCCCCAACGGCGTCGGTCTCATCTCTCTTTCTCTCTCTCTCTCTCTCTCCAATTCAAAGGTCATATGTTTACATTGCCAAAGCAAATGGAATAGACAATAAACAAAAGGTAAATAAACAAGGAAACATTAGTGAACATTACACTCACAAAAGATAAAATAATAGACATTTTACATGGTATACTATTCGCTATGTACAGTGTTGTAACAATGTGCAAGTAGTTGAAGTACGAAAGGGAAGATAAATATTGGTGGTATTTACAATTTGTTTGTGCTCCACTGGTTGCCCTTTTCTCATGGCAACGGGCCACATATCTTGCTGCTGTGACTGCATAATGTGGTATTTTGCCTAACAGATATGGGAGTTTATCGATGTTTGATTTGTTTTCTAATTCTTTGTGGGTCTCTGTGATCTGTTGGAAATATGTGTCTCTAATGTGGTCTCTCTCTCTCTCTCTCTCTGTTACGTCCATGTGTCTCAATGCAGCATGTTATCTGCTAACTTCTGACAGACAAAACAGGCCCTGGTCACTATAACGGCTTGTTTGGCCCTGTATCCATATGATAAGATATATAATGTAGATATACGATAAAGCTGGGCATTCAACGAGAGCAGCAGTATAGTTTTTTGTTTGTTAAATCCTACTTCCTGAGTGCAGGGCCGAAGCAGATGCAATGTTGTGTTTATTACACATCTATAACATATATGGGGAAGATAATTCCTCTTGTCCTCCCTAATAAAAAGTAACCTTTCCTCACAAGGCATTGGTTTTGGTCAACAGATAATATGACAAAGGATGTTTCTAACAGCATAATTGGCAGACTGCAATTCGTGATTTGGAGTACTGACTAACTGAATCACTGACAGTGGTACAGCAACCTAGCGTAACCTAACCATCACAGGCCGTGTCTGTCAAATCAACAATCAATCTGCAATTCAGCTTTTCTTCTATGAAAGACTGCATTTTGAAACATTGCAAGGAAGCAGAAAGCTGCTGGAGACTATAACATACTATTAAATTGGCATCAATGGAAGATGTTTTGTGTGATTGCTGATGCGCGTCCATTCATAACCAAGCATCAGATTATTCATATTCTCTACAGTGTGAGACCCAATATATTGTTCACTGGTAGGAGACCTGCAGGCAACTGATGCATAAGCATTTATTGCTGACAAGATATATCCCCAAAATATACACTAGATTACTCGAAAACAAACGTGAAATTAGTTAAAATTGTGAGACAAAACACGTTAATGTGGAGATAAGGGTAAGTGGGTACACCCCAAACAGGTGCAATAGTCTTGCGTAACAGACCAAGCCCATTGCTGCACCACAACCGAACGCAAGCAGCTTCCGAGCAGCAGGACCCGTGTGCAGAAAAAAAAATCTAGCATCATTATTGCTTGTTACATTGTCATTGTAGTCTATTGTTGACAGCTCTAAATTTGGGGAAACATTAAAGCAGTGAGTTGTAATCACAACCTCCTAATGCAAAAAACAGAAACAAAAAGTAAACACGTGACCATTACGCCTGCAACACTGTTGCACTGTCATTTCCCCCTACCTTCCGACTGTTCCAGTACTGACCCACATGTCGGTCCGTCCGTCACATTAACCGGGCGCGAGAAATGAGTGGTGTGGAGGAAAGAAAAGGCTGCCTCCTCGAGAGCCTTGGCTTGAGAGAACTAGCTAAGTAGAGCTAATGTTGCATAAAAACTCAGCGCTAAAACAAAGATAGCATTTTCCTTCCTTTCACTTCAGATTGCTCACTGACTAATTTAGCATCTAGCTAAAGCAGTAAGTAACTCTGTACTTTTGCTTAAACTGCTCTTCTTTGGTAAAATATCAACCATAACCCTATCTCCCCTGTGAGCTAGGCGTCTATTAGTTCACGTCTCTCCAGCTGATTTCTTCAAAGTCACGCCCCTTTGGTGTGCGTCATGATGTCTTTGCGACAGGGAGCCAATGGTAAGGACTCGTGCTCTTCCTGTTACCGCCCTAAAGCAGTTTCCCCGCCCGTTAACAACCAAAAAGGAATTACGCCGATACTAAAATGTATACCAAACAAAAAACATTGATTTGAAAGTTTAACAAACCATAGAACTCTATGCACAAGGACTACTTTTCACAATTTCCCCTGATCATTTTACAAGAACACATCTGCAGGAATAACTGTGCAGATACAACGTTCGATAACAGAATAAAACTGAGTGAGATTTTACCATAATACCAAATTTAGCATCTGCACAGTTTTTTCCCAGTAAATGTGTTTGTTTGTGTTTTGTCTCAGTGTAATTCTGTTATCGTGAAATTGCCCATTATCAACAGCATTGCCACAAGTGTATTTTGGCACAAACTGTAGATGAAACAAGTGTAACATCTATTTATGATTTTCAAATATTATACAAAGTATATAACATTTAAAATTCAGGTAAAATATTTGCCAAACAGATCACTGTGAGATGGTTGTCACTAGTTACCAGAACCGAAAAGTCCAAACTAGCTCAATTGTAAAAATTCCTGATTACTTTTTTGTTATTGTCTTTTTGGTCTTAATTTAAGGTTAGGGTTAGGCAGTGTGGTTAATGTAAAGGTTAGGTTTAAATTCATAATTTTGACTTTGTGGCATTTTGACTTAATCTATTTTGACTTAATCAATTTCACAGCCTGAATGTAAAATTGGTTAAATTGAAATTGTGTGTCACTGGCTTACACACAATACCACATAATGTCAAAGTGGAATTATGTTTTAAGAAATGTTTATAAATTCATAAAAAATAAAGAGCTGAAATGTCTAGAGTAAATAAGTATTCAACCCCTTTGTTATGACAAGCCTAAATAAGATCAGGAGTAAAAAATGTGCTTAACAAGTCACATGATAAGTTGAATGGACTCACTCTGTGTGCAGTAAGTGTTTAATATAGATTTTGAAGAACCTAACATGGTCCACACACACCCGCACAGTCGTGAAGAGGGCAAGGCAGTGCCTCTTCCCCCTCAGGATGCTGAAAAGATTTGGCATGGGCCCCTCAAAATGTTCTACAGATGCACCATCGAGAGCATCTTGACTAGCTGCATCACCGCATGGTCTGGCAAATGCAACGCCCTTGACCAAAAAGCGCTACAGTGGGTGGTGTGGGCAGCCCAGTACATCATTGGGGCCGAGCTCCCTGCCATCCAGGAACTCTATATCAGAATATCTATATCAGAGGAAGCCCCTTTACTTTCAGTGCAGCAAACTCTCTCCAGAAGTTCAGTGAGGATCTCTGAATGATCCAATGTTGACCTAAATGACTAATGATGATAAATACAATCCACCTGTGTGTAATCAAGTCTCCGTATAAATGCACCTGCACTGTGATAGTCTCAGAGGTCCGTTAAAAGCGCAGAGAGCATCATGAAGAACAAGGAACACACCAGGCAGGTCCGAGATACTGTTGTGAAGAAGTTTAAAGCCGGATTTGGATACAAAAAGATTTCCCAAGCTTTAAACATCCCAAGGAGCACTGTGCAAGCGATAATATTGAAATGGAAGGAGTATCAGACCACTGCAAATCTACCAAGACCTGGCCGTCCCTCTAAACTTTCAGCTCATACAAGGAGAAGACTGATCAGAGATGCAGCCAAGAGGCCCATGATCACTCTGGATGAACTGCAGAGATCTACAGCTGAGGTGGGAGACTCTGTCCATAGGACAACAATCAGTCGTATATTGCACAAATCTGGCCTTTATGGAAGAGTGGCAAGAAGAAAGCCATTTCTTAAAGATATCCATAAAAAGTGTCGTTTAAAGTTTGCCACAAGCCACCTGGGAGACACACCAAACATGTGGAAGAAGGTGCTCTGGTCAGATGAAACCAAAATTGAACTTTTTGGCAACAATGCAAAACGTTATGTTTGGCGTAAAAGCAACACAGCTGAACACACCATCCCCACTGTCAAACATGGTGGTGGCAGCATCATGGTTTGGGCCTGATTTTCTTCAGCAGGGACAGGGAAGATGGTTAAAATTGATGGGAAGATGGATGGAGCCAAATACAGGACCATTCTGGAAGAAAACCTGATGGAGTCTGCAAAAGACCTGAGACTGGGACGGAGATTTGTCTTCCAACAAGACAATGATCCAAAACATAAAGCAAAATCTACAATGGAATGGTTCAAAAATAAACATATCCAGGTGTTAGAATGGCCAAGTCAAAGTCCAGACCTGAATCCAATCGAGAATCTGTGGAAAGAACTGAAAACTGCTGTTCACAAATGCTCTCCATCCAACCTCACTGAGCTCGAGCTGTTTTGCAAGGAGGAATGGGAAAAAATTTCAGTCTCTCGATGTGCAAAACTGATAGAGACATACCCCAAGCGACTTACAGCAAAAGGTGGCGCTACAAAGTATTAACTTAAGGGGGCTGAATAATTTTGCACGCCCAATTTTTCAGTTTTTGATTTGTTAAAAAAGTGTGTCCCACTTGTTGTTGATTCTTCACAAAAAAATACAGTTTTATATCTTTATGTTTGAAGCCTGAAATGTGGCAAAAGGTCGCAAAGTTCAAGGGGGCCGAATACTATCGCAAGGCACTGTACATATCTACCTCAAATACCTCTCCACATTGATCTGATACTGCTACTCCCTGTATATAGCTACAATCTTGTGTATTTTATTTTATTCCTCGTGTTACTATTTATTTATTTTATTTTTAAACTCTGCATTGTTGGGAAGGGCTCGTAAGAAATCATTTCATAGTAAAGTCTACAACAGTTGTATTCGGCATATGTGACAAATAAAATTTGATTTGATTTGAATGACTACGTCATCTCTGTAACCCCCACATACAGATAATTGTAAGGTCCCTCAGTCGAGCAACGCATTTTAAACACAAATCCAACCACAAAGACTAGGGAGGTTTTACAATGCCTTGTATAAAGGGCACCTATTGGTAGATGCATATATATATATTTTTAAAGCAGACACTGAAAATCCCTTTGAGCATAGTGAAGTTATTAATTGCACTTTGTATGGTGTATCAATGTACCCAATCACTACAAAGATACATGCGTCCTTCCTAACTTTTTTTCAATTTTCCCCTAAAATGACATGCCCAAATCTAACTGCCTGTAGCTCAGGACCTGAAGCAAGGAAATGCATATTCTTGATACCATTTGAAAGGAAACACTTTGAAGTTTGTGGAAATGTGAAATGAATGTAGGAGAATATAACACATTCGATCTGGTAAAAGAAAGTTAGTATTTGTTTTGTACCATCATCATTGAAATGCAAGAGAAAGGCCATAATGTATTATTCCAGCCCAGGCGTAATTTAGATTTTAGCAACCAGATGGCAGCAGTGTATGTGCAAAGTTTTAGACTGATCCAATGAACCATTGCATTTCTGTTCAATGTTTTGTATCAAGACTGCCCAAATATGCCTAATTGGTTTCTTAATAACTTGTCAAGTTCATAACTGTGCACTCTCCTCAAACAATAGCATGGTATTCTTTCACTGTAATAGCTACTGTAAATTGGACAGCACAGTTAGATTAACAAGAATTTAAGCTTTCTGCTCATATCAGATATGTCTATGTCCTGGGAAATCTTCTTGTTACTTACAACCTCATGCTAATTGCATTAGCCCATGTTAGCGCAACTGCCCCACCAATCCTGTAGAGGTTATTAAAACAGTTACAGAGTTTAATGGCTGTGATGGGAGAAAACTGAGGATGGATCAACAACATTAAAGTAACTACACAATTCTAACCTAAATTACAGAGCGAAAAGAAGGAAGCCTGTGTAGAATAAAAATATTCCAAAACATACATCCTGCTTGTAATAAGGCACTAAAGTACAACTGCAATAATAATAATAATAATAATAATAATAATAATAATAATGTGCCAAAGAAATGAACCTCAATACAAAGCGTTATGTTTGGGGCATCACTGAGTACCACTCTTCATATTTTCAAGCATGTTATGGGTATGCTTGTCATCAGCAAAGACTAGGGAGTTTTGTAGGATAAAAATACATAGAATAGAGCTAAGCACAGGCAAAATCCTAGAGGAACATCTGGTTCAGTCTGCTTTCCAACAGACACTGGAAGACAAATTCACCTTTCAGTAAGACAATAACCTAAAACACACCCCAAATCTACACTGGCGTTGTTTACCAAGACGACATTGAATGTTTCTGAGTGGCCAAGTTACAATTTTGTCTTAAATCGACTTGAAAAAATAGGTCAAGACTCGAAAATGGCTGTATAGCAATGATCAACAACCAACTTGACCGAGTTTGAATTCTTTCATAACAATGTGCAAAGATTTTACAATCCAGGTGGGAAAATCTCTTAGAGACTTACTTAGCAAGACAAAGATGATTCTAACATGAATTGACTCTGGGGTGTAAATACTTGTGTAAATGAGATATTTCTGTATTTTACTTCCAATAAATGAGCAACATTATTATTATTATTATTTTTACATGTAATTTTGTCATTATAGGGTATTGTGTGGAATTCAGGCTGTAACACAACGAAATGTGTAATAATCCAAGCAGAATGAATACTTTCTGAAGGCACTGTATGTGAGATCATTGGCATGGCAACGTGCTACCACACACAGCAACACCAACAGTCATGTGCTCAGCCACCCCTGTAAATACAGGAGCACAGAGATGGCACTGTAGATGAGAAAGGTAAGCCTCCCTCAGCTGTATAATAAACTAGCCATTATTTTTCATGATCGGAACGTCTGGCAATTCAGTTCCTGGAAGCTCTGCCACAGGGGATTAAGTGCCACTGTGTTGCCAAGAATAAACATTTATTTAACGTAATGCATGACTTTATGTTTTCATTATAAGGGCATAGATTTAACACTTAAAGCTGGAATCCTTCATTGAAACAATAACAAAGTGACACCCTGCCTGTGTTTTGGTAAAAAGCTGAGAAATGTAACCACTCTCAAATTCAAAGCATCCATCATTTCAAAATGATACTTTTAGCCATGTGTTGAGGCTATACCGTGTTTGTTTACATTAACTTGGCTTGCAAACATTGGAGTATAACAAGTTGAACTGAGCTCATGAGGCATTTATAAGTTATATTCTTCAAGAATCAATGGGTATATATCATTAAGTTATAAGTCCAAAAATTGATGTAGCAACTAAGGATTCTAGCTTTAAAGGTAGAGCCAGCGTTATGACGTAGATGCAGAAAGTAAACAGCATTGTGGGTCAATTTCTGCAACAACTAAGAGTGTTGAAGCACGAGGCTCAAGTTCTCCACTGTTTTGGTCCAGTGGCTACCACGTTGTACAAGTGTGAAGCAAACCTGTGCACACACGCCGATACTGTGTGTGACTCTCGCTCATCACAATATCTGCAGTACCTTTGACTACCCCCTGCACGGTGACCAGACAATGTGTCCTGTAGGATGTTTCTTTATATTGTAATTACTTCACCACTATTGGCCTATTTATTGCCTTACCTCCTTACTTCATTTGCACACACTGTATACAGATTTTCTATTGTGTTATTGACTGTACGTTTGTTTATCCCATGTGTAATTCTGTGTTGTTGTTTTTGTCACACTGCTTTGCTTTATCTTGGACAGGTCGCAGTTGTAATTGAGAACTTGCTCTCAACTGGCCTACCTGGTTAAATAAAGGTGAAATAAAAAACATATATTTTGGCATCACAGGTGATAGGCTCACTCCTTAGCCTTTGGCCTATGCGCCCAATATTTCCAATGTTCTCATCTGATGCCCAAAAAATCCTCTGGATGAAAATGTTGTCATTAAAAGGTGGGAATTAGGACCAACATTTAAATGCTACCCAAAAATACCCTCTACTGACTGTATAAGGCAAAGAAGACTGACATCTCCTGGTTGACCTAGGTACTGCATGTTCCAAAACATGTTTTGGTGCTGACAGGTAGTTCTGTCATTCTGTAGTGAAAGGCTGTTCCCACAGTCTTGTCAATGCAGTCACTCAGCCCTGTCCGTCAGCCGACACACACACATACACACGCACAGACTCACACACAAACCTGCACACAAGTGTATGCACGCACGCACGCTCACACGCACACACAGCCCTCACCAGACACACACACGGATTCACATGCACTCACCTGCAGACGCGTGTACACACACTCAAATGGACACACACACACACACACACACACACACACACACACACACACACACACACACACACACACACACACACACACACACACGTCCTGAGAAAGTGCTGCCCCCTTGCCCCTTCTGGCATGGCACAAATGGAACGTCATGAATGATGGGATTGGAATGCTGCATAAAACAGGGGGGTCATGGTCTTACACTGAGGGCTATAACATTAGAAGAGGCAGTGCTTGTTAAGAAGGTGCCTTGTGACAGAACTCTCAAGTGGCTTCCTTGTTCCAGTTGCAAGAAGCACTGGGCTTGTATCAGTGTTTTATTACTATGTTATTACAATTGTATTACACATTGTTATTAAATGTGTTTGGAAATGTCTTTTTGCTGCTGTACTGTAATGAACTGTGGATTGAGAATGATCCTTGCTGGTGTACTGTCATGAACTGTGGGTTGAGAATGATCCTTGCTGGTGTACTGTCATGAACTGTGGGTTGAGAATGATCCTTGCTGGTGTACTGTCATGAACTGTGGGTTGAGAATGATCCTTGCTGGTGTACGGTAATGAACTGTGGGTTGAAAATGATCCTTGCTGGTGTACTGTCATGAACTGTGTGTTGAGAATTATCCTTGCTGGTGTACTGTAATGAACTGTGGGTTGAGAATGATCCTTGCTGGTGTACTGTAATGAACTGTGGGTTGAGAATGATCTTTGATGGTGTACTGTAATGAACTGTGGGTTGAGAATAATTGAGGCCATAGATTAAGGAAGAGAGTTATCTTATCTAAACAAAGTCAATTATTTCCTAAAAATACAGAGTAACAAGTTGCCGTCACACACACACACACACACACACACACACACACACACACACACCACACACCACACACCACACACCACACACACCACACACCACACACACCACACACACCACACACACCACACACCACACACACCACACACACCACACACACCACACACACACCACACACACACACACACACACAGGCTGCTGGAGCAGTAGTGGAGCCTTGCTGACAAGGCCACAGTCTGTCTGCCTGTGTCTTCTTCCCTCTGTGCCCAGACCATGAATCCCTGACCCCTGAGAACATTCACCCAACAGCTCCCCAAGATGAGCCACATTCAGACACTGACACTTCCCCCAATCCCTGTCAGTTCACCCCAATGTCCTATGTCCCGTGCTTCAGTCCCAATCCCTGTCAGCTCAGTCCAATGTCCTATGTCCCATGCTTCAGTCTCAATCCCTGTCAGCTCAGTCCAATGTCCTATGTCCCGTTCTTCAGTCTCAATCCCTGTCAGTTCAGTCCAATGTCCTATGTCCCGTGCTTCAGTCTCAATCCCTGTCAGCTCAGTCCAATGTCCTATGTCCCGTGCTTCAGTCTCAATCCCTGTCAGCTCAGCCCACTGTCCTGTCCCATGCTTCAGTCTCAATCCCTGTCAGTTCACCCCAATGTCCTATGTCCCGTGCTTCAGTCTCAATCCCTGTCAGTTCAGTCCAATGTCCTATGTCCCGTGCTTCAGTCTCAATCCCTGTCAGTTCAGTCCAATGTCCTATGTCCCGTGCTTCAGTCTCAATCCCTGTCAGTTCAGTCCAATGTCCTATGTCCCGTTCTTCAGTCTCAATCCCTGTCAGCTCAGTCCAATGTCCTATGTCCCATGCTTCAGTCTCAATCCCTGTCAGTTCAGTCCAATGTCCTATGTCCCGTGCTTCAGTCTCAATCCCTGTCAGTTCACCCCAATGTCCTATGTCCCGTGCTTCAGTCCCAATCCCTGTCAGCTCAGTCCAATGTCCTATGTCCCGTGCTTCAGTCCCAATCCCTGTCAGCTCAGTCCAATGTCCTATGTCCCGTGCTTCAGTCTCAATCCCTGTCAGCTCAGCCCACTGTCCTGTCCCATGCTTCAGTCTCAATCCCTGTCAGTTCACCCCAATGTCCTATGTCCCGTGCTTCAGTCTCAATCCCTGTCAGTTCAGTCCAATGTCCTATGTCCCGTGCTTCAGTCTCAATCCCTGTCAGTTCAGTCCAATGTCCTATGTCCCGTGCTTCAGTCTCAATCCCTGTCAGTTCAGTCCAATGTCCTATGTCCCGTTCTTCAGTCTCAATCCCTGTCAGCTCAGTCCAATGTCCTATGTCCCATGCTTCAGTCTCAATCCCTGTCAGTTCAGTCCAATGTCCTATGTCCCGTGCTTCAGTCTCAATCCCTGTCAGTTCACCCCAATGTCCTATGTCCCGTGCTTCAGTCCCAATCCCTGTCAGCTCAGTCCAATGTCCTATGTCCCGTGCTTCAGTCCCAATCCCTGTCAGCTCAGTCCAATGTCCTATGTCCCGTGCTTCAGTCTCAATCCCTGTCAGCTCAGTCCAATGTCCTATGTCCCGTGCTTCAGTCTCAATTCCTGTCAGTTCAGTCCACTGTCCTATGTCCCGTGCTTCAGTCCCAATCCCTGTCAGCTCAGTCCAATGTCCTATGTCCCGTGCTTCAGTCTCAATCCCTGTCAGCTCAGTCCAATGTCCTATGTCCCGTGCTTCAGTCTCAATCCCTGTCAGTTCAGTCCAATGTCCTATGTCCCATGCTTCAGTCTCAATCCCTGTCAGCTCAGTCCAATGTCCTATGTCCCGTGCTTCAGTCTCAATCCCTGTCAGTTCAGTCCAATGTCCTATGTCCCATGCTTCAGTCCCAATCCCTGTCAGCTCAGTCCAATGTCCTATGTCCCGTGCTTCAGTCTCAATCCCTGTCAGCTCAGTCCAATGTCCTATGTCCCGTGCTTCAGTCTCAATCCCTGTCAGTTCAGTCCAATGTCCTATGTCCCGTGCTTCAGTCTCAATCCCTGTCAGTTCACCCCAATGTCCTATGTCCCGTGCTTCAGTCCCAATCCCTGTCAGCTCAGTCCAATGTCCTATGTCCCGTGCTTCAGTCCCAATCCCTGTCAGCTCAGTCCAATGTCCTATGTCCCGTGCTTCAGTCTCAATCCCTGTCAGCTCAGCCCACTGTCCTGTCCCATGCTTCAGTCTCAATCCCTGTCAGTTCACCCCAATGTCCTATGTCCCGTGCTTCAGTCTCAATCCCTGTCAGTTCAGTCCAATGTCCTATGTCCCGTGCTTCAGTCTCAATCCCTGTCAGTTCAGTCCAATGTCCTATGTCCCGTGCTTCAGTCTCAATCCCTGTCAGTTCAGTCCAATGTCCTATGTCCCGTTCTTCAGTCTCAATCCCTGTCAGCTCAGTCCAATGTCCTATGTCCCATGCTTCAGTCTCAATCCCTGTCAGTTCAGTCCAATGTCCTATGTCCCGTGCTTCAGTCTCAATCCCTGTCAGTTCACCCCAATGTCCTATGTCCCGTGCTTCAGTCCCAATCCCTGTCAGCTCAGTCCAATGTCCTATGTCCCGTGCTTCAGTCCCAATCCCTGTCAGCTCAGTCCAATGTCCTATGTCCCGTGCTTCAGTCTCAATCCCTGTCAGCTCAGTCCAATGTCCTATGTCCCGTGCTTCAGTCTCAATTCCTGTCAGTTCAGTCCACTGTCCTATGTCCCGTGCTTCAGTCCCAATCCCTGTCAGCTCAGTCCAATGTCCTATGTCCCGTGCTTCAGTCTCAATCCCTGTCAGCTCAGTCCAATGTCCTATGTCCCGTGCTTCAGTCTCAATCCCTGTCAGTTCAGTCCAATGTCCTATGTCCCATGCTTCAGTCTCAATCCCTGTCAGCTCAGTCCAATGTCCTATGTCCCGTGCTTCAGTCTCAATCCCTGTCAGTTCAGTCCAATGTCCTATGTCCCATGCTTCAGTCCCAATCCCTGTCAGCTCAGTCCAATGTCCTATGTCCCGTGCTTCAGTCTCAATCCCTGTCAGCTCAGTCCAATGTCCTATGTCCCGTGCTTCAGTCTCAATCCCTGTCAGTTCAGTCCAATGTCCTATGTCCCGTGCTTCAGTCTCAATCCCTGTCAGCTCAGTCCAATGTCCTATGTCCCATGCTTCAGTCTCAATCCCTGTCAGCTCAGTCCAATGTCCTATGTCCCGTGCTTCAGTCTCAATCCCTGTCAGTTCAGTCCACTGTCCTATGTCCCGTGCTTCAGTCTCAATCCCTGTCAGCTCAGTCCAATGTCCTATGTCCCGTGCTTCAGTCTCAATCCCTGTCAGTTCAGTCCAATGTCCTATGTCCCATGCTTCAGTCTCAATCCCTGTCAGCTCAGTCCAATGTCCTATGTCCCGTGCTTCAGTCTCAATCCCTGTCAGTTCAGTCCAATGTCCTATGTCCCATGCTTCAGTCCCAATCCCTGTCAGCTCAGTCCAATGTCCTATGTCCCGTGCTTCAGTCTCAATCCCTGTCAGCTCAGTCCAATGTCCTATGTCCCGTGCTTCAGTCTCAATCCCTGTCAGTTCAGTCCAATGTCCTATGTCCCGTGCTTCAGTCTCAATCCCTGTCAGCTCAGTCCAATGTCCTATGTCCCATGCTTCAGTCTCAATCCCTGTCAGCTCAGTCCAATGTCCTATGTCCCGTGCTTCAGTCTCAATCCCTGTCAGTTCAGTCCACTGTCCTATGTCCCGTGCTTCAGTCTCAATCCCTGTCAGCTCAGTCCAATGTCCTTGACACTTTTACTCAAGTAAAATTTTACTGGGTGGCGTTCACTTTTACTTGAGTCATTTTCTATTAAGTTATCTTTACTTTTAAGTAGGACAATTGGGTACTTTTTCCACCTCTGGTCAAAACACCCAGCATCTTGCACCTCCACACCCACAGAGAGCTCCCCTCAGACACCATGTGACAGCCAGAAGCCTCCACACTGACACAACTAGGTCAGTGTCATAGTGGGCCATCCAACAGTCCCCCAAAACCAGGGAAGAGATAGGCTTACCACAGAGTCAACTCTCAATTTCACTCTGTCAGAGCTTGAGGAAGTTTGGAAGTCATCAGGGAGATAGTTTTTTTATTTTGTTTTGCAAAGGGAAGTGGAATTTGCTGCTTGCTTGTCCTCAGGGAAACGTAGTGGTCAAAGGTGAGGGGTGAAGATAATGTTACTGGAGGGGCAGGCGACCTTGTTGGGAAAAGTGAAGCTGGCATTCCTAAATACACACACACGCACGTGCACACAGACACAGACACAGACACAGACACAGACAGACACAGACACACAGACACACAGACACACAGACACACACACACACACACCAGTGTATGTCAGCCCAGCTGTCAGTAAACAGTATGCGTCTCACTAGTCCTAATGGGGACATATCAGTCTCTGCACACAGCACAACAACATAGCCTCCATGATACTGGAAACACACTTACATTTGACCAGTATGTAACTGTTGTGGGGTATGAGGTTGTATAGTATAATGTAGGGCACCTCAATTCCTTCTTCTGATGCAGTACTCAATGTAATGTAATAGTTGTCATGTGTAATGATGTACTTTATATTGGTTGTACTATTGCGTAGGCCTATATAGAACAGCAGATATTGAAGGCAAGGACTTTAGGTCCTACATACTTTCAGATAGTTTTGTTTGTGATATCCATGTCTATGCCTTTTGCCCTACAACTTTAAAAGTATGCACTGACAAAAGGCCTTTCTGCTGGATAAGATCATAGGCCATATTCACAAAGTGTCTCAGCATAGGAATCTTGAATTTTCTTAGGATCCCCATTGGCTGACACCATGACGCCAGCTAATCTTCCTGTGGTCCAACACAGAACTAAAAACACATTACAAACAATTACAGAACGACAGGGCCCCCAGTAGGAGAGCTGATCTAGGATCAGTTTGGATATGGCCCTGAGCTAGACTGCTAGCTAGATGACTATAACCCTCCTGTCCACGTCAGTAGCTATGATGAGAGGTTGTGATGAATGCAGCTATGCAGGGAATGTGAAGTGACTTAGAGGGAAGAGGATGTGTTGTGTTTAAATGCCTTGTGTCTCAGGGATGTAAAACAGGCCTCTGATGATGATGATGCCAGCAGTGAGTTTTATCAGAGCCCCCACCACCACCACCATACCACTGAGCAGGCAGGCAGTCCTTTCACACCAGCCACAGCCCATGTACAGTCATGTGGCATCTCTGCTCTCTGCCATCACTTCTGCACCACTCCCTTACCCCCTTCAGCTAGATATGCACCGCTTAAAAGTAGGGGGTGGGGGGCATGGGAGGAACTCAGGGGGTGGGGGAGGAACTCAGGGGGTGGGGGGCATGGGAGGAACTCAGGGGGTGGGGGGCATGGGAGGAACTCATGGGGCGGGGGGCATGGGAGGAACTCAGGGGGCGGGGGGCATGGGACGAACTCAGGGGGCGGGGAGCATGGGAGGAACTCAGGGGGCGTGGAGCATGGGAGGAACTCTGGGGGCGGGGAGCATGGGAGGAACTCAGGGGGCGGGGGGCATGGGAGGAACTCAGGGGGCGGGGGGCATGGGAGGACCTCAGGGGGTGGGGGGCATCGGAGGAACTCAGGGAGCGGGGGGCATGGGAGGAACTCAGCTGTGAAACACCTCACAGTGCTCAAGTCCAAACACCTCACAGTGCTCAAGTCCAAACACCTCACAGTGCTCAAGTCCAAACACCTCACAGCGCTCAAGTCCAAACACCTCACAGCGCTCAAGTCCAAACACCTTACAGCGCTCAAGTCAAACACCTCACAGTGCTCAAGTCCAAACACCTTACAGCGCTCAAGTCAAACACCTCACAGTGCTCAAGTCCAAACACCTCACAGTGCTCAAGTCAAACACAAGAAATTCCAGACATTGTTTTCTAGCTAAACTGTTTTTGTTTTGCTTCAGTGTTTGAAATGCCACAGCCCTGAGTGCAACACAGTTAGTAAGGAGTGAGTGAGGGGTGAGGGGAGGTAGAGACGGAGGGGTTTGAAGTGGACGCTCTGAATTCTTGACTGCTTTGATGGAGACAAACTGCATGGAACGATGTCTGTGGATAGCCTGCCATGTGACTGCGTCAACCCCGAACTCACTTAAACACACCACCCTGTACTTACTGCTACACATCCCCTCAGTGGGGAAAGGGACACACAGGTCAGTAGAGGTGCTCCTTACAGTGTGGCTCTGTCAAGTGGCAGTTCTAATCTCATTAAGGCTCCACTCAGCCGCTGTTCAGGGGCTTAATTACCCAGGCCAAACACACACAAGTATGCAAGCACACGGCCCCACAACCTGCCTCTGCACTGGACGGACGGGACGGGACGCACGCGCGCACACACACACACACACACACACACACACACACACACACACACACACACACACACACACACACACACACACACACACACACACACACACACACACACACACACACACACACACACACACACACACACACACACACACACACACACACACACACACACACACACACACACACACACACACACACACACACACACACACACACACACACACACACACACACACACACACACACACACACACACACACACACACACAGCTCCCAGATTTAGGATTGGCATGAGAAAACTCTAAGGCCAGTATAATGATCAAAACATCTAGGTCCAGAGTGTCTAGTGTTTAAAGAGTAGAATCCAGTGAACATGTTCCCTCGATCACTCTGCATACTACTCACACACTAACGACTTGTCCCATACGTCCAGAGATCAGTCTGAAATGAGGTTCATCTGCTAGAATTGTTCCCAACCTCATTTAGTACTGTAGATTACGTCCTTTAGTCGATCCATCACCCTGGATCAAAGAGCCACTTGACATGGGAAGCCGTAGCATCTGTATCCTACTGTATGCAGAGAGGTTCCTGATACAAGCAGCCCTGCTTCTAGGCCCTATATCTTTCCACTGGCCTGTTTCACCATCCACTTACGAAGCATTTGCAGCCCTGTGCTACTTGTGGGATTGTTGGAATGTTCTTAACCTGTGTGAACTTCGAACAGGTCCAAGCCACTCTTCACACTTAGTAAAGCTTGGACTGGGGTTGAGACAACACACACAGAGAGCCAGAGAGAGGTAATGTCGCACTGATGTTGCTTGACCTCACCCTGACCAACCAGGATATGGAAGAGAATGGTACGATGCTGCTGGACTGGGATATGGTTGATGAGAAATTGTCCCTAATGTCATACATAGTAATGAAATTATGATAGATCTGTATTTCAGTGAGCAAGACTAATACCTCAACAAATATTGCAGAGCGAGAGAGAAAGAGGATGAGAGAGAGGATGGGAGACAGGATGAGAGCGAGAGAGGATGAGAGAGAGACAGGATAAGAGACAGGATGAGAGAGAGAGAGAGAGAGAGAGAGAGAGTGAGAGAGAGAGAGAGAGAGAGAGAGAGAGAGAGAGAAAGAGAGAGAGAGAGAGAGAGAGAGAGAGAGAGAGAGAGAGAGAGAGAGAGAGAGAGAGAGAGAGACCTTGGAGAGGTGGAAGAGAGGGGGGCTTTTGGCAGAACCAGTGGTCAGTGGTCAGTTTTCCAGTAACAGCCTGATCAAACACAGTCGCAGGCCAAGTCAAACACCTCTGGACTTCAGCCTGATGGAGCTGCCTGCAGCCTGAGGCCACTGATCAGACTGTAACCACACTGACAAACACAGGTCCTAACACACTAATGTTTCAGACAAAGTCAACAGAGAGAGAGAGAGGGGAACGGGGTCAAGAGAAAGAGAGAGGAAGAGAGGGAGAACATATTGTATCACCAGACAGTCTAGCTCAGTAAGAGAGACCCCACTCAATTGAATTCATAGGGGCTTTTCCCACTGCAAACAGGAAGGGCCTTTGTTGTGATTACTACAAATAGCTTGAATGTTGTTTGTCTGAACTGCTTTGCTCTGTCTTCTTCATACTCTTCTACACACACACACGTAGGGCTAGCACAATTACTCTATAACCGTGTTAGCGACAGTTATGGATGAAGACTGGCTTGAAAAATGAAACAACCGTCATTGGCCGTTTTAAATTTCCTTTAAAAAACAAACAGCTGACTGAAGACGGGACTGCCAGGCATTCTTAGGGTTAAGTCCGTTTATGCGGTAACATGGACTCGCAAGGCCCCCTTCCCTGCAGCAGCACACATAGAAATAGAGTGAATAGAATGGGCTCGGTACCTCTAACCCTGGCAATTTGACTGGGAAACACACAGTCCCAGTCCATATAATAAATAACATTGCGGCCCCGCCCGTCTGAGGGGAACATAACCTGTGGTTACCTAGGTTACCCCATTGGCTCACAGCAAAAACGTAACCTTTTTCCAACAAAATGTTCTTGTTTTCTGGTTGTTTTATCAATTACAAAACTACATTTAAGAAAAGTACAAAATGTCTAAAGATTATTTTTTCAACATTGCCTGCTCCCGAGCGATCTCACTACTTAGAACAACATAATATGTAGGGCTTCCCTCATGCCCCTTTTCATGATGGTGCTAGGAGCCACTTGAGTGAGTGTTAGCTAATAAGCTAGCCAAAACTAGGAAAATAAGCTAGCCAAAACCAACAGCACAAACAAACGGACTATACAGCTACAAGTAGCGAATGGAGTTACAAACAAACTGTACTAATAAACAAGTGAACTGTTTTCCACACACATAGCTATCTATGTGTTGTCCACTTAGACACTGTCCCCACATTTCCCACTCTACATGGGCTACCAACCATCACCACACACTGTGACCACATGTCAAAGACAGCGTCGCAGACACATAGACAGCGACAGACAGTGAGTGACTGGGACTGAAAAAAAAAACCCATTATTGTAGGCCTAGATAGAGAAAGACCATTTAGGCTATGGTTGCAGTAATTCTTTTTGACTATGATTTCATACACATTTGTATCTTTATAGTTTGCAGTTTGTAACCTATGGAATTAAGATAAGGCTGAACAATACCCAATAGAGCAACAGTTACTTTGCTCTTAGGTAAATGATTAGTACATCTAGGTGAGATTAGTTGGATACCAGTGGAGGCTGCTGAAGGGAGGAAGGCTCATAATAATGTCTGGAATTGAGTCAATGGAGTGGTATCAACCACATGGAAACCACGTCTTTGATGTGTTTGATACCATTCCATTGACTCCATTCCAGACATTATTATGAGCCGTCCTCCCCTCAACAGCCTCCACTGTTGGATGTGCTCTGTGCATCTACAGTACATGTAGTCACACAGGTGCCAATCAAAACAATCATCAGAGTGTGATGAAATAGGAGCACACTATATGCACATCTATTCATGTACAGTAAGACAAGCTAGTAAGAGTCACCCTAAATGACCAGAGAGCTGGCTATTCATGTACAGTAAGACAAGCTAGTAAGAGTCACCCTGAATGACCAGAGAGCTGGCTATTCATGTACAGTAAGACAAGCTAGTAAGAGTCACCCTGAATGACCAGAGACCTGGCTATTCATGTACAGTAAGACAAGCTAGTAAGAGTCACCCTGAATGACCAGAGAGATGGCTATTCATGTACAGTAAGACAAGCTAGTAAGAGTCACCCTGAATGACCAGAGAGCTGGCTGAGCCTATTTCCAGCGCTCTGAAGATTTATGAGCACAGTCATAACTGTAATTCACACAGAGGCAATTATCTATAGACAGTACGGTGTGACATTTGTCACTATCACCGTGCTATGCCCTGATCCCTTCCTGGTATGATATGCACAATAAGGCCTCCCCATCATGATACATGACATTGTGTTTTATTGTACCCAGGGGCCCCGCTAAGCTTTTATCTATTGTAATGCAGAGATGATAGTTGTTCCACAGTGACCTCCCAGTATTGGCTGGGCTGGGAGTCGACCACAAAGCCAGACAGAGACTGGGAGACTCTCCCACTCAGTGGGATGAAAGCGCCCTCAGCAACACGTCCAACCTGTGGTTTGGGTGGCTGACTAATTCACTATGGCAGTGATGTTACATCAGTTCTCCCCATTATAACAAGTGGCTTCTTTCACAAGGTTGATTAGGACAGCCAATCCTAATGGCTTCCTGGATTGCTTGCAAACATGCAAACTGGTTTGACCCTGAACAGCAACTACAGCGCCATGACAGTAGATGTCTCTGTTAGAGGTCGACCGATTCATCAGAATGGCCGATTAATTAGGGCCGATTTCAAGTTTTCATAACAATCGGAAATGTGTATTTTTGGACACCAATTTGGCCGATTTTACACCTTTAATTAATCTTTATTTAACTAGGCAAGTCAGTTAAGAACACATTCTTATTTTCAATGACGGCCTAGGAACGGTGGGTTTAACTGCCTCGTTCAGGTGAAGAACGACAGATTTTCAATTCAATCTTGCAACCTTACGGTTAACTAGTCTAACGCTCTAACCACCTGCCTCACGAGGAGCCTGCCTGTTACGCGAATGCAGTAAGCCAAGGTAAGTTTCTAGCTAGCATTAAACTTATCTTATAAAAAACAATCAATCAATCATAATCACTAGTTAACTACACATGGTTGATGATATTACTAGTTTATCTAGTGTGTCCTGCGTTGCATATAATCGTTGCGGTGCGTATCGTTGCTCCAATGTGTACCTAACCATAAACATCAATGCCTTTCTTAAAATCAATACACAGAAGTATATCTTTTTAAACCTGCATATTTTGCTAAAAGAAATCCAGGTTAGCCGGCAATATTAACCAGGTGAAATTGTGTCACTTCTCTTGCGTTCATTGCAGGCAGAGTCAGGGTATATGCAACAGTTTGGGCCGCATAATTTGCCAGAATTTTACGTAATTATGACATAACATTGAAGGATGTGCAATGTAACAGGAATATTTAGACTTATGGATGCCACCCGTTAGATAAAATACGGAACGGTTCCGTATTTCACTGAAAGAATAAACGTCTTGTTTTCGAGATGATAATTTCCGGATTTTACCATATTAATGACCTAAGGTTCGTATTTCTGTGTGTTATCATGTTATAACTAAGTCTATGATTTGATAGAGCAGTCTGACTGAGCGATGGTAGGCACCAGCGGGCTCGTAAGCATTCATTTAAACAGCACTTTCGTGCGTTTGCCAGCAGCTGTTTATGACTTCAAGCCTATCAACTCCCGAGATTAGACTGGTGTAAACGATGTGAAATGGCTAGCTAGTTAGCAGGGTGCGCGCTAATAGCGTTTCAAACGTCACTCGCTCTGAGACTTGGAGTAGTTGTTCCCCTTGCTCTGCAAGGGCCCTGGATTTTGTGGAACGATGGGTAATGCTGCTTCATTGGCTGTTGTCGATGTGTTCCTGGTTCGAGCCCAGGTAGGGGCGAGGAGAGGGACGGAAGCTAAACTGATACACTGGCAATACTAGAGTGCCTATAAGAACATCCAATAGTCAAAGGTTAATGAAATACATATGGTATAGAGAGAAATAGTCCTATAATTCCTATAATAACTACAACCTAAAACTTCTTACCTGGGAATATTGAAGACTCATGTTAAAAGGAACTAACAGCTTGCATATGTTCTCATGTTCTGAACAAGGAACTTAAACGTTATCTTTCTTATATGGCACTTTTACTTTCTTCTCCAACACTTTGTTTTTGCATTATTTAAACCCTATTGAACATGTTTCATTATTTATTTGAGGCTAAATTGATTTTATTTATGTATTATATTAAGTTATAATAAGTGCTCATTCAGTATTGTTGTAATTGTCATTATTACAAATAAATAAATAAAAATCGTCCGATTAATCGGTATCTGCTTTTTTTGGTCCTCCAATAACCGGTATCAGTATCGGTGTTGAAAAATCATAATCGGTAGACCTCTAGTCTCTGTAAAACATCCAGGTCAAACTAGGTGTGAGGCTGTGTGTGTGTGTCTGTGTGTGTGTGTGTGTGTGTGTGCCATTTAAAATCCAGTTTAGTTTCTATCTCTGGCAGCTGAATATGGCCAATGTCTTTTCGATGCTGCTTGGTCGTAATTGCCAACCTCCTTAGTGTAGAACAGGGTGGCCAATACAATACCATCTAGCCTACTGGCCAATAAAATACTATCTAGTCTACTGGCAAATACAATACTATCTAGCCTACTGGCCAATAAAATACTATCTAGTCTACTGGCAAATACAATACTATCTAGCCTACTGGCAAATACCATACAATTTAACATACTGGCACCTACAATATTATCTAGCACAGGGGTCTTCAACATTTTCTTGCCCGTGGACCCCTCCCAGGCAAACTGGAGACTCAGGTACCCCTATCATGCATTAGCAAAACTTAGATTTTTCACGTTTCTTGTCTTATCATCAGGTGAATGATAATGGCAAGGAGAAGTAATCCACATTTTTAAATGAATAGATTTGGCAGATAGTTTTTCATTATTTTGACCTCCCCACATTATAATTGGAAGATGAAGTGTAAACTCTAACATACCAGCCGCCAGAGGCATTTGCTGCACTGCTAGCCTATTGGTGGATGCTTTTCGAAAGCCTATGTCAGATACTACATGGCTCTGAATAGTGTAATTAGCTCAATATTAGGAGTTGAGAAATCATTAGAAAGAGATGTTCTCTTATTTTCTACTGTAGGTATGTAATTCAAAGGCTGTTTATTCTGTTGTTGCTAACGATATTAATAAAAACATGAAACATTTCTTTCTATATTTTTTCTCGGCCCCCTGCAGTACCTTGGACCTCCCGATCTAACAAACTGCCCAGTACAGTACTATCGAGCCTACTAGCAACTACAATACTATCTAGCCTATTGGCACAGGCATCAATGTCAAACACATAGAAAATTAGAGCTTATAATTTTATGATTTTATTTATGATTTTATTAGGATCGCCAATGGCAACAGATAGTCTTCCTGGGGTCCGACACGTAATATATTACAAACAAAAATACCATATAATTGACATATATTTAAAACATTAACATAGAAATGACAGACATTCAACTATAAGAGCTATAAGATCTGTAGAGAAAGTGTAGAAGGAATTCATAACAAATCACTCCTCAATTTCTGGTACTGTCTTTTCAATCGGTTTCTTTCTCTCTCTCTCACACACACACACACACACACACACACACACGCACACACACGCACAAACACCGCTGGCGACGAAGGTGCTAATGGTGTTTCTTAATTCAGATTTAATGAAACCCACAGCCACTGGAGGAGTGTGATGTGGGATGTTATTAAAGGAAGGCAGGAAGCAGAGAGATGCAAGGAGACACCAGAGAATACTGGAGAGTCTGAACATAACAGGCATGGCTAGTGTGTGTGTCTGACCAAAAAGGCATAGTATCATCTAAACAAAAAATAAAAAACACACACACATAAGCATGTACACACTTTGAGGGAAGAACAACAGATTTGTACCTTGTCAGCTCGGGGATTTGAACTTGTAACCTTTTGGTTACTAGTCCAACGCTTTAACCACTAGGCTACGCTAGGCTATGTTGCCATTTTGAACCCAAGTTGAACCACTCCGTTATGTTTCCCTTGTCCAGACGCTGTTATTGTTTTGTTTCATGTCCGCTATTCATTAAATGTTCATTCCCTGTACTTGCTTCTCGTCTCCAAGCGTCTGTCCTTACACATTACACAGGGGTTTTTCTTTATTTTCTACATCGTACAATAATAGTGACAATATCAACACTATGAAATAACATATATGGAATCATGTAGTAACCAAAACAGTGTTAAACAAATCTAAATAAATGTTATATTTTAGATTCTTCAAATTAGCCAATTTGCCTTGATGACAGCTTTGCACACTCTTGGCATTCTCTAAACCAGATTCACCTGGAATGCTTTTCCAACTGTCTTGAATGAGTTCCCATATATGCTGAGCACTTGTTAGCTGCTTTTTCTTCACTCTGCGGTCCAACTCATCCCAAACCATCTCAATTGGGTTGACGTCGGGTGATTGTGGAGGCCAGGTCATCTGATGCAGCACTCCATCACAGTCCTTCTTGGTCAAATAGCCCTTACACAACCTGGAGGTGTCATTGTCCTATTGAAAAACAAATGATAGTTCCACTGCAAACCAGATGGGACGGCGTATAGCTGCAGAATGCTGTGGTAGCCATGCTGGTTAAGTGTGCCTTGAATTCTAAATAAATCACTGACAGTGTCACCAGCAAAGCAGCCACACACCATCACACCTCCTCCTCCATGCTTCATGGTGGAAACTACACGTGTGGAGATCATCCGTTCGTTCACCTACTCTGCGTCTCACAAAGACACGGTGGTTGGAAACAAAAATCTCAAATTTGGACTCATCAGACCAAAGGACAGATGGTCGAATGTCCATTTCTCATGTTTCTTGGCCCAAGCAAGTCTCTTCTGCTTATTGGTGTCCTTTAGTCACATTAATAATATTTCAAGCCTCTTATTGTAGGAAAAAGGAGTCAACTGAAGTTCACAGCAGAATATTTTTTATTGCTCCATTCAGCCACAAGCACTTATGTTAGATTTCTTTCAAACTTCTAAACTGTCAATTACGATGTTTAAAGTAATCAGAAGAAGAAACTAACAGACCACTTCAACTACAATAACATTCTCAGTAATGGTTCCATAAAAAACAATTCTGGCTATGACTGATATGTTGTTTTTTATCTACCTTAGTTGAATGCACTGACTGTAAGTCGCTCTGGATAAGAGCATCTGCTGAATGACCAAAATGGAAATGTAAAAACAAATACTTGCAAAGCATGCTGGGTATTATTCTAATATTTAGGAACCCCTGCTCTACTGCACTATACCGTGCTGTCCAAATTTGTGAACCATAGACATCTATGATTCATTCAGACCAAATCTACCAAAATTCAGACCAAATCTAAACCAAATATAGACGTCTATGTTTGGGCTAAATCTAGTCCGGACCGGACGTCTGTGGGCATTGAAATCAAGGCTGGACTGCACCAAAAAAAGACGGTTGGTCCGGATAGGACCAAAACAAGATGGCTAGTCCGGACAGGACCAAAACAAGATTGCTGGTCCGGACAGGACCAAAACAAGATGGCTGGTCCGGACAGGACCAAAAAAATACATCGTCATCGGTACATACTTAGTAGGAAGTGCTTTATGTTGTAAATCTTAGAAACTTTGTGTGCTGCTTTTTTGGCCAGGTCTCTCTTGAAAAATATATATTTAACATCAATGAGACTAACCTGGTAAAATAAAGGTAAAATAAAATAAATAATGCAAACACAGACACACAATCATGTACACACACTCAAACACACACTTATGCAACATGCACACATGAACATTGACACATCCCACACAGTAGTGATATATTGTGACAACACACTCTCTCTCTCATGCACACGCACAACCCCCCCCCCAACACACACACACACACACACACACATATGACTGAAGTGCTATGTCTCCCAGGGGGATCAGCTTTCCAACACAAACATGAGAACAGCAGCAGACGCTACAGAATGGCACCTCCAGATCAAATCCCTGACACACACTCCAAAATGCAAACATAGTCACAGTGACGTACTGTGTAGATATAAGATCTTAAGTTGAGCCAGCTTGCTACAGCAAAAAAAATATCCTGCGGGAAGAGAAAATACTAATTATGGAATTTACTAACTTCAGAAACCTTTTTATAAAACCTCAAATAATCTGCAAATTTTGAATTTCCTGCATCCTGTGACAGGGTGATCAAATTAAGATCCTACATCTCAATTTTCAGTCTCATAATGCTATTCTACATATTCTGTCATTAAGGCTGTGAGAAAATGTTGCATGTGCCATGGGTATGAGAAAACAGTCCAAATCTGCTGTTGTGTTTTAGGTGGGGTTTTATTTTATTTACATTTAATCTGTTATTTTACCAGGTAAATTGACTGAGAAGACATTCTCATTTGCAGCAACAACCTGGGGAATAGTTACAGGGGAGAGGAGGGGGATGAATGAGCCAATTGTAAACTGGGGATTATTAGGTGAGCGTGATGGTTTGAGGGCCAGATTGGGAATTTAGCCAGGACACCTGGGTTAACACCCCTACGATAAGTGCCATGGGATCTTTAATGACCTCAGAGAGTCAGGACATCAGTTTAACGTCCAATCTGAAAGACAGCACCCTATACAGGGCAGTGTCCCCAATCACTGCCCTGGGGCATTGGGATATATCTTTTTTTATAGAACAGAAGAAAGAGTGGCTCCTACTGGCCCTCCAAAACCACTTCCAGCAGAATCTGGTGTCCCATCCAGGAACTGACCAGGACCAACCCTGCTTAGCTTCAGAAGGAAGCCAGCAGTTGTATGCAGGGTGGTATGCTGCTGGTTGTTTCCCATACATTTGAAGATGTGTTTTATTACCTCCAATTGGTAAACCCGACCACAACTCTATCCTCCTGATTCCTGCTTACAAGCAAAAATTAAAGCAGGAAGCACCAGTGACTCGGGCTATAAAAAAGTGGTCAGATGAAGCAGATGCTAAACTACAGGACTGTTTTGCTAGCACAGACTGGAATATGTTCCGGGATCAGTCACTGTCTATCAATAAGTGCATTGAGGACGTCGTCCCCACAGTGACTGTACGTACATACCCCAACCAGAAGCCATGGATTACAGGCAAAATTCACACTGAGCTAAAGGGTAGAGCTGCCGATTTCAAGGTGCGGGACTCTAACCCGGAAGCTTACAAGAAATCCTACTATGCCCATCAAAGAGGCAAAGCGAACCATCAGAGGCAAAGCGTCCATATAGGGCTAAGATTGAATCATACTACACCGGCTCCGATGCTCGTCTTATGTGGCAGGGCATTCCAACTATTACAGACTACAAAGGGAAGCAGAGCCACGTGCTGCCCAGTGACACGAGCCTACCAGACAAGCTAAATTACTTCTATGCTCGCTTCGAGGCAAGCAACACTGAGGCATGCATGAGAGCATCAGCTGTTCCGGACGTCTGTGTGATCACGCTCTCCGTAGCCGACGTGAGTAAGACCTTTAAACAGGTCAACATACACAAGGCTGCAGGCCAAGACAGATTACCAGGACGTGTGCTCCGGGCATGTGCTGACCAACTGGCAGGTGTCTTCACTGACATTATCAACATGTCCCTGATGGAGTCTGTAATACCAACATGTTTCAAGCAGACCACCATAGTCCCTGAGCCCAAGAACACAAAGGCAACCTGCCTAAATGACTACAGACCCGTAGCACTCACGTCTGTAGCCACGAAGTGCTTTGAAAGGTTGGTAATGGCTCACATCAACATTATTATCCCAGAAATCCCAGCTGCAACATCGGGAGCATCACTGCCTGTTACAACAATTGCTCGGCCTCTGACAGCAAGGCACTACAGAGGGTAGTGCGTACGGCCCAGTACGGCCCAGTGGGGCTAAGCTACCTGCCATCCAGGACCTCTACACCAGGCGGGGTTGAGGAAGGCCCTAAAAATTGTCAAAGACCCCAGCCACCCCAGTCATAGACTGTTCTCAATTCTACCGCATGGCAAGCGGTACCGGAGTGCCAAGTCTAGGACAAAAAGGCTTCTGAACAGTTTTTACCCTCAAGCCATAAGACTCCTGAACAGGTAATCAAATGGCTACCTGGACTATTTGCATTGTGTGCCCCACCCAAACCCCTCTTTTTACGCTGCTGCTACTCTCTGTTTATCATATACGCATAGTCCCTTTAACTATACAATGATGTACATACTACCTTAATTGGGCCGACCAACCAGTGCTCCCGCACATTGGCTAACTGCATTGTGTCCCACCCACCACCCGCCAACCCCTCTTTTTTTACACTACTGCTACTCTCTGTTCATTATATATGCATAATCACTTTAAATATATCTACATGTACATACTACCTCAATCAGCCTGACTAACCGGTGTCTGTATGTAGCCTTGCTACATTTATAGCCTCGCTACTGTATATAGCCTGTCTTTTTACTGTTGTTTTATTTCTTTACTTACCTATTGTTCACCTAATGCCTTTTTTGCACTATTGGTTAGAGCTTGTAAGTAAGCATTTCACTGTAAGGTCTACTACACCTGTTGTATTCGGCGCACGTGACAAATAAACTTTGATTTGATTTGAGATGGAATGTGTGCTGACCTAGAGCCTGACCCTGTCCTAACTCAGGCCTAGTGCTGTCATTTGTCCCAGACCCTGTCCTACCTCAGGTCTGGTGCGGTCATTTGACCTGGACCCTGTCCTACCTCAGGTCTGGTGCTGTCATTTGTCCCAGACCCTGACCCTGTCCTACCTCAGGTCTGGTGCTGTCATTTGACCCAGACCCTGACCCTGTCCTACCTCAGGTCTGGTGCTGTCATTTGACCCAGACCCTGACCCTGTCCTACCTCAGGTCTGGTGCTGTCATTTGACCCAGACCCTTACCCACCTCAGGTCTGGTGCTGTCATTTGACCCAGACCCTGACCCACCTCAGGTCTGGTGCTGTCATTTGACCCAGACCCTGACCCTGTCCTACCTCAGGTCTGGTGCTGTCATTTGACCCAGACCCTGTCCTACCTCAGGTCTGGTGCTGTCATTTGTCCCAGACCCTGACCCTGTCCTACCTCAGGTCTGGTGCTGTCACTTGACCCAGACCCTGACCCTGTCCTACCTCAGGTCTGGTGCTGTCATTTGTCCCAGACCCTGACCCTGTCCTACCTCAGGTCTGGTGCTGTCATTTGACCCAGACCCTGACCCTGTCCTACCTCAGGTCTGGTGCTGTCATTTGACCCAGACCCTTACCCACCTCAGGTCTGGTGCTGTCATTTGACCCATACCCTGACCCACCTCAGGTCTGGTGCTGTCATTTGACCCAGACCCTGTCCTACCTCAGGTCTGGTGCTGTCATTTGACCCAGACCCTGATCCTGTCCTACCTCAGGTCTGGTGCTGTCATTTGACCCAGACCCTGACCCTGTCCTACCTCAGGTCTGGTGCTGTCATTTGACCCAGACCCTGACCCTGTCCTACCTCAGGTCTGGTGCTGTCATTTGACCCAGACCCTGTCCTACCTCAGGTCTGGTGCTGTCATTTGACCCAGACCCTGTCCTACCTCAGGTCTGGTGCTGTCATTTGACCCAGACCCTGACCCTGTCCTACCTCAGGTCTGGTGCTGTCATTTGACCCAGACCCTGACCCTGTCCTACCTCAGGTCTGGTGCTGTCATTTGACCCAAACCATGTCCTAACTCAGGCCTAGCGCTGTCATTTGACCCAGACCCTGACCCTGTCCTACCTCAGGTCTAGTGCTGTCATTTGACCCAGACCCTGACCCACTTCAGGTCTGGTGCTGTCATTTGACCCAGACCCTGACCCACCTCAGGTCTGGTGCTGTCATTTGACCCAGACCCTGACCCACCTCAGGTCTGGTGCTGTCATTTGACCCAGACCCTGACCCTGTCCTACCTCAGGTCTGGTGCTGTCATTTGACCCAGACCCTGACCCTGTCCTAACTCAGGTCTAGTGCTGTCATTTGACCCAGACCCTGATCCTGTCCTAACTCAGGTCTGGTGCTGTCATTTGACCCAGACCCTGTCCTACCTCAGGTCTGGTGCTGTCATTTGACCCAGACCCTGACCCTGTCCTAACTCAGGTCTAGTGCTGTCATTTGACCCAGACCCTGATCCTGTCCTACCTCAGGTCTGGTGCTGTCATTTGACCCAGACCCTGTCCTACCTCAGGTCTGGTGCTGTCAATTGAAGCTCTGTCCTTCCGAGAATGTGCTAATGCTGTTTTTTCCACCACTTCTTAGGATCTGTGTTTACGCTGTGAGATCATTACATAATGCAGAGGGAGAGCTTCAAATAATGTCATTAGCAACTGGAAAAGTTTATAAAGAGGGCCTTTGAGTTGCCAGAAATGACAATGCAATAATGCTACAATCCAGTGTGGGAAGCCAAAATCCCCATAGAAGAAAGGCACACTTTGCTGTGCTGAACATTTGACTTGGAAGCTCGGAGCTCTTACCCCAAAGTGTGCCCGTATGGGGGGTTGTGCAACAGACACGCTTATCTGTCCCGTCACCCTGGACCAGGGACACAAACAGGACACCCACTCAGGCCCTGTCCCCAGCCTAGGGCTCTCAGAGTGGGGGAGTGGGCAGAGGGAGAGGACAGAGGGAGAGGACAGAGGGCTTGAAAATGTTTCTGTGTGCTTGTGTATATGTGATCACCTTAAACGTAAACTTCCATGTATATATGTACTGTATGTGAATGTGATAGGAGTGTTAGTGTCACGCCCTGACCGTAGAGAGCCATTGTTTCTCTATGGTGTTGTAGGTCAGGGCGTGACTGGGGGTGATCTAGTTTATTTATTTCTATGTGGTGTTCTAGTTTATTTTTCTATGTTGGTGATTTGTATGATTCCAATTAGAGGCAGCTGGTAATCGTTGTCTCTAATTGGGCATCATATTTAGGTAGCCTTTTTCTAGCTGTGTTTTGTGGGATATTGTTTATGTGTAGTTGTATGTTAGCACGCTAGTGTCATCACGGTTTGTTTAGGCTTTGGTTTGTGGTTCACTTATTTCTAATAAAAGATGTGGATCCCAGATCACACTGCACGTTGGTCCGAGTATGCGTCCAACGATCGTGACAGTGAGTGTACATGTAGGTATAGAAATGTAGAATATTACAAACTGTATTTTTTTGTTTTTCTAGAATAAAATATGAATATCAAAAAAAGATAAATGTCTTTGAAAGGCAGTGTTTGTTAGATCTGTTATTACATAAATATGCACACGGTTATGTGTAGCAGCAGCTGCAGAGCCTCAGACCTATGTAACATAGAGTAACTGAGTGCACTGACTAATGACATTACTCAACTAAGCGGAATTACTTTGGAAAGGGGCGAATCTTAACTTTAACTGATGTATTTTTATTCATTGATATCAATGGGAGACTAAATTAACATTTTACTTCAAGTGGAAGTTAGGATTCACCTGAGGAGCAGAGGAAGTGAGGGAGCACTACTGTAAAATATATGGCAAGTAGATGACTCTAGTAGCCTGTCTGTCTGCTTGTCTGTCTGTCTGCCTGTCTGTCTGTCTGTCTGTCTGCTTGTCTGTCTGTCTGTCTGCCTGCCTGCCTGTCTGCCTGACTGTCTGTCTGCTTGTCTGTGTCTGCTTGCCTACCTGTCTGTCTGCCTGTCTGTCTGTCTGTCTGCCTGTCTGTCTGTCTGCTTGCCTACCTGTCTGTCTGTCTGTCTGTCTGTCTGTCTGTCTGTCTGTCTGTCTGTCTGTCTGTCTGTCTGTCTGTCTGTCTGTCTGTCTGTCTGCCTCTGTTATGCCCATGTTGGATTGTTTATGTTTTTCACAAGGTGTTGTAACGGACTTAGTACCTGACTCCCAACTCTGTATTGGCAAAACAAAGGCTTTGTGATATCTAGCCCTCTTGTCTGTGTTCCTCTCTGCTGTTCTCCTGGCTGCTTCCCTCTTCCTCGGGGTCTGTGCTCCTCCTTTCCTCTCTGGGGAGGCCCACTGTCTCATCCCCAGCTCTCCTCTCTGCTCTCCACTAGCATACAAACACATGCATGCGCACACGGACACACATTCTTTGCACACTGACACCCTGCTTAAAAAACAACCACAGTGGCAGCCAGAAAAGAAAGAAAGAACTGTATGACTGCCATCCCTCTCTCAATCGCCTGCTACATTCCCCTCTCCCTATCTCCTTCTCTCCCTCTCTCCCTCTCTCCTTCTCTCCTTTATTCACTCTCTCCCTCTCCCTGAAACAGCATTACTTCAGCAGAGAGACAAACATCATGTGGTTTAGAGAGGATAACTAACTTTTGTATCTCTGTGTATCTCTGTGGGTATATCCGTGAATGTTTTATGACTGCCAAGGTGACAATGGCTGTGTGTGTGAGAGAGTTTGCACACGTGCGCACTGTGCAGTCGGTGTGTGTGTGTTCCTTTGTCTTGCAATGTATCTTACGGAGACTACGTCTAACTGTTATGAAGCGTCACATGGTTTCAGCAGCTCTCTGTCCCTTGGTAGAGAGTGGAATGCACACACACACACACACATATAGCCCTCACGGCCTCCCACCCCATGCGTTCATCGGGGTATGCAGAGTTGAACAGTGGTGGGGGTCGGAGGGTGTGTGTGTGTGTATGGCTCCCGCTAACCCTCCATCCAGCAGCCTGGAATGTTTGGTGATCAACCCCAGTGGAAAGCCCCAGTTGCCAATACACACTCCCAGCCCCCTCAGGAGACTAACATATTCCACAGAGCCGTACAGGCCTCACCCAAGGAAGAATGGCTCAAATTCTACAGCTGGTACAAAAACAGAGCAGAGGAACCGTTGTCAACACTGTATCTGACCATCCACATCTCATAAAGTGGGAAATTCTGAGAGAGAGAGAGAGAGAGAGATGGGGGAATGATGTAGATTGTTGGTCAAGTTGATAAAGATATGAAGGGTGGTGTCATTTTCAGAGGCAAAACGCTTGAACGTTTATAGGCTACAGTGGGTGTCTATAGAGAGGGGTAGGTATGAACTGTTCCTGCTGTCATTCTAATAACGTAACTTCTCAGGAGACACATTGTTGTGGTGGCTTTCTCTTTGTCATGGTCCACTGACAGCAGGTGCTATGAAAGAAAGTAACCTATCTTATTGAGATAGGCTATACAAACCCATGTTAAATACTCTATTTTTAATAAGATTTCTGTTACCTATTGGTTGTTGAAACGTTTGGCCTAATATACGGGTTTAACCGAGCTACGATTGCAGGAAATTAGCTTTAAAAATTCTAAATTCTCTCAGTGTCATTGCAAAATGTGTAGAATAGCATGAGATTAGCTATACAACTGCAAATTGTTTTCTCTGACCCATGTCAAAATGTGTTGAATTGCATGAAATTAGCTTTAAAACAGCAACATGCTCCCTCAGCACACATATCAGCAAGTACACACCATAAATAAACGCCTCTCAAATAAACGGCAGGTCTAAATGAATTGTTTATGAAGTTACCATGAATTACCATGAATTGTTTATGAGGTTGCCAAAAGGAAGCAAACACCCCGAAACAGAGGGACCTACCTGAATTTGTCCAATAAGAAACGCCTGTTCTTCTTTTGCAAAACGTTTTGTTTATGGTGTGCTCTAAAGACCTTCCATGGCTCATACGGTGGGCTCAGACATTGCTGGCCCGCGAAACTTTTGTATACCACTGTGCATGTGTGGTCAGTTGCTTGTAATTTCTTATGATAATAACACATTAGCATAAATTATTTCGCCCGATTATTGCAGTCAATTAGGAACTTACCTTCAATGGTCATTCGCCTCTGGAATCTTTTCGGTGTTCTGCGTAGTCCACTTCACACTCTCCACTTTTAGCTTTCTTACAGTTATTTTCACAGCGCTCGTATATTTCTCTTCCCTCTTAGCTGCAAGGCACAACACACAATAACCATTTTCAGTACATTCCTGCATGCTACTGATAAAAAGATTTGTGAACAGTGTGCACTTAATATTTACTGGCAAGTTTTTTTCTTGGTGAGACTTGACGCCTGTCTTCCGATGCCTTTTGGACCGGTTTTGTTGTGACCAGTCAGCTCTAAAACACTCCCATGTACTGACGCCAGAAGGAATGTAAATATGCAGCATATTGCAAAAGCTGGAGACAATCTTGTTTAGGGGACTGGGTGTTCACTGGTGCTGATGCGAGTTTGTCCACGTCTTTTGTTTCTGTCACACCTAAAAGGGGCCATTGGAGGAAAGGCATGTGCCCGACTTTCTTTGTCTGTTTCCTTCTATCGCCTTTACCAAAACAATATATATTTTTGTACATTTCTTGATCTTTCTTATTAGACTATTATCTAACCAGTGACTGGTTGCCTATACGTTCATCCAAATCTAACTATAGCCGAAACCTGGTCTACACAAATGTGAGCGCAAGCATAAGACAAAAGGAAACGTGGAATTCACTACGTGCAATGCTTTTATATAGGCTATAGACTCTTTTTTTTTGTCAGTAAGGACATTTTGAGACAAAAAAAATGAATCTTAAATCGTTTGTTTCTCTGTAACCCTGCTCCAATTCCACCCCTTCAACGCGTGTAGTGCATGCGGTGCGAGACTGCCCCATAGCCTCACCAAATCCGCCCGAAGTTCACCCCTCGGCTTGAGTCGCTGTGGTGTCGCTGTCTGTCTCTCGCTCTCAATTGTCACATACGGTGGAGGAGCCAAATTGCGCTCTAATCCAGTCCAGCCAGCGACAAAACGCCAGTGCCTATCAACGAGAGCAGTGACGACAACCTAGCGCCAGTCACTCATCCACCGCCTCCGCCACACCCATCCATTCATAAACTGAATGGATGCCCTCACTGGCACATGGCGCCGAGGATAGGGAGAGGATGGTAGTAATACGGTCAAATCCTGTTGTGTTTTTAAGAGAGAGAGAATAATTAAATCTGAAATAAATGCTTAATCAATATAGCCTACCGACAATACCTACTGCAGGACTTGACATATTTTTTATCGTGACAAATAGCCTATCAATCAAATTCACTGTCATAATTTCTCGTGAATACTGAGTATTATTAATTTCTGGTCTTGCTCAATGCATGCTCAGGACACATGTTACTCTTGCTAATCACACTTATAGTGATAATGAACAACACCTCTGGTGTGTGTGTGTGTGTGTGCGTGCGTGCGCGCGCGCATTGGTGTGTGTGTGTGTGTGTGTGTATCTCTGTGTAGTATTTGTGTGTGCGTGTTTATTTCAAACCAACGCAAAGCCCCCTGTTGTTATGGTTACACTTAGATATGACATTAATTGGTTGGAAATGTCAAGGTAAAAATACCATCAGGTTTTGAATAGAATGGTGGCACACAGCCACAGGGACCTGTCTACAGGTGCTGTGCAGAGGAGTTGATATAGGTCTGTGTAGTCACTTTGTTGCACATGGTCTGTTGTGCATCAGGTGTGTCTACTAGACAGTTTAGGGATGTATTCATTAGAGCACACCATAGCAAAACGTTTTTCAACGGAAAAACAAGAACAGGAGTTTCTTATTGGATAAATTGAGGTAGGTCCCTCTCTGTTTTGGTTCCTAGTGATTCCACCCTAGGAGGACCTGTACCTCTATTCAGTGTTGGACAGCTTGGATGCACACACTCCCAGACATTCCCAGACACATCCTGTATCTAGAAGCTACGTAGGAGTGCCATCAGAGGTAAATGCACTCTCTCTTAGGTTTTAGTGACACTTGACTTGAATGACAACAAATAATTTGAACCACTTTTGATTTCTGCTATGACACCCTATGTTAATGAATGGGAGATACCTAGTCAGTTGATTGCATTCAACTGAAATGGGTATTCTGCATTTAACCCAACCCCTCTGAAACAGAAGTGTGGGGGGGCTTCCATAATCGACATCCATGTCTTCAGCGCCAGGGGAACAGTGGGTTAACTGCCTTGCTCAGGGGCAGAACTACAGATTTCTACCTTGTCCGCTTGGGGATTCGATCCAGCAACCTTTCGTTTACTGGCCTAATGCTCATACTCGCCAGGCTACCTGCTGACATGGATTACTAAAGTAGGATTACTAAAGTAAGATTACTAAAGTAGGATTATTTAAGTAGGATTACTAAAGTAGGATTACTAAAGTGTTACCAAGACCTTTGCCAGGATGGGACAATGATTTACTGGGAGGAACACACAGGACCATGTTTTTAACATTTTGGTCTATGCCTCTCCAGTTCACTCAACCATTTGCTGAGGCATTCTCGATGTGAGGACGAGAAACATGTCCAGGCTTGCTCACATCTCAGTTGTTATGCAATGAGGGCCCTAAACAACACACTACAAGCCATAGGCCCTTGGTACTACGGTTATTTTTACACTCTGGCGGGTGTGACATGTAGCTGTGGCCATGGCAATGGTATCATTGGGATAAATCATTGTCCTGTATCTGGAAAAAGTGAATGTACTGGAAACATGTTTCTGATGAAGGACATTGACAGCCGATTTCAGCTCTAATCAGATCAATCAAGTATCACATTTTTATTGTGAACGAGAGTCGTGCCTATTCCTTCCAAATGTATTGGGCGGAGACAATCTTTATTGCAGCGATGAACATTGGCGTGATGGTGCAACGTGGGTCATGTGAACGTTTGTCTTTTTGGGACAACTCTATGCTCATCAAAGCTAATCATCTTCTTTGTTAAATCTCTCCTTCATGCCACACCAGGTGCATGGAAGCTTTATCCTAAAGTGTCCTCTCCAGCACTTTCCCATTGCCCAGGGTTATGCCCAGCACCATTGATGTGCCTGGGCACAATAGGAGCACAAAGGTGGTCTCCAAAAAGCCCACCCCACTGTCTCCCTGTCCTGTGGAGGGGGGGGGGGGGACTGCTGATCCGAGGGGTGGGAAAGGCCTGCGTCGGCTGAATTCAACAAAGCTGGCCCGGCCCGTGCCACACACTCATGAAAGAGTGGTCCTAATCCCACCCAGATCGATTTCACTCAGCAACTCTGTGTCCCTCACACTGTCACGGCCCCGGCCACAATAGGGCTCTCTCTGCACCTCAGAGCCTGGCTCATTCTCCCCGCTGATCCTTCCGACAAAGCAATGTTACAGAAGTGCCAATTGAGCTTGAACAATCGCTCACAATGGGAGGTGCTCACTCGGTCCACCCCCCTGGCCGTACGTACCCTAGAACATTGGGCAGTAGCCAGCCAGCCAGCCATCCAGCTAGCACTGTGTGCTATGGAGACTGGGTGCCGTTATTCACTGTTCAGCTGAATTAGATCATTCTGCATGTCAGCTATTGATTGGATATGGATAAATTAGTAGGCCAGTGTGTGAGAGAGAGCCAGGCCTTGAGTCACTACAGTAAAACTGACTCACAGCTAGGCCTTAGGAGATTACATGGATACGGTGGGGGGATGATAGTTCCCTAATGCTCCTGCCATCTTGCATTCCACTAACACCCTATGACACGGGTTTAGGTAAAGTATTGCTATGGTTTTGACAATACTAATGACGTATTGAAATCTCAGCTCAACAGGACAGGAAGAATCAGGACTGAATCCACGTCTCCTTTAAGACTAACAGTCCTATTACTAATGGAGGTTGTTGTTACTTCTCCAATCTACATGATCAGTGTGATCCTGAATGCAGCCCAGAGGAAAGCTCATAAGCTCTGTGTTGTGATTGACTAGACATACGGTCCATCTCTGTAAGGCAGTAGGGAGACCAGGTGTCACCCTCCAGAGTCTGGAGCAGGATCAGAGCGAGAAAAACAGCAGCTCCATGCCTTGTCCCTCCGTACACCTGCCCATAGCCACACCTCTGCCATAGTCCTGCCTCGACACTGAGTGCTATGAATAGTCACGCTGAGTGGAGCCAGGTTTAGGCACGTGCCTCAATGCAGCTCAGTTCAGCACAGCGATCCCAGTAGCGTCACCACTCTGACGGCACTTTGGGGTCGCCATGGATACAAGGACTAGTGCAGCTGCCACTACCCTGACATCGTTACATGAGCTGACTTAAGATTCCTATTTTAATTTGACTCTCTTTCCTCTCTCCCTCTTCTCTTTCTCTCCCTCTCTTCTGTTCCTCTGCTCTTTCTCTCCCCCTTTCTCCTCTGCTTCTCCTCTTTCTCCTCCCTCTCTTCTTTCTCTGCTTCTTCTCTTTCTCCCCATTTCTTCTGTCTTCTCTTTATATCTCTCTTCTCCCTCTCTCTCTTCTCTTTCTCTCCCTCTTTTCTCTCTCCCTTCTCTTTCTATCTCTCTTCTCTCCCTCTTCTCTTTTTCTACTTCTTCTCTTTCTCTACTTCTTCCCTTTTTCTACTTCTTCTCTTTCTCTACTTCTTCCCTTTCTCTACTTCTTCTCTTTCTATACTTCATCTCTTTCTCCTCTTTTTCCCCTCTCCCCTCTCACCTCTCCCCTCTCTTCTCTCCACTCTTCATGTTTTCTCTCTCCCCTCTCTACTCATTGTGTCTGTCACTGTGTGTTTCTGGGTTCATAACTGCATTGGTATGATGTGCTTTCTGTAAAACAGAATGGAGCACACCTGACAAATCTTATGTGTCTGTATGTATGAGTTCACAGAGATGGATCTGGGCATTGTACAAGTCCCAACAGGGAGGTGGAGCAACGTGTGTGTGTGTGTGTGTGCGTGCACGTACTAGAGGCCATGTGCACTCCTTGCCATCTGACTGCCACGTCTCTCTCGTTCTCTCTCTTTCCCTCCTTCCCTCCCCCTCCTTCAACAACCACACAGAGTATGAGTGATACCACTAATGGACATCTTTGTGTGTTTGAGGCTCTGGCCTTTTAGTGGTGTCCAGCAGCTCTGCCTGTGGTCAGAGTATATCACAGGGAGAGCTGAATACAGGGATAAATGACCAGATTTAGGTGTTTGTGTTCCGGATCCATTTACCCCTCAGTGTTTGATCCGTCATATAATTAGTGTACCCAGACAGGCAGACAGACAGGAAGGAAGACAGGCAGGAAGGAAGACAGGCAGGAAGGAAGACAGACAGGAAGGAAGACAGACAGGAAGGAAGACAGACAGGAAGGAAGATAAGAATGCAAGCAGATAGGGCGGCAGGCATGCAGCCGAGAATGGGATGATCCCGTAGTCTGGTTCCTCTCAATGTTTCTGTGGACCAAGGATGTTTCCTCTCCACCCTCACCCTGGTTAGGTATGTTGAGGACTTTGTGCATTTGTAAAAAGTGCAATACAACTTAACAAGATACTGGCTTTGGATCTACTGTACATCAGATAAGGAAGGAATGGAAGTGAGCACATCGATTTTTTGTTGTTGTTGCTTCTCACTAGATTGATGTTACAGTACTTAAGTGAGTCCGAGAGGGCTGCCATTGAGTCCACCTTCACTCACTCCAGCCAGCCAGGCTGTTGATTCAGAATTTTCAGTCAGAACATAATTCATTTCCTCCCTCCAACATTTTGAAATCAGGACAGTGAAGATGAGCTCATGTGTTGAATCAGCTGGAGCAGTGTGCAGTGTGCAGTCCCAGCGGGGTGATGGTGGTGGGTCGGTGGGTTGCCTAACTCTGGTCTGATAGTTGGTCAAAGTCCTACTGGGGGAACGGAGTAACACATCAGACGGAGCCAGATGTGTCTGTGTAGGATGTCTGCAGGACAGACAGTTTGATGTTCACACTGCCCGTTGTTGAGGTCTGTCTCACTTTTAGAGGATCTTTTGTTTAGTGCACCCAGTGAATAACCGTTGACCTGAACTGAATGAGAGTCCGTGGTATCGGTCCTCTGGTTAATGCCTCTCAGAGACAGTGGTGTGTAGTGTGTGTGTGTCTGTGCACGTATATGTGTTTGTGTACACATCTGCGGTGTGAGTGACAGTGCAGCTGGTTGAGACATGAGACTGGTTGATCTAAAGGGGGAGCAGCAAGGGCCTCTCACTGGCCCAGCTCTGCTCTGCCTGGTGTAATGAGTTCTTATTGAATACCTGGGGCCTGGGCTCCATGCTGGCTGACTTGTGTGCTGCTGAATCACATGGACCAATGGTAATATGCATCGGAGCCTCAAACAAGCCAAACAGACAGTGACTCATCTGAGCAGTGGAAATAAAGTACTATTGAGCTCATGAAATACTTTAGCATGTGAACTTGAAATGAATGGTGAGCATACATCCTCAGCCATCCAGGATCTTTGCTCTGCCTCTTGTCCATATAGCTATTGTAAAGAGGATATTCATTTATTCTTTCTAGTTCATGATAAATTCCATTGGGAAGCAGAAAATGTACTGTTGTCCTAAATGTCCTACCTTGGAAAGTATACCAGGGTTTAGCCCATCATTAAATAGGACATGATTTATTTTTAGACAGTGTTTGAATCGTCCGACCTGCCAGTCTAGTAAATGAAACCAGTTCTGCAGGATCAATTCTGTCTCCCTACAGTTAATGCATTTGTATAAAATGTTCCGCAGTTTGCTCTGTTCTTATCTAGATAAATATTAGTCATTTGAGTTCAGCTTCTCTGGGAATATTAGGTTAAAGCCCCAGTGAATCATGCCTGGTAACGTTTATAAGAATTTGATTTACACTCTTAGAAAAAAGGGTTCCAAAAAGGTTCTTCGGCTGTCCCCATAGGAGAACCCTATTTGGTTCCAGGTAGAACCCCTTTGGGTTCCATGTAGAGTCCTATGTGGAAAGGGTTAGACATGAAACCCAAAAGGGTTCTACCTGGAACCAAAAACGGTTTGTCAAAGGGTTCTCCTATGGGGACAGCCAAAGAGCCCTTTTAGGTTCTAGATAGTAGCTTTTTTTCTAAGAGTGATGGATTCATTCCATATCCTGATAGAAAGATATTGCTCTTCACGGAATAGAGTAGACCCGGGGTGTCAAACATACAGTGATTTGAGTCATAACAATATTTATATTTTGGGGGGCTTAAACATTTTTTTGGGGGGATACTAACTCAATATACTTTAAAATGACTAAAACCAATTGGAAAGGGACTGTTCTTGACTGTCCAGCTCGCTAACAAGCAAAAACGATGGATCAAGGACAATTGTGACGCCGACGAAATATAACACACTTTCAGTGCGGCCCTCCGGACTTCATTGAAGACCGAATTCGCTGCCTAGGGCAAAATGTGTTGGACACCCCTCTCTCTAGACTTTCCTCCATCTTGTTAACCCAAATATGATTGATTTGAGTATCTCTGGTCGATAAATGAAGTGGGACCTTTATGGACATTGAATTTGATTGAATCCCTCTTCTATGACAAAGAATGGCTCTATGTGGCTAACCAACTAACGTGTTAATACTGGGTTTTAACGTACTAACGCTGGCCACCATGCCGCCCAGGCGCCTGTGTGCCAGGGTCCTGGTGTACTGTATGGAGCTCATCCCTGCCAACATGGTGTCCTGGTGTACTGTATGGACCTCATCCCTGCCAACATGGTGTCCTGGTGTACTGTATGGACCTCATCCCTGCCAACATGGTGTCCTGGTGTACTGTATGGAGCTCATCCCTGCCAACATGGTGTCCTGGTGTACTGTATGGACCTCATCCCTGCCAACATGGTGTCCTGGTGTACTGTATGGACCTCATTCCTGCCAACATGGTGTCCTGGTGTACTGTATGGACCTCATCCCTGCCAACATGGTGTCCTGGTGTACTGTATGGACCTCATCCCTGCCAACATGGTGTCCTGGTGTACTGTATGGAGCTCATCCCTGCCAACATGGTGTCCTGGTGTACTGTATGGAGCTCATCCCTGCCAACATGGTGTCCTGGTGTACTGTATGGACCTCATCCCTGCCAACATGGTGTCCTGGTGTACTGTATGGACCTCATCCCTGCCAACATGGTGTCCTGGTGTACTGTATGGAGCTCATCCCTGCCAACATGGTGTCCTGGTGTACTGTATGGACCTCATCCCTGCCAACATGGTGTCCTGGTGTACTGTATGGACCTCATCCCTGCACTAGCTGGTCACTCATACACATACCCTGTTTGAACCCAGCCCTCTGTACTGAGAGCCTTTTGGATTTGTTTGAACCCAGCCCTCTGTACTGGGTTGAACATGTAGTGTAATTGCAGCCACACCTCTGAAGAGGCTCAGGTCTCATCACATATAAACCCTTTTAATGGGCTCTTTGATAGAATACAATGGTGATGGATCCCATGATATACTGTAGTTGAGGTTGTTGCTGTGGTTCAGAGTCAGACTATTTTGGGACTCGATGGTTCACACAGCACACTTGATCATACCAGGGAATGAGGAGACCTTTCTGAAACCCTTATAGGAAGGACAAACACACAGGTGCATACACATACACGCACACGCAAACACACGCGCACGCACCAGCACAGTACTCTGGAGCCTTAGTCTGGAAAATGAATCCATCATCATGAGTGCTGCCATCTGCACACACACACACACACACACACACACACACACACACTATCCTCAGTACACCCACGTCAGACTATCCAAACAGGACACGGCACTAGGCAACCATGCCATCCCAGCGCAGATGGCTGATCATGTTTATTTTACTCTAATGTACTTAAGCACAGATGCCTCCCCATGTCTGCTAATTTACATCAGTAGGGGGTCCGTATGGGGGCGCCGGTACGCTAATGTGGACTGTCTGTGACGTCAAGGGAAGAGTCAATGGCACTGTGACCTTCAACCATATAATTCCAGTCCCATCCTACCAACACTAAGTGTGTGTCCCACTGGGAACAGACATCAGTTCAACGTCTAGTTTTGCGTTACATTTGGTTGAGTTGTCAACTAACGTGAATTGAACGTGAAAACCCCAAAATGAATCACCATGTCATTGGGTTTAGGTTCCAAGTGAGGTGAAAAGACGAAAAGCCCTGACGTTGGTGACTCTTAGCAAACACAATCAGTTTTACATGGTGATTCAACACCATCATGTAGATTTTTGGGGGTTGAAGTGACGTGGAAACGAAGTTGATTCAACACCATCATGTAGATTTTTGGGGGGTTGGAATGACGTGGAAACGAAGTTGATTCAACCATTTTCTCCCCAGTGACGTATGTGTTGTGGTTTGCAGTCCGGTGTCAAACTTGTGCGTAGTCAATGTGGACAGGCATGAAATTCTAAGTTGTTTTTAGGGTTGGTACTTAACGTTTACTTTAAAAGGTTCACTTTAAAGGGACAGTGGTCATCTTTGACTTTATTCCCTGTTAATCTTCCTCGTCTTCTCTCCATTCCCTCTTGACTGTTGATAGGTGTGGTAACAGGATAGGTTTTCACCATATTTCCCATAATCGATCAAGGGCTCTCAGACTTTGGTTCGGGATAGTTCACCCAAGTTACAAAACAATGTATTGGTTCCCTGTAAGCAGTCTATGGACATGGTATGACAGCAGTCTATGGACATGGTATGACAGCAGTCTATGGACATGGTATGACAGCAGTCTATGGACATGGTATGACAGCAGTCTATGGACATGGTATGACAGCAGTCTATGGACATGGTATGACAGCAGTCCATGCTTTGGTTTTGTTTACTTGGCCACTGTTTCAAATGCTAACTTTTTAGCATCTGTGGCACAAATTCAATGCAAGTCAATTGTACCTATATTAGCATTCTTTTGCGCTTCATGTCCAAATCATCTATAAGTAAGTTAATTGAGTTAGACAATCACATTTTAGATACTTTAGGATGATTCGAGACAAGTAGATGATGCAATGTAAGGACATTGGGATCCAATCTCAGTCTTGGGCTCTTCTCTTTACTGAGGGAGTCTCCCTGGAAGAGCCGTCTTCTCTTGCCCTGTCCTGTGGGTTATAGTTCAGGAGCCGTCTGGTGAGTCAGATCTGTGGGAGAAGGCATTTCCCCTTAATGAGAAGCTTAGGCTCACTTTGGGTGTGTCCCATCAGGGTACAGCGGTGAACTAAGACAAGTGTAGTAGGCAGGGTTGACTAAAGCTTTTACAACAGGACTACCAGGCAGTGAGGAGGAGGTTTGCCAACCATCCACCTGAGTGAATCCCCATAAAGTTTGCATCATGTTGTGCTGAAACAGTCCGCTCAGTTCAGTCTCTTAATACAATGCTATTACACACGGGTCCTTGAAGGGCACATTTCTGTACGTCATCGCCTGTTTACTGGCTCGCCAACATCAATATTATTTTGAACTTCTGGTTTATTTCAATGGGGGGTTGAACAATCCAAAGCATCCCTCTGATTGGTTGAGTGCAGCGAAGTCTTGAAAAGAGGACTGACAACATTAAGAATCTCTCCCCTCAAAGAGCCTCGAAGAGATTTTTCTCACATCAGAGGACTGATTTTCTCTCCCTTTCCCTTTCTCTCTGCCACTCATCTCATTCTGAGGAATGACTTAGTCAGAGACACAACAGAGGCAGACCCAGTTTCTGAAAGACAGGATCCCCCACTTAGACGAATACAACCACCTAATGAATCACCAGCGAGTTGAATGGAAAACATTTCTCATTTATTTCAAAACTCCCCAAACTGCTTCTGTCTCATCTCTCTCTCTCATTTCTCTCACTCTCGTTTCTCTCTCTCTCATTTCTCTCACTCTAATTTCTCTCTCTCTGTCTGTCTATTTATACAGCGTGGCTTCTGTCTGTTTCCTCATTTCCTCATGTGTGTTTCTCTGCCGTCCAGCTTGGAGGAGCTTTAGACTGTTCATCCCCTTAGTGTGCTTCTGTCTCAACAGGCTTTGCTGTAGTGGCCCAGGCAGCTGCCAGTGGGCAGGAGGAGATGGGCAGGGATTGTGCGTGCTGTACCATCCACATTTCACACCCAGTGGCTGTTTGTGTTGTCGTTGTATCATAGGGCTCGGTCGATACCTCTGCAAAACAAGGGTGGACTCCAAACACCCTTGTTTTATTGTCCTTTGATTAGATAATTAAAGTGACACCCACATACCGTTCCAAGGTGTTTGCAGGTTCTGTGATAACGCTAGTGCAAAAGGTGAATTGTAACGGTTTTCTTGAGTCGAAGGAGAGGCGGACCAAAACGCAGCGTGGTTATTATTCATGGTTCTTTAATAAAGAAACTATACATGAATAGACTAACAAAACAAGAACTGTGAAAAACCAAAACAGACCAATCTGGGGCAAACACAGAGACAGGAACAATCACCCACAAAACTGAATACCAAACAGGCTACCTAAATATGGCTCCCAATCAGAGACAATGACTACCAACTGCCTCTGATTGAGAACCATATCAGGCCCAAACACAGAAACAAACAAACAAGACATCCAACTTAGAATGCCCACTCAGATCACATGAATGACTGATTCATATGAGATATTTTGCTATTTTTGTCACTCATGAATAAAATATGTCTGTGTGTCGACTGGGTATAGGGAATTTATTCATTATTTAAATCCCACCTCTACTACGCACAAACACACACACACTTAATGAAATGTCAGTCTGTACATAGCTCATATTTTGTCCCATTTCTGTCAACCAAAACATTGCAAACCATGACAAAGGATAGACGATGCAATCTACACACACATTGTGAGATCAGCGGTAAAACCCATAAGTGCACCGTATTGACTCGTATATTGTATTGTGCTGAAGTGGATTGCAGTACTCAGTATATGGGAGCCTGGGGCTACAGTAAGTCTGGGGCCAGAATAGTACAGAGCACTATCGACCTTATCCTGCTGAGCATGTCACTGTGGCTAGATGCTTTCTGTTGCTTCACATCCCTCTAAAAACATTGACCTTATATCCCCTCTCTCTCACAACCTCTATATTCCTATTCCCCATACCCTCGCTCTATTCCTACTCCCCATACCCTCGCTCTATTAGTATTCCCCATACTCTAGCTCTATTCCTATTCCCCATACCTCGCTCTATTAGTATTCCCCATATTCTAGCTCTATTCCTATTCCCCATACCCTGGCTCTATTAGTATTCCCCATAGCCTAGCTCTAGTCCTATTCCCCATACCCTAGCTCTAGTAGTATTCCCCATACCCTAGCTCTTTTCCTACTCCCCATACCCTAGCTCTATTCCTACCCCCATGCCCTAGCGCTATTCCTACCCCCATGCCCTAGCGCTATTCCTACCCCCATGCCCTAGCGCTATTCCTACCCCCATACCCTAGCTTTATTCATAATCCCCAAACCCTAGTTCTATATCTACTCCCCATACACTAGCTCTTTTCCTACTCCCCATACCCTAGCTCTATTCCTACTCCCCATACCCTCGCTCTATTCCTACTCCCCATACCCTAGCTCTATTCCTACTCCACATACCCTCGCTCTATTCCTACTCCCCATACCCTAGCTCTATTCCTACTCCCCTTACCCTAGCTCTATTCCTACTCCCCATACCCTCGCTCTATTCCTACTCCCAATATCCTCGCTCTATTCCTACTCCCCATACCCTCGCTCTATTCCTACTCCCCATACCCTCGCTCTATTCCTACTCCCCATACCCTCGCTCTATTCCTACTCCCCATACCCTAGCTCTATTAGTATTCCTCATTCCCTCGCTCTATTAGTATCCTCCATAACCTCGCTCTATTAGTATTCCCCATACCCTCGCTCTATTTGTATTCCCCATACCCTCGCTCTATTTGTATTCCCCATACCCTCGCTCTATTAGTATTCCCCATACCCTCGCTCTATTTGTATTCCCCATTCCCTCGCTCTATTAGTATTCCCCATACCCTCGCTCTATTAGTATTCCCATACCCTCGCTCTATTCCTAATCCCCATATCCTAGCTCTATTAGTATTCCCCATACCATCGCTCTATTCCTAATCCCCATATCCTAGCTCTATTAGTATTCCCCATACCCTAGCTCAATTAGTATTCCCCATACTCTAGCTCTATTCCTATTCCCCATACCCTCGCTCTATTAGTATTCCCCATACCCTAGCTCTATTAGTAATCACCATACCCTCGCTCTATTTGTATTCCCCATTCCCTCGCTCTATTAGTACAGTGCCTTGCGAAAGTATTCGGCCCCCTTGAACTTTGCGACCTTTTGCCACATTTCAGGCTTCAAACATAAAGAAATAAAACTGTATTTTTTTGTGAAGAATCAACAACAAGTGGGACACAATCATGAAGTGGAACGACATTTATTGGATATTTCAAACTTTTTTAACAAATCAAAAACTGAAAAATTGGGCGTGCAAAATTATTCAGCCCCCTTAAGTTAATACTTTGTAGCGCCACCTTTTGCTGCGATTACAGCTGTAAGTCGCTTGGGGTATGTCTCTATCAGTTTTGCACATCGAGAGACTGACATTTTTTCCCATTCCTCCTTGCAAAACAGCTCGAGCTCAGTGAGGTTGGATGGAGAGCATTTGTGAACAGCAGTTTTCAGTTCTTTCCACAGATTCTCGATTGGATTCAGGTCTGGACTTTGACTTGGCCATTCTAACACCTGGATATGTTTATTTTTTAACCATTCCATTGTAGATTTTGCTTTATGTTTTGGATCATTGTCTTGTTGGAAGACAAATCTCTGTCCCAGTCTCAGGTCTTTTGCAGACTCCATCAGCTTTTCTTCCAGAATGGTCCTGTATTTGGCTCCATCCATCTTCCCATCAATTTTAACCATCTTCCCTGCCCCTGCTGAAGAAAAGCAGGCCCAAACCATGATGCTGCCACCACCATGTTTGACAGTGGGGATGGTGTATTCAGCTGTGTTGCTTTTACGCCAAACATAACGTTTTGCATTGTTGCCAAAAAGTTCAATTTTGGTTTCATCTGACCAGAGCAGCTTCTTCCACATGTTTGGTGTGTCTCCCAGGTGGCTTGTGGCAAACTTTAAACAACACTTTTTATGGATATCTTTAAGAAATGGCTTTCTTCTTGCCACTCTTCCATAAAGGCCAGATTTGTGCAATATACGACTGATTGTTGTCCTATGGACAGAGTCTCCCACCTCAGCTGTAGATCTCTGCAGTTCATCCAGAGTGATCATGGGCCTCTTGGCTGCATCTCTGATCAGTCTTCTCCTTGTATGAGCTGAAAGTTTAGAGGGACGGCCAGGTCTTGGTAGATTTGCAGTGGTCTGATACTCCTTCCATTTCAATATTATCGCTTGCACAGTGCTCCTTGGGATGTTTAAAGCTTGGGAAATATTTTTGTATCCAAATCTGGCTTTAAACTTCTTCACAACAGTATCTCGGACCTGCCTGGTGTGTTCCTTGTTCTTCATGATGCTCTCTGCGCTTTTAACGGACCTCTGAGACTATCACAGTGCAGGTGCATTTATACGGAGACTTGATTACACACAGGTGGATTGTATTTATCATCATTAGTCATTTAGGTCAACATTGGATCATTCAGAGATCCTCACTGAACTTCTGGAGAGAGTTTGCTGCACTGAAAGTAAAGGGGGTGAATAATTTTGCACGCCCAATTTTTCAGTTTTTGATTTGTTAAAAAAGTTTGAAATATCCAATAAATGTCGTTCCACTTCATGATTGTGTCCCACTTGTTGTTGATTCTTCACAAAAAAATACAGTTTTATATCTTTATGTTTGAAGCCTGAAATGTGGCAAAAGGTCGCAAAGTTCAAGGGGGCCGAAAACTTTCGCAAGGCACTGTATTCCCCATACCCTCGCTCTATTAGTATTCCCCATACCCTCGCTCTATTAGTATTCCCCATACCCTCACTCTATTAGTATCCCCCATACCCTCGCTCTATTAGTATTCCCCATACCCTCGCTCTATTTGTATTCCCCATACCATCGCTCTATTAGTATTACCCATACCCTCGCTCTATTAGTATTCCCCATACCCTCGCTCTATTCCTAATCACCAAATCCTAGCTCTATTAGTATTCCCCATACCCTCACTCTATTAGTATTCCCCATACACTCGCTCTATTAGTATCCCCCATACCCTCGCTCTATTAGTATTCCCCATACCCTCGCTCTATTCCTAATCACCATATCCTAGCTCTATTAGTATTCCCCATACCCTAGCTCAATTAGTTTTCCCCATACTCTAGCTCTATTCCTATTCTCCTATTCCCCATATCCTAGCTCTATTAGTATTCCCCATACCCTAGCTCAATTCCTACTCCCATACCCTCACTCTATTCCTACTCCCCATATCCTAGCTCTATTAATATTCCCCATACCCTCGCTCTATTAGTATTCCCCATACCCTAGCTCTATTCCTACTCCCCATACCCTCGTTCTATTCCTACTCCCCATACCCTAGCTCTATTCCTACTCCCCATATCCTAGCTCTATTAGTATTCCCCATACCCTAGCTCTATTCCTACTCCCCATACCCTAGCTCTATTCCTACTCCCCATACACTCGCTCTATTAGTATTCCCCATACCCTAGCTCTATTCCTACTCCCCATACCCTAGCTCTATTAGTATTCCCCATATCCTAGCTCTATTCCTACTCCCCATACCCTCGCTCTATTAGTATTCCCCATATCCTAGCTCTATTAGTATTCCCCATACCCTAGCTCTATTCCTACTCCCCATACCCTCGCTCTATTAGTATTCCCCATACCCTAGCTCTATTCCTACTCCCCACACCCTAGCTCTATTCCTACTCCCCATACCCTAGTTCTATTAGTATTCTCCATATCCTAGCTCTATTCCTACTCCCCATACCCTAGTTCTATTAGTATTCTCCATATCCTAGCTCTATTCCTACTCCCCATACACTCGCTCTATTCCTAATCCCCATACCATAGCTCTATTCCTACTCCCCATACCCTAGCTCTATTAGTATTCCCCATACCATAGCTCTATTAGTATTCCCCATACCATAGCTCTATCCCTACTCCCCATACCCTCGCTCTATTAGTATTCCCCATACCATAGCTCTATTAGTATTCCCCATACTATAGCTCTATTATTATTCCCCATACCATAGCTCTATTAGTATTCCCCATACCCTCGCTCTATTAGTATTCCCCATATCCTAGCTCTATTAGTATTCCCCATATCCTAGCTCTATTAGTATTCCCCTTACCCTCACTCTATTAGTATTCCCCGTACACTCTCTCTATCCCTATTCCCAATGCCCTCTCTCTATACCAATTCCACATACCCAACCCTCTCTTTATCCCTGTTCCCCATACCCTGTGTATTTCTATTCCCCATAACCTCTCTATTCCTTTTCCCCATACCCTCGCTATTCCTATTTATCACACCCTTTCTCCATTATTTATCCCCAGTACCATCTCTCTATCTCTATTTACCATACCATATCTATTCCTATTCCCCATACCATATCTATTCCTATTCCCCATACCATATATATTCCTATTCCCCATACAGCTCTGTTCCTTTTCCCCACACCATCTTTCTATTCATATTCCCCCATACCATCTCTCTATCTCTATTTCCCATACCATATCTATTCCCCATACAGCTCTGTTCCTTTTCCCCACACCATCTTTCTATTCATATTCCCCCATACCATCTCTATCTCTATTTCCCATACCATATCTATTCCTATTCCCCATACAGCTCTGTTCCTTTTCCCCACACCATCTTTCTATTCATATTCCCCCATACCATCTCTCTATCTCTATTTCCCATACTATATCTATTCCTATTCCCCATACAGCTCTGTTCCTTTTCCCCACACCATCTTTCTATTCATATTCCCCATACGCTCTCTATTGCTATCCCCATACCCTCTCTCTATCCCAATTCCCCATACGCTCTCTATTGCTATCCCCATACCCTCTCTCTATTTCTATTTCCCATACCCTCTCTCTACTCCTATTCCCCATACCCCCTCTCTATTCCTATTGGCTATAACCTTTCTCTATTCCTATTTCTCATTCCCTCTCTCTATTCCTATTTCTCATTCCCTCTCTCTATTCCAATTCCCCAGGCCCTCTCTCTATCCCTTTTTGTCATACCCCCTATTCCTATTCCCCATACCTTCTCTGCTATTGCCTATTCCCCCATTCCCCACCCTCTATTGCTATCCCCATATTCCTACTTATCATACCTACCCCCTCTCTCCTATTCCAGTTCCCCCCATAACCTCTTATCATACCTTCTCTCTATTCCAGTTCCCCATAACCTCTCTCTATTCCAGTTCCCCATAACCTCTCTCTATTCCAGTTCCCCATAACCTCTCTCTCTCTATTCCTACTGCAGTGTGAGTTTTTATATGCTCTTAATTACCCCCTCTGTCTCTCTCACTCATGCAACCTGTTGCATATCTCTCTTTCCCCCTTTCTCTCCCTTCCCCCCTCCCTCCCCCTCACTCCTCCAGTAGAGTTGTGTAATAATAATAGCACCCGTGTGATTGGGGATCTAACCACAGACTCCTCTGGCCAGTCTAATCACAGACTCCTCTGGCCAGTCTAATCACAGACTCCTCTGGACATTCTAATCACAGACTCCTCTGGCCAGTCTAATCACAGACTCCTCTGGCCAGTCTAATCACAGACTCCTCTGGCCAGTCTAACCACAGACTCCTCTGGCCAGTCTAATCACAGACTCCTCTGGCCAGTCTAACCACAGACTCCTCTGGCCAGTCTAACCACAGACTCCTCTGGCCAGTCTAACCATAGACTCCTCTGGCCAGTCTAACCACAGACTCCTCTGGACAGTCTAGCTACCACTGATTCTCTGTTAGTCATTTGACCCTATCATCATCAATGTAAGTTAACACACTGTCATTACATGACATAGAGGCTTCCATAACTGATGTTAACTATAGGAATTTACACCACATGGTTCCTTACATGTTAATGAGTGGGTTAATTAGGAACAATCAATAGATCTAAGTTGTCTCCACAACACCACTTCTCAGATTGCAAAAACATATTTTCAAAGGTTACTTGAATTTTTTTTTTTTCCTCTAGACATATTTGATGTTAGTTTGAAAGAATAATGTCCTCCCAAACCTCTCTACAGCACCCCGAGCACACTTGGTGAGAGAATGAGCAACGAGTGAACTCTAAGCCCCTGAAAGTGCTTAAGGTTTTTTCTCTATTACACAAAAAAGGAACGAACTCATTCCCACGATGTTGGCCGAGAACACTGATGCAGAGCACCATCTACTGGCATATTGGTGAACTACAACCCACCATATAAAACGTGAACAACGTTTAATCAAATACTGGCCAGAGGAGTCTGTGGTTAGTCTGTGGTTAGACTGGCCAGAGGAGTCTGTGGTTAGACTGGCCAGAAGAGTCTGTGGTTAAACTGGCCAGAAGAGTCTGTGGTTAGACTGGCCAGAAGAGTCTGTGGTTAGACTGGCCAGAAGAGTCTGTGGTTAGACTGGCCAGATGAGTCTGTGGTTAGACTGGCCAGAAGTGTCTGTGGTTAGACTGGCCAGAAGAGTCTGTGGTTAGACTGGCCAGAAGAGTCTGTGGTTAGACTGGCCAGAAGAGTCTGTGGTTAGACTGGCCAGAAGAGTCTGTGGTTAGACTGGCCAGAAGAGTCTGTGGTTAGACTGGCCAGAAGAGTCTGTGGTTAGACTGGCCAGAGGAGTCTGTGGTTAGACTGGCCAGAAGAGTCTGTGGTTAGACTGGCCAGAAGAGTCTGTGGTTAGACTGGCCAGAAGAGTCTGTGGTTAGACTGGCCAGAAGAGTCTGTGGTTAGACTGGCCAGAAGAGTCTGTGGTTAGACTGGCCAGAAGAGTCTGTGGTTAGACTGGCCAGAGGAGTCTGTGGTGCTCTGAAATAGATCACAACTTCACAGTTTCTACTTTCAGCTGTTCTATTGAAGGCAAATGTCACAAAACTAGAAACTGAATTTCCAGAAGATATTTCTGAAGGAATGTGTAGTGAAATAAAAGTGTGTGTGTGTGTTCAGCTGCTGAAATAAAATTAGTTTTTGTTATAAAGGTGAGGGACGAGGAAATATCACAGATAGTACCTTTATCATGTTAGTTTGAAGACACACACATACAGTTGAAGTCGGAAGTTTACATACACCTTAGCCAAATACATTTAAACTTCGTTTTTTCACAATTCCTGTCTTTAAATCCTAGTAAAAATTCCCTGTCTTAGGTCAGTTAGGATCACCACTTCATTTTAAGAATGTGAAATGGCAGAATAATAGTAGAGAGAATGATTTATTTCAGCTTTTATTGCTTTCATCACATTCCCAGTGGGTCAGAAGTTTACGTACACTCAATTAGTATTTGGTAGCATTGCCTTTAAAAAAATGTAATTGGGTCAAACGTTTCAGGTAGCCTTCCACAAGCTGTGTGAATTTTGGCCCATTCCTCCTGACAGAGCTGGTGCAACTGAGTCACGTTTGTAGACCTCCTTGCTCGCACACTTTTTCAGTTCTGCCCACGCATTTTCTATGGGATTGAGGTCAGGGCTTGTGATGGCCATTCCAATACCTTGACTTTGTTTTCTTTAAGCCATTTTGCCACAACTTTGGAAGTATGCTTGGGGTCATTGTCCATTTGGAAGCCAAGCTTTAACTTCCTGACTGATGTCTTGAGGTGTTGCTTCAATATATCCACATAATTTTCCTCCCTCATGATGCCATCTATTTTGTGACGTGTAGGAGTCCCTCCTGCAACAAAGCACCCCCATAACATGATGCTGCCACCCCCATGCTTCACGGTTGGGATGGTGTTCTTCAGCTTGCAAGCCTCGCCCTTTTTCCTCCAAACATAACGATGGTCATTATGGCCAAATAGTTCTATTTTTGTTTCATCAGACCAGAGGACATTTCTCCAAAAAGTACAATCTATAGACACTAGAGATCCTGGTTAGAGTCCAGGCTCTGTCGCCGTGACCGGGAGACCCATGGGGTGGCGCACAATTGGCCCAGCGTCGTCCGGGTTAGGGGAGAGCCGGGAAGTCCTTGTCCCATCACGTTGGCAGGTATGTCCTTGTCCCATCGCACTCTAGCGACTACTGTGGCGGGTCGGCGCATTGGTGCGGCTGGCTTCCGGGTTAAGCGGGCATTGTCAAGAAGCAGTGCAGCTTGGCTGGACGCACAGCTCTCGACCTTTGCCTCTCCCGAGTCCGTACGTGAGTTGCAGCAATGGGACAAGACTGTAACTACCGATTGGATACCACAAAATTAGGTAGAAAAGGGCATAATAAAAAAAGAGTATAAATAAAAGAATTCCCATCAAGTGGGTTAACCCTATTGGCTCGATGAGTAGTGTTGGCCATTGCGCCAGCGACCCAGGTTCTCTTCCCTGCCCCGCCGTTCGCGACAATTTGCTACAAGCGCAGTTCGCTGCAAGCACACAACAATTAAGAAACACAAAGCACAAACAAATTAAAGACAGTTATCTACAATAAATATTTATTGTCAAGTTGATTCATAGTTACAGTACATTTATACAGTGATGCTGTACAATAATGATATTCAAGACTTACTAAGTCAAAGGAATGTTACATTTCCAAGCTGAATGCTGAACGACCTACATTACCATACACACTGTAAATACTTGCAACAATGATATACTGAGACACCTGAGGACTTGTGCTGCTGTCAGCAACCCTACGTCGTTACAGGATAGCCTGCTCCCTTCATTTTAAATCTGTAAAACAGATTTATACACACTCATCTGTAGTTTCATGGTCCGTTACTCGCACACGCGCACACACACACACGCACACGCACACACGCTCGCACACGCACACATACTCAACACAGAGGAAACGTGTCAGCATAAGCCAGTATGTGATCAGTCAAAATATACAAGGTCACATCGCACTACAAATCATCTTTCTCCTCATATATTGTAAGATGCCTCACTTTTCCTGTCGCGCATTGATATGTAGGAAACTACTTGATAGAGACAACATTCTTCTATCTGACCTCTGGACCAAAGTTAATATCCATGGGAGATACGCTGTAGACATATATACTGTATCATGTCCTCTAGTTAGGTCATAGTACATGGAGATGGGGTCACAGCCCTCGTTTGCTTCTGAGTTAACCTTCATAGGCTTTCCGTCTCTCTGTAGACCATTGATCTGGTGGAATTAGATGCTGCATGGTCTATCAGGCAGATGTTTCCTGCTGTAGGCTTCTCTTTTGTCACACACTCCCCAACAGAGATACTGCTGAGCTGACACACTCCATTCACATGTCAACCTCACACACACTCACACACATCTCCTGCTGTTAGACCTGTGTGTAGCGGATGATCTCACTCAGGTCGTAGCCCGTCACAGCGAAGGCGTAGCCGTCCCCGTCGCAGAACTTAGCCCCGCAGATCTGGGTGTCAGTCACACACTCGTTATACATGTGCACGATCTGGAGGGAGAGAGAGGGAGGCAGTCAATGTCTGTGTGTGCGTGGTGTCGTGAGGTCCCTCCCTGGTATGGTTTGAGAGGTTACCTCCACACTGTTAGTCTCTGGGGTCATGGTCAGATGCCACACTCTAACCAGAGAGTCCTCAGCAGCAGAAAGAAGCTTGGAGCACAAACACACAGACAGACATGGAAAATTATCCATTAGCATCAGAATTCACTCCCTTGCATTAAGATGTTTTGCCTTTCTACATGGATCTCTAGTAGCTTGCTTTAAAATCAGTTTGCATACAACTGGTGATAAACACAGTCCATTGTCTGGAGATAGATAGTCATATGGAAATTGCCAATCCCTCCCACTGCCCCATCCTGTCAGCATCTGGTGTTGACCTCACCAGGCCAGAGAAGGGGGCGATGTCCAAGGAGTAGATCCAGCGTGCGTGGGCGTTGACCTCTGCGTGGACGATCCCTGTCACGGCCTCGTAGAGACGGATCTGCCCTGTGCCATAGCCTGCCACCACGGTTCCCTTCCACAGCTTCACTGAGGAGCAGCTCATACTGGTACAAGAAGAGGGCAGAGGTGTTGAGGTTAGTGGTGGCATTTCCACAGATGCCAGGCCAATGGCAAGAGGAACTCATAACTACAAGGCCTCTATGGCCTTATCTGAAGAAGGGAGTTCAAATGTGGTTAAAAGATCCTACTGTCAGTAACTCACTTACTCGAAACCAGGGATCTTGTTGAGCAGCTGGAAGTCCTCTCCTGACTTCCACACACAGAGATTGCCAGAGTCGTCAGCACTCACCATGTCTGCAATGCACTCCTGGGGGAGGGAGAGCATCAACGACAGGGTCAATATCTAAAGCTGTGATTGATGCATATTGACAGACAACTACACCTTCATCTGTCTGTCGGTTCTACATGGTTACGGTTATTATCGAACATAACACTTGGCCCCAGATGGATAATGCTTTTCCGAAATTAACAACAGACACATACACATGGTGTTTGTGCATAGTACCAGGCTACCGGAACATTCTGAGGCCAAATCCGTGATGGACTCCTTGTGCTCCTCCAGCACCTCTGAGAGGGTGATGTTACTGCCTTTAATGGGGACGTCAAACACATGCATAGAGCCAGACGAGATGCCTGCAGAGAGAGAGAGAGAGAGAGAGAGAGATGAAATTGGCTGGGTTTTGGTCAACATCCTGTCAGGTCTGAAGTGATTGCAGGAGAGAGAGAGATATGAAATTGGCTGGGTTTTGGTCAACATCCTGTCAGGTCTGAAGTGATTGCAGGAGAGCGAGGGAGAGGCCTAGCTTGCCGTGCTCATTCTGTACTTACCCACACAGATGTATTTTTCCCGCACTGCTGCAATCCCTCGAGCAAACACTGCCTGGGCTGTGGGTACAGATCAGGATATATCATCAGCAGGGTCCTCTGAGCTCACACACTCAACCTACAGTACACCAAACTCCTCTCCATGGTAGACACCCCTCCATGGCAAAGACACCCATCCATGGTAAAGACACCCATCCATGGTAAAGACACCCATCCATGATAAAGACACCCATCCATGGTAAAGACACCCATTGTGTGCACTGGTAAGGGTTAGAGGAGACTCAGTATTTGTATATGGGGCAGAAGTTACCTGTTTGGGTTTCAGGCGTGTCCAGTGCATGCCAGTATACCATTATGGATCCATCTGACTCATACATCTGGAACACAGACACACCTGTCAAGACCTGACCAACAGGCGGACACCATTGTACAAGGCCACACACATGTTACAGGAGGCTGCTGAGGGGAGGACGGCTCATAATAATGTTTGGAACGGAGCGAATGGAATGATATCAAACACATAGAAACCATGTGTTTGATACCATTCCACTCCAGCCATTAACACAAGCCATCCTTCCAAATTTAGTTAACACCAACCTCCTGTGACACACAAGCACACACACACACACACACAATCCACTCACCTGGATGCCTTTCTGAGAGGTGAGCACCAGGATGTCACGAGATGGAAGGACACACCAGGCTGCCTGAAAGGAGAGACAGCAAGTTTCCCCTTCAACAAAATATCAAATACTGCACCAACTCATGTCCATCTAACATGGACATTAAAGAAGGAAGTAGACCCATATCATTCATGATCCACTGACACCCTCTTGGTCAGCGCTAATAACAGTCTACCTGCATGATGAGGGAGGAGCTGGTAGCTACGTTGGCCTCTTTGGACTGCAGCTGGCGGTGGGAGTAGTTGAGTCCGTCCCAAGAAGCACTGACCATATTGACCATGTTGGCGTGTACCACTGTGAAATAGGTCAGGCTCCGCGGGGCTATGCGCAGCACGCTCAGGTTGTTGTATAGCGCAGACGCACTGCTTTTCATCTGAATGCTCTTCTCTTTGTGGTACATCTTTCAATCTTATCAATTCAATTGGGTAAAAAGGGAGAGTGCAAATAGTGTACTTAATGACGACAATTCTGGGGAACAATGAGAAATAAAGCTGGTTAGCATTGCAGTGTGTGCCAGTATGTCGCTGTGTCTCCGAGTTGGGTGAGATGTGGGAAAAGAGGTAGCGTAAAATATGTCATACCAAAACACACAATGGCAGCTACATAATGTTGCCCAACGTGAAGATTGTCATTCTCATTGAGCAAGTTCAGCGAACATGCTGACCTACTAGCCAGCTAACGTTAGTCATCCAAATGATTTTTGACCATGCCACACTGGGCCCTTGAATCAAGCTAGCTGTATAGCTAATCAGCTTGACATGCACTCCTATGAATTGGAAGACGTTAGAAGCCATCTAGTTATCAGTCTAGCCATTGCCGGCAAAGTTACCTAACGGATACGTTACATCAATTAGGAACTAAGTTAGTTAGCTAATGTAATGCAATTCAGCAAAATGTAGTTAGTTAGCTAATGTATTGCAATTCAGCAAACATAAATAGTTAGCTAAAGTCGCCTTTAAAAGTCTATTCATCTTTCTTACGCTAGCTAGCTAACGTTGGCTAGCTACTGCTAGCAAGCCTAAGCTTGGAGGCAAGTATTGTCGAACAGAATACCGTATTGTGAACTAACGTTAGATTCTATCATATATTCTGCTATTCGCTAGATAAATACAGTTAGCAATATTATATGTTACGTTATTCATTCATCAACAAGTGCTAAATAGATTGCATTTCATTTAGCGAGGAGGAGATTACCATTGCGCGTCCTTTGCAGCCATAGTGACAGCTCCACCTTTGCGTGAAACGTCATACGTTTTGTGTACACAAAAAAAAGGTAGTGGCGTTTTCAGTTGCCAAGCAATCCTGTCCTTTTGGGTTGGAAAAAAGTAGGGCAACGAGAGAAGTGTTCTTATTCTTCTCCCATCAGATTGAAGACAAAGATTTTCAGCCTGCTCTTTGTTTAAGGTACCTAAATATTGTTATCTAGATTAGAAAGTAACCTTGTTATGTTTGTTGATGCATTGCTTCACTTGGCTAGGTTGTTCAATCACTGCAGGCAGCTTCAAAGATGTTTCACTTCTTGTCCAATACAAAGTGGTGGTTCAGAATTATTGTTATTGTTGCACTCAGCAGACAGTCTGGTGTGTTTCAAGAAAGTGATAACTCTCTCCAAATAGAAAACCCACCAAGAAGGCCTATTGTAACCTCATCCATAAAACATAAATGTACAAATTAATCTAGTACTTTTGAAGGGAGTGAGAGTAGAAAAGGACACGATTCTGAACCAGAACGTTATTGCTTTGAATGGCTGCACATTTAATAGTATCCTACATCTTTTTTTCACTCACACAATTCTTATCTAACCTCAGCAAAATAAGAAACGTCCCTTTTTCAGGACCGTGTCTTTCGAAGATAATTAGTAAAAATCTAAATAACTTCACAGATCTTCATTGTAAAGGGTTTAAACGTGGTTTCCCATGCTTGTTCAATGAACAATAAACAATTAATGAACATGCACCTGTGGAACGGTCTTTAAGACACTAACAGCTTACAGACGGTAGGTAATTAACGTCACAGTTTATAAAAACTTAGGACACTAAAGAGGCCTTTCTACTGACTCTGAAAAACACCAAAAGAAAGATGCCCAGGGTCCCTGCTCATCTGTGTGAACGTGCCTTAGGCATGCTGCAAGGAGGCATGAGGACTGCAGATGTGGGCAGGGCAATAAATTGCAATGTCCGTACTGTGAGACGCCTAAGACAGCACTACAGGGAGACAGGACGAGCAGCTGATCATTCTCGCAGTGGCAGACCATGTGTAACAACACCTGCACAGGATCGGTACATCTGAACATCACACCTGCGGGACAGGTACAGGATGGCAACAACAACTGCCCGAGTTACACCAGGAATGCACAATCCCTCCATCAGTGCTCAGATTGTCCGCAATAGGCTGAGAGAGGCTGGACTGAGGGCTTGTAGGCCTGTTGTAAGGCAGGTCCTGGCAAAAAGTGCTCTTCACTGACAAGTCTCGGTTTTGTCTCACCAGGGGTGATGGTCGGATTCGCGTTTATCGACGAAGGAATGAGCATTATACCGAGGCCTGTACTCAGGAGCGGGATCGATTTGGAGGTGGAGGGTCCGTCATGGTCTGAGGCGATGTGTCACAACATCATCGGACTGAGCGTGTTGTCATTGCAGGCAATCTCAACGCTGTGCGTTACAGGGAAGACATCCTCCTCCCTCATGTGGTATCCTTCCTACAAGTTCACCCTGACATGACCCTCCAGCATGACAATGCCACCAGCCATACTGCTCGTTCTGTGCGTGATTTCCTGCAAGACAGGAATGTCAGTGTTCTACCATGGCCAGCGAAGAGCCCGGATCTCAAACCCATTGAGCACCCTCTGGGACCTGTTGGATCGGAGGGTGAGGGCTAGGGCCATTCCCCCCAGAAATGTCAGAGAACTTGCAGGTGCCTTGGTGGAAGAGTGGGATAACATCTCACAGCAAGAACTGGCAAATCTGGTGCAGTCCATGAGGAGGAGATGCACTGCAGTACTTAATGCAGCTGGTGGCCACACCAGATACTGACTGTTACTTTAGATTTGGACCCTCCCTTTGTTCAGGGACCATTTCTGGTTAGTCACATGTCTGTGGAACTTGTTCAGTTCATGTCTCAGTTGTTGAATCTTGTTATTTTCATACAAATATTTACACATGTTAAGTTTGCTGAAAATAAACGCAGTTGACAGTAAGAGGACTTTTCTTTTTGTGGCTTATGTGCTTACTCAGGCTCCCGGCAAAGATGTCCCGCGCTGCATCAAAATCCCGTGCTGAGAAGGGGCGCACCAACTCTGCTCCTGCACCCCCCCCTCCTCCTTCCCAGAGTCCAGATGTGGTGGACATTGTCCCGGGCCGCCTGACAGAGTCTAACTGGGTGTCCATGCTAGTGCAGGAGGAAGGAGAGGAGGTGGTGGTGGAGGTCCTGTATGAATTCATGAACCATATCATGGAGAAATGTTACGCTGTGTACCTCCAGAGACAGGTGAGGCCTTACGTTCACAGGTGGACACTACCTGTGTCAGACAGTAGTCGGATACATTCACTGTGCAGAGATGACATTCTGATTTTGTTTCAAACAAATATTAATAAATGTACTGTAGCCAATGAAGAATCCTTCAGTTTACGTGGCTTATCAGTTTAATGTGGGCAGTATACAGTGCATTCGGAAAATACTCAGACACCTTCCATTTGTCCACATTATGTTATGTTACAGCCTTATTCTAAAATGGATTAAATAAAAATAAATGTTCATCAATCTACACACCATACCCCATAATGACAAAGCGAAAACAGGTTTTTAGAAATGTTTACAAATGTATTAAAACAGATACCTTATTTATATAAGTATTCAGACCCTTTGCTATACGACTCGAAATTGAGCTCAGGTGCATCCTGTTTCCATTGAGATGTTTCTATAACTTGACGGGAGTCCACCTGTGGTAAATGAAATTGTTTGGACATGATTTGGAAAGGCACACACCTGTCTATATAAGGTCCCACAGTTGACAGTGCATGTCAGAGCAAAAACCAAGCCATGAGGTCGAAGGAGCCAGCTCCTAGAGCTGGCTGCCCGGCCAAACTGAGCAATCAGAGGAGAAGGGCCTTGGTCAGGGAGGAGACCAAGAACCCGATTTCACTCTGACAGAGCCCCAGAGTTCCTCTGTGAAGATGGGAGAACCTTCCAGAAGGAAAACCAATACTGCAGCACTCCACCAATCAGGCCTTTATGGTAGAGTGGCCAGACGGAAGCCACTCCTCAGTAAAAGGCACATGACATCCCACTTGGGAAGACTCTCAGACCATGCGAAACAAGATTCTCTGGTCTGCTGAAACCAAGATTTAACTCTTTGGTCTGAATACCAAGCGTCACGTCTGGAAGAAACCTGGCATCATCCCTATGGTGAAGCATGGTGGTGGCAGCATCATGCTGTGGGGATGTTTTTCAGTGGTAGGGACTGGGAGACTAGTCAGGATCAAGGAAAATATGAAAGGCGCAAAGTACAGAGAGATCCTTGATGAAAACCTGCTCCAGAGCACTCAGGAACTCAGACTGGTGCAAAGGTTCACCTTCCAACAGGACAACAACCATAAGCACACAGCCAAGATAATGCAGGAGTGGCTTCAGGACAAGTCTCTGAATGGCCTTGAGTGGCCCAGCCAGAGTCCGGACTTCAACCTGATCGAACATCTCTGGAGAGACCTGAAAATAGCTGTGCAGCGACGCTCCCCATCCAACCTGACAGAGCTTGAGAGGATCTGTAGAGAAGAATGGGAGAAACTCCCCAAATAAAAGTGTGCCAAGCTTGTAGCGTCATAGCCAAAAAGGCTGTAATCGCTGCTCAAGGTGCTTCAACAAAGTACTGAGTAAAGGGTCCGAATACTTATGTAAATGTGATATTTTTATTTTCTAAAAACCTGTTTTTGCTTTGTCATTATGGGGTATTGTGTGTAGTTTGATGAGGGCACAACACAATTTAATCCACTTTAAAATAGGCTGTAATGTAACAAAGTGTGGAAAATGTCAAGGGGCCTGAATACTTTCCGAATGCACTGTATATACGATTGATTTAATCAATTCACTTTACAATAAGTGCCTTCCTTTGCTCAGAGGATCAGATGCACTGTTTCAATCTGGCTGGTGACCAATTTCCCTTTACTATCCTCTCACCAATAATGCTACTAATTCTTTACTGGACTGAAATTGAAATGTCTCCTCTCTAGCCAGAGTTATTCACAACGTCTTGGGCCCGAGATTCTTTGGTGCAGATTCTGGAGTGGCAGTTCCTGGTCCAGGATGAGGGGGAAGGACCAGACAGTGCCCCCTCCTGGGAAGAAGATTCAGAGCCCCTGCCGTCAACTACAGACTCCTGGGCACAAGGCTGTGTGCAGGTTCTGCAAGTCAAGCCAACAAAATACCCTTCTCCCCTACAGGTAGCTCTGAACAATACTCCATCGAGCTGCATTGTGTTTCCACTCTAACAAGTCTACCTGGAAATAAGCCAAAATGTCAAGGATATATCTAGCAGTAAATATGTAGTAGTAAAGGAAGTAGATAACTCCATGAAGTATATTGTTTGAAGCTAGTTGCTTGCTTACTGGTGAGTGGCCGGTGTAATGCTAATACCTGAAAGTGAATCATTTAATCATAATAATGTAATCTAACACATCTCTGGTGTTTTCCTCCAGAGGTCCACTCCGGTTGGTGAGGCGGCTGGACGGACAGGTCATAGGGCCAATCACAAGACTCACACAGTGAGCCAGCTTAGTTCCTCTCCCAAGCATTCCAGAAAAGACAGAAAAGCCAGAGAGCCACCAGGTTTTAGGGGTTTCAAACTATCCCCTGCTCCCCCACCCATAACTGAGGGAGGGACCTGGAGGCAGCATCACACATCACCCACCACTCCTACAGAGGACTACCTGCAGTCTCCAAGGCATTCTCTGAACAGCTCAGTGACTGAGGAAGAAGAGTATGTAGAGACATGCCCAAACATTTCTGTCCAAAGTGCTAAGCTCCACCCTCAGCGTGGAGGCTTCCCATCCTTGCGGAGACTGGATCTTGCCCGTCTTCCACGCCATCGTGTCTGGCCCCAATATGAAGTGCTGGATGCCAGTCCCTCAAAGCGCCATCCATTGAGAACCCGAGGTCCACTGGCAGCAGGGCAGAATCTTGAGAAACAACACACCACACAGACAAAGGCAATGAAACCCTTGACCAACGACAAAGGCCCATCCATGGCCCAGAGGAGAAGTCCCCTGACTGGGGCAGTCTGTCTGACCATTAAAAGGAGGAGTATTCCGCATGGGGGCAACAGTGAGGGGATTGTACCCTTCTCTGGCACCCTGATGCTTGATAGCATGGAGCTGGCCCCTGGGGTCACTCTCAAAGGCCCCCAGGGGACCCGTTTCAGCCCCCTCAAAGGATGCGCAGCCCAGCTAGAGCACAGCGCAGAGCTGAGGCCCATACGGAACAATCTGCCTGTGCCACTGTTTTCCCTGGAGCAGCTGATGTCTGGACCAGACCCTCAGGTCAACACACTGAATTGACACCAACTGGGCCATTACTCAAGAACTTTGGGAAGGTCAATTACTGAAGACAAAATAATGGGATCCATTTCATGACAATAACTTCAAGAATGAAAGAAATGTACAAATTGTTGAGATTAAATAACGTTAAAAAATATATATTTATTTTAAAATGTGTAATTTTCCAGTGATTTCTACATACAATGAAAGTAGACATTTGAGTTAACTTCACTATTCCCAACTAATCAGATATTTGATGCTCCATAGTGGAGCAGTAGGCCATATGTGGGCTTTCAGACTGAGGCAGAAAGGCATTTTTTTTCAATGCTATGAGTAAATATAACAAGATGGCACGGTGTCATATATATTGCTCGAATTGTCATAAATTGACAGTATTATTTGCAAATCAAGTTTATCTTCGTGTGCGCTCTTTGCTGCTAGAAACCTAGTACTGCAATGGCGACACCACGTGACTAATGCGGAACAACAACAAACGTGAAAATTGAATTTGTTGCATTCAAGAAGCCCTTGTTGGACGACAGTCACTTCCCTGAATAAATGCCTCTCGTCAGCACCAAGTCAAGCAGCAGCAGTTAATGTCGTAATAATTATAATTTTTATATTGATGTACGCGATGTATGGAACATGGTTAGTTCTCCTTATACTTTCCCAAACGCATGGACATTGTATGTGCCAAAATCGTACCACAAACTTCAGACCCAACATTGTGATGGTGATGTCCGATGCATTTGTAAGTACTGCCACTTTGACATTTTGTAAATATTTTCGTTTTACACAACATTCTCATGAGATTTTGTGTGGATTACATTGAAATATAACTTTCCTGATGATTGATAAGTTGTTTCCACCAGTGAGTTTTAACAAGATTTAAGCCTTCTGACATTATCAGATATGTCTATATCCTGAGAAATGTTTTTGTTACTTACAACCTCATGCTAATCGCATTAGCATACGTTAGCTCAACCATCCCGTGGAGTTGTAATATCCCTAGTTAATTTATCACTGCTCTGATAAGGTTGGAGGGTGGTCATGGATCAGTAATTATCAATAGAGACATAGTAGATGCTCTGTTACTACCTCAAAGAAGGGAGAAAGAATTAGGAAGGATGTTTTTTTAAAGGTATTCAAACTCTTTATTTCCCTCTTGCTGAAGGATGGGCGGCTGACCTTTGACCCTGGGAGTAGGGTGGTCCAGTTACCATACTTAAACTATCTCCGGGAGCTAGGCACTGTCTTCATCAATGCCTACACCAATTCTCCAATCTGTTGCCCCTCAAGAGCAGGTAAAATGTTGGTGTGCATTTGTATGGAAGACCTCAAGTCAACAGCAGATCATTGGTCAATAATGTGGGCTATGTTACGATCCATTCACAACATACAGAACAAGAAGTTGAATTGCATAATGCTGGTGGATGACTCTGATTCCAATAGTTTGTGAGTAACAGACATGTTCAGTACAAAGGAATGGAATGTAACCAGCTCAAATTGTATTCAAACTCAAACAATACTACAACTGCATTTCAATCCAGTGGCCACCATAGGTCCATGGAAGGAAACATTTCACGGTCTGTTGTATGTTGATTATTTTTCTCAGCTATGTGGAGTGGTCACTTTGTCCATTTAACTGAGTCCTGGAATAATTATAAGTGCCTGGACCCCAATGCCACAACGTGGATGGACATGCTCCAACAGAATGGCTATAACACCTTGAGTGTTGGGAAGCTGGACTATACTTCAGGAAGTCACTCTGTCAGGTGGGTGGGCACTGCAGTGAGTCATGAATGTCGAACATACCCTCGTAAAACTGACTATCCTAACGATCCTTGACTTTGGCGATGTCTTTTACAAAATAACCTCCAAAATAGCGCTTCAGCAGGTATATTTCACTGGTCATCCCCAAAGCCAACACCTCCTTTGGCAGCCTTTCCTTCCAGTTCTCTGCTGCCAATGACTGGAACGAATTGCAAAAATCACTGAAGCTGGAGATTTACAACTCCCTCACTAACTTTAAGCATTTCTGTCAGTGCAGTTTACTGTACCTGTACACAGCCCATCTGTAAATAGCCCACCCAACTACCTCATCCCCAGTATCTCTACTTGCACATCTATCACTCTAGTGTTAACGCTAAATTGTAGTTATTTTGCCACTATGGCCTATTTATTGCCTTACCTCCTTAACCTTACTACATTTGCACACACTGTACTTAGCTTTTTCTATTGTGTTATTGACTGTACATTTGTTTATCGCATGTGTAACTCTGTGTTGTTGTTTTTGTCGCAATGCTTTGCTTTATCTTGGCCAGGTCGCAGTTGTAAATTAGAACTTGTGTGGCCTACTGGCCTACCTGGTTAAATAAAGGTGAAATAAATTTAAATAAATAATAATAATTTATAACAGAGCTGACAGCATCATTTTACAGGAAACCGTGAGCTCACTTAAAGTAGCCAGTCTTGTAATGCTAAGAGATGCAGAGACTTTATGTGTAGATAGATAGGCTTGTGCATGGAAATGTTCTATTCAGTCTCATTTTCCCCAAATGTGAACAGTCCCTTGATTTCTGACTCATGTCTTTATTTAGGCCTATGTTTTTTCCCTCGTGTCAAGTTTGGTAATGTCACATTTTTATGATGTGTGTATTTCCACTCCAGTAATCGTGTGGAGGCATGGACGCGAGATGTGCCTTTCCTTCTGCGGCAAGAGGGCCGGCCGGTGATAGACCTGGTTGGGGACGCGTCCACAACGAGAGTCATGACCAAGGACTGGAGAACCACGGACATTGCCACCCAGTGGATCCGCCACAAAGCTGCAGCTCTCTCCCAGCCTTTCGCCCTCTACCTGGGCCTGAACCTGCCACACCCTTACGTCACAGACTCCTTGGGGCCCAACGCTGGGGGGTCCACCTTCCGCACCTCTCCTTACTGGCTCGAAAAGGCACGTTCTCTTCAAGAATTACTACTAGTTCCTATTTACAATTTTATAGCAGTCATGTGTCATGTTAGCAGTCTAGCTTTGTTTTAACTGTGCTAACCAAATGTTGATACATCTTCAGAAGCATTCGACTTTACTCTAGATTGTCAAACCATGTTGATTGATTCCCATCTGCAGTCTGCGCTTGTGTTCCATTTCGCAGCATGTGTAATAAGGAGCTGCTGTCCACACACAGGTGATGCCTGAATTCATCTCTATTCCAAAATGGCTGCCATTGTCCGACATGCACCCTGTGGACTACTACTCCACCTTCACCAAGAACTGCAGTGGGAACTTCACAGAGCAGGAGGTCAGAAAGATACGGGCCTTCTACTACGCTATGTGTGCCGAAACAGATGCCATGCTGGGTTAGTGGTGACTTAATTGTTTGTGTCTGGAATTTCATTTGGCCAAATGTGTACATCCGTACAATGTTTTACAGTGTTGCAGAATGTGGTGTTCAGCAATGGACAGTTTAGCAGCTACTGGTGTTATACTGGTTTATTGCAGATGTATTGCTGTTGGTAGTAAAACATCTAGCCACGTGCCAGCCAGGCAGCCACCAACCATAGGATGTTCTGCAACCTTGTGCAACTCAATCAGTTTTCATGCAAATCAAATGTTATTTGTCACATACACATGGTTAGCAGATGTTAATGCGAGTGTAGCGAAATGCTTGTGCTTCTAGTTCTGACAATGCAGTAATAACCAACGAGTAATCTAACCTAACAATTCCACAACTACTACCTTATACACACAAGTGTAAAGGGATAAAGAATATGTACATAAAGATATATGAATGAGTGATGGTACAGAACGGCATAGGCAAGATGCAGTAGATGGTATCGAGTACAGTATATACATATGAGATGAGTAATGTAGGGTATGTAAACAAAGTGGCATAGTTTAAAGTGGCTAGTGATACATGTACTACATAAAGATGCAGTAGATGATATAGAGTACAGTATATACATATACATATGAGATGAGTAATGTAGGGTATGTAAACATTATATTAAGTGGCATTGTTTAAAGTGGCTAGTGATACATTTTTTTACATGTATGGCAGCAGCCACTCAATGTTAGTGGTTGGTGGCTGTTTAACAGTCTGATGGCCTTGAGATAGAAGCTGTTTTTCAGTGTCTCGGTCCCTGCTTTGATACACCTGTACTGACCTCGCCTTCTGGATGATAGCGGGGTGAACAGGCAGTGGCTCGGGTGGTTGTTGTCCTTGATGATCTTTATGGCCTTCCTGTGACATCGGGTGGTGTAGGTGTCCTGGAGGGCAGGTAGTTTGTCCCCGGTGATGCGTTGTGCAGACCTCACTACCCTCTGGAGAGCCTTACGGTTGTGGGCGGAGCAGTTGCCGTACCAGGCGGTGATACAGCCCGACAGGATGCTCTCGATTGTGCATCTGTAGAAGTTTGTGAGTGCTTTTGGTGACAAGCCGAATTTCGTCAGCCTCCTGAGTTTGAAGAGGCGCTGCTGCGCCTTCTTCACAACGCTGTCTGTGTGGGTGGACCAATTCAGTTTGTCCGTGATGTGTACGCCGAGGAACTTAAAACTTACTAACCTCTCCACTACTGTCCCGTCGATGTGGATAGGGGGGTGCTCCCTCTGCTGTTTCCTGAAGTCCACAATCATCTCCTTTGTTTTGTTGACGTTGAGTGTGAGGTTATTTTCCTGACACCACACTCCGAGGGCCCTCACCTTCTCCCTGTAGGCCGTCTCATCGTTGGTAATCAAGCCTACCACTGTAGTGTCGTCCGCAAACTTGATGATTGAGTTGGAGGCGTGCATGGCCACGCAGTCGTGGGTGAACAGGGAGTACAGGAGAGGGCTCAGAACGCACCCTTGTGGGGCCCCAGTGTTGAGGATCAGCGGGGTGGAAATGTTGTTACCTACCCTCACCACCTGGGGGCGGCCCGTCAGGTAGTCCAGTACCCAGTTGCACAGGGCGAGGTCGAGACCCAGGGTCTCAAGCTTGATGACGAGTTTGGAGGGCACTATGGTGTTAAATGCTGAGCTGTAGTCGATGAACAGCATTCTCACATAGGTATTCCTCTTGTCCAGATGGGTTAGGGTAGTGTGCAGTGTGGTTGCAATTGCGTCATCTGTGGACCTATTGGGGCGGTAAGCAAATTGGAGTGGGTCTAGGGTGTCAGGTAGGGTGGAGGTGATATGGTCCTTGACTCATCTCTCAAAGCACTTCATGATGACGGAAGTGAGTGCTACGGGGCGGTAGTCGTTTAGCTCAGTTACCTTAGCTTTCTTGGGAACAGGAACAATGGTGGCCCTCTTGAAGCATGTGGGAACAGCAGACTGGGATAAGGATTGATTGAATATGTCCGTAAACACACCAGCCATACGGTCTGCACATGCTCTGAGGACACGGCTGGGGATGCCGTCTGGGCCTGCAGCCTTGTGAGGGTTTACACGTTTAAATGTTTTACTCACGTCGGCTGCAGTGAAGGAGAGTCTGCAGGTTTTGGTAGCGGGCCGTGTCAGTGGCACTGTATTGTCCTCAAAGCGGGCAAAAAAGTTATTTAGTCTGTCTGGGAGCAAGACATCCTGGTCCGCGACAGGGCTGGTTTTCTTTTTGTAATCCGTGATTGACTGTAGACCCTGCCACATACCTCTTGTGTCTTAGTCGTTGAATTGCGACTACTTTGTCTCTATACTGACGCTTAGCTTGTTTGATTGCCTTGCGGAGGGAATAGCTACACTGTTTGTATTCGGTCATGTATTCGGTCATACATTGATTGATTAGGTCTAAAACATTCTTGGCAAAAAAAAACTGTTTTCAAATGTAGTTTGGAAGTTGAATAAGTAGTCCCTTACATTACACACTTCTACTACCCCTTGAATGTAATCCCAACAGACACTCATTCTGTGGCGGTCCGTGCTATCTGGGATCCTTGCAATGTCCCTACTCCATTTGATGTTGATATTTTAAAATAGTTAAAGTTAGGTAAGGGTTCAGGGTAGGGATGTTCGAAGGATCCCAGAGAGCACTAACCATTCTGTGGCTGCGCTACTCTCTGTGGTCCTTCTAGGCCAGATGATCTCAGCTTTGCGGGACACAGGCTTGCTGGACACCACAGTGCTGCTATTCACGTCTGACCACGGCGACCTGGCCATGGAGCACCGACAGTTCTACAAGATGTCCATGTTTGAGGGCAGCTCCCATGTCCCCCTGCTCATCATGGGGCCTGGGGTGAAGTCTGGCTTGCGGCTGAGTCAGCCAGTGTCCTTGGTGGACATCTATCCCACTGTGCTGGGTAAGTACAGGAGTATATCCGGGTCAGAAGCACAGGGCTCGATGATGGAGGGATTCAAAGGGTTGTTACACATCCTGGTCAGTAAACTGGTTCCATTCCACATACCTGTTTGCAGAGATGGCAGGCGTAGCAGTGCCAGGTGGCCTTAGTGGTCATTCACTCCTGCCTTTGCTGTCTCAGTCTGCTGCCCGGCCCGCACGGCCTCGCCCAGACTGGGTATTGAGTGAATACCACGGTTGCAATGCCAACGCCTCCACCTATATGTTGAGGGAGGGCCGGTGGAAGTACATTACCTACGCAGATGGTGTGAGTGTCCCCCCGCAGCTATTCGGTGAGTGTGTGTGTGTGTGTGTGTGTGTGTGTGTCCCGCACTGAAAGATTACTGGAGGAAAGAGGGTTTAGTTTTTTTTTTAATCCCCCATCATTACTTATCAGCATGTAAATTACACATGTTCCAATATCTAATCCTTTTATTTAGTGGATAAAGATGATTTGGAACAGTACCACTACTGTGTGTACTTGGTATGTGATTTTTAAGCATAGCCACATATCTTTTGGCATTATTTATCTGTCAACTGACTTCCCTAGTTAAATAAAGGTTAAATAAATATGTCATGTCATTCCCCACTAAAACCTTTGCCAGAATGTTCCCTCAGGTGCAGCCCTCCCTCAGCCGCAGGGTCTACGTAGATCAAATCTCTGCAACCTTTCCTCTTGTAACACTTAATGTCTCTCTCCCCTGACAGACCTAACGGTGGACAAAGAGGAGCTTCACAATGTGGCGTCCAAATTCCCTGATGTGTGTCGTCACCTGGACAAGCTGCTGCGCAGCGTAGTAGACTACCCCCAAGTCTCTCAGGCAATCTGTCTCTACAGTAAGCAACAGTTTGCTGCATGGCGAAAGAGTCTTGGTGACAATTATACCCAAGTCATTGCAAACCTGCGTTGGCATCTGGACTGGCAAGAGGATGTGGAGAACAATGAGAAAGCCATCGATGAGTGGCTCATGACATCTGGGTTCTCTTCTGAAAAGCTCAAAGTATCTATGTTTTAACTGGCCTGCTGTATTAGAAAAGCACAAAAATAAAGATGTCATGCCAAACACGACTACCAATAACTGCACAATCCACAACAGTGCTGCAAACTGAAATGATAATTCTGGTCAAAATGTGAAAATGTTTATTTACTCTGGTAAGATTGTGGGTGGCAGGTATAGTAGTGTTAGGCTAGGAACCGAAAGGTCGCTGGTTTGAATACCCGAGGTGACGTGGTTACAAATCTTTCGATATGCCCTTAAGCAAGATACTTAATTTATGTCAGTGCTCCAGTGGCACGATACTACGGATGACCCTGTGAAACAATCCATTTCACTGCACCTATCCGGGGAGTATGTGACAATGAAACATAAAATAAATATATTGTATGTCTTGTAGAGTTTATTGTTTTGTATTATATTAACTTCTGGTCCTGGAGAGTTGTTGGCTTTTGTTCCAGCCCAGCAGTAAAGCTCTTGTAAATATTGGGTCGCATCAACCAAAGATTATGGATATACTGACAAAATACGTTTCTCCGCCCTAACAATGGGAATCGTTATCCACACGGGGCCAAGTTTCCTGCCAACCAGGACCTCTATACCAGGCGGTGTCTGAGGAAAGCCCTAAAAAATGTCAAAGACTCCAGCCACCCTAGTCATAGACTGTTCTCTCTGCTAACGCACGCAAGCGGTACCGGAGCGCCAAGTCTGGGTCCAAGAGGCTTCTAAAACAGCTTCTACCCCCAAGCCACAAGACTCTGTACCGGTACCCCCTGTATATAGCCTCGCTATTGTTATTTTACTGTTGCTCTTTAATTATTTCTTATTTTTGTAGATATTTTTCTTAACTGCATTGTTGGTTGAGGGCTTGTAAAGTAAGCATATCACTTGTTGTATACGGCGCATGTGACAAATACTATTTGATCTAGAGACAACTCCAATATAGTGTTTTTTTTCTCAAAGTTGCAGGGATGTCACATGTTTTACTTATATCAGTACACTCATAACTTAAGCATTACGAAACTTATTTTCGATTAAATAAACCTCACGTAGCAGATACGCCATACATTTTTTGTTGACCAAATTTGACCCTCATCGACCTCCATACAAAAACTCCCTGCTTGGTTGGCGAAACAACGGGGGAAAAAAATGCCACCTGCTGGAGGGAGAAAGGTTTTCCACCCAAGTTGTTGGGCCTCTCTTCCTCTGCATCCTTCCGTGTACGCTCATGCAACGCATCTTGAGTTAGATGGGCGGAGTTAAACGGAAATTACCCAATCGTAACACACAGTTCTGTGTCGTAATGCGCTAGGGTCTGACTGATCCTGTCCACACGTGAGAATTGTGCCGACAACTAAAAGTTGTCATATGCATGGAAATAAAACGATTGCCTATTGAACAACCAGTGAATAAATAAAATATGAAAGCAACAGCCAAGGAGCAGGTAACTTACATTATATAGTGTGAAGTTTTTCATTTTAGCATTAGGCAATGACGACTAGTACTTAGCTGCCAGCTAACGTTAGCATCGCACATTACATGTGTACTGTAACTCTTTATGTGTGGCTAACGTAACGGTAACATTAGCTAGCGGAGACAATATCTATTCGCTTAGTATTACAGATAACGTTAGTATTTGAAAGGTTTTCGGAATTTGAGTTATGACGAGTTTCTGTAGCTAGTCCAATTTATCTAGCCAACTATAGCTAGCCCATGCCTTTTTATCCACCATGCAGCCAATTTGATGCTAGTTAGTTTACTAGCTAGATCTCGCACTACAACATATTCTGATATGTGTGTTAACGTTACACATGATTCTCACGTTTTAAAGATGGAGCAATCAGAGTCTTCGCACGATGAGGAAGATGAGGGCCCGACCAGGGCCAAAAGGGGTAAGCCCGAGGTGCTCCAGAACGGGCTCCTCCGTCCCGTGAAGCTGTCGCGCGGTGACCTCTACAAACCTCCCACCGCAGATGAACTAAACCAGCTCAAGGAGGCCGAGAGCCTGTTCCACTGCAGCCTGCTCAAGATGCAGGTGAGACGGGGGTTAGGTATGGGTGGAGGTCGGTGGTTCATTCACAAATTAATCGTTTTCAAGAACATTGACATTGTGTGTTTGTACACACACGCCTACATTCCAGTATTTCTGATGAAGGGAGGACCACACGGCCACTTAGCAACATGACAGCAGTCTCAATGGTCCCATGCATGCATATACATATATATTTGTTAATCTCCCTCTGTCTCCCTGCCAATTCCAACAGATGGAGGAGCTGCTGAAGGAGGTTTCCCTGAGTGAGCGCAGGAAGCAGCTGATTGACTCTTTTGTCCAGAGTGTCACTGAGCAGCTCCAGACTGTACCACAGACTTCTGACATGGAGGTATGTCAGGGTGGTTCCAGGGGATTAGAAATAGTGGGAACTTGTTGTATTTGGTCTGACCTCAATGATCTCCAAAATGTTTGCCATTGATCTCTCTCTTGCTTTTCCCCCAGCTAAGTGACTTGTCATGGTTGTCAGGAGGGGTGAAGGTCCCCTTTGTCTTGGTGCCAAAGGCAGCCAAGGGCAAGTTTCACATGGCACCGCCCATATCTGTTACCATCATAGGCAGCTACCCACTGGGCACCTGCACCAAACCAGGCATTTCAGTTGATCTGGCAGTCGCTATTCCTGCTGTACGTAACGCCACACTGTTCACTCTGAACAATAAGAGTCAACATTTGGTCATACAACAGAAATAACAACATACGTCTATTCATGTATTATCTTCAGGATGTCCTGCACCCTAAAGATGCCTTAAACCAGAGGTACCCACGGAAGAGGGCGATTTACCTGGCAGGACTGGCACAACATCTTGCCGCCTCTCCCGCCATCGGGGCCATGCGGTACTCATGTCTCCATGGCAACCGCCTCCGTCCTATCCTGTTGCTTTCCCCTCCAGGTACCTAGCAACAGTGCTTCTACATCTGCATAGCTTGCTTTTTGGGGTTTTAGGCTGGGTTTCTGTATAGCACTTTGACATCGGCTGATGTTCAAAGGGATTCATGAATAGATTTGTTTGATTGAACAGTTGGTTCATTCTAAGGCCAAGTCTTGTAGAGCTTAAACCCTTTTTTCACGGTGTTCCTTAACTCAAAGCCTAGCTTGTTGTCGGCAAGCCCCTATTCACTACCTGTTCATGTACCTATTCACAATATTGTTTTGTGTGTGTCAGTAATGATTAAATGAAAGGGCCCCTTTTCCAGGCAAAGACTCCTCCAGTTTCACCTTGCGACTCCACGCCTGCCCTCCACCGGGCTTCTTCAAGCCCAGCCGCTTCCACCCCCAGAGGAACAACATCCGCACCGACTGGTATACTGGCCTGGGGAGCTCTCAGCCAGGTGAGGGCCTCAACTCAAACCAAGCAGCTTCGATATATTGTTTCCAAAAATACAGGTCTCTTCTGATTTAGGATGTTAATGGAAACTGATTGTTAAACGAGATGAGTGTTCCTTGTTGAGGGAGATGGTACACTAACCTGAATTACAGCTGTGCATTGGATAGATTCTTCACCTTTAAATCAGACTTGAGTCCACGTTCTCATCCATTCCTTTTCTGTCTGTATTTTTGGGCAGCGACAAGTGAGCCGCCCACTCCCCACTACAACAGCTCTGTTCTTGGGGACATGCTACCCAGGGCCCACCTGCAGTTCCTGACCGCTGTGAGCTCCCAGTGTGCCGCCTTTGCAGAGGGAGTGGCACTGCTCAAAGTGTGGCTCAGACAGAGGGAGCTGGCCCAGGTATGGGCCCCTGCACCACCACCCGCTCCCTCTCTATCAAGAGTTTTACTGGGCTGAATGAACCCAGTGCTTAAACTACTCTTTTTCTTCCGCCAGGGCGTTGGGTGTTTCAGTGGATTCCTTGGCTCCATGCTGCTGGCATACCTCCTCTCCTGCCACAGAGTCAGCAACACCATGACAGCCTACCAGCTGCTCCGCAACAGCCTGCATTTCCTGGGTAAGATGCATGAGGTCTCATCTCCTACCTGTCTGTCTACTCCTACTGTTGGAGTAACATTGCATGTACCATAAATACCATACCTGGTGTTATTGCAAAGTGTTTGGTGTTGATCTCATCACTACTCTGTTTAGAGCCGGTCTCATTGTCATCGCTTTCTTCTCAATCTCAGCTTTCAACGACCTGACCGAGAATGGAATTACCCTAGCCAAAGGCCCAGATTCAACAGCGGTGAGGCAGGACTAGTCCAAATGACTTTAAAGGAAAATGCCACCCAAAAACTATCTTTTGGCATTTGTTTTCCATTAGTCCTTTGTTGATATAGTCCCAAAATGTTTTTCATGTCAGCAATCAAGTTTTCAAGTTGTATAACTTTCGAAGTACAGCTGGTATGATCATCATGTGATGCAAAATGCATCATACCGGCTGTATTTCTGTATTTTGAATTGTATCTCTTAAACTCAATTTCTGACATGCAAAACATTTTGGGACAATATCAACAATGGACTAATGAAACAAATACAAGAAGCTAGTTTTTTGGGGGAATTTTTCTTTAGTAATAGAAGGAGTGCTTTTCTATTTTCTCCATTATGGGTCATAATCACATGTTCTTCTCCCCCTTGTTTTCTTTCGTTCCCTCCCTCAGCCCTCTCTCGCTGAGTTCCACACTGCTTTCCAGGTTGTTTTTGTCGACCCCTCTGGACACCTCAACATGTGTGCTGACATGACAGCCTGCACCTACAAACAGGTGAGTGCCCTGTGGCAAGGTGCCTTGAGATTGGCTGGATGGCAGTAACATGCCCTCTGATTGGTTGACTGTAGCTTGTTTGGCTCTCAGGTGCAGCACGAGGCTTCTCTGTCGCTGCAGTTTTGGGACGACCCCACCGTGGATGGATTCCATGCCCTACTCATGACCCCCAAGCCCATGATCAGGACCAGTGACCATGTCTTCCAGTAAGGCCTTGTTCGGAACACACGCTAGCACACACACATTTATTGTTCTCTTCTCTTGTATTAACTTTGACCCCTCCCTCCCCCATATTCTGTTTGTTCTCCTCTCCTGTGTGTCTCTGTCATCAGGCTGTGTGAGCTGGTCAAGCTGCAGGGCTGCTGTAAGAAACTCAACCTCCTCAGTGAACTCATGGACCACAGTGGAAACTACGTCCTCACCGCACTCCCCTTCATCCTCTCCCTCCTGCAACGAGGACTGGGCCAAAGAGTCCGCCTCCTCACCCACTCACTGACCCCTGACCCCGAGGTGAGCATTCTCCTGCTTTCTTTGATTTCCGTATGTTAAATAGTACTGAATGGTTTGTGTTCCTGTGTTTCACTTTGTAAAATGTGTGTGTGTGTGGTTGAGACAGGTTGTGTGTGTAATTCAGGTCTGTTGACTGGGACAGACTGGTCCAGTACGTTTAGAGAGAACTGTTTACTTGATAACGTTCCTAATGGGTAGTCTGGTTGGTGTGTGTAACAGTGTATGTTTGCTATGGCAGTGGCCGGTGGAGAGTGATGCTCCGAAGCACAACGCCCAGCCACCCCTGTCCTTTGGCCTGCTGCTTAACCCAGAACAGGCGGCCTCTGTACTGGAGAGAGGACCCCCAGCCGATAGTCCCAAGGTCTGTGTCTATTTCTTTCTTCGTGTTTCTGTGTTAACAATTAATACCATGTTTTCAAATGTGTCATCCAGTTGTGTGTGTGTCATTTGCACTGCTGTGTGCGTTTGTGCAGGCTGAGGAGTTCAGGCAGCTGTGGGGGTCTCGCTCTGAGCTGCGTCGGTTCCAGGACGGTGACATCACGGAGGCTGTGGTGTGGGAAGGAGAGACCACCTGTCAGAAGAGACTGGTCCCACGCCAGCTCATCACCCACCTGCTGCAGCTGTACGTACCTCACCACTCCTAAGCACAGATCTAGAATCAGATCATCCTACCTCCAATCCTAACCATAACCATTTTGGGGATGGATAAAGATCTGACCCTGTATCAGTCGGTTTAATTAAGAATTGTATTTTATTTAACCAGGTTGGCCAGTTGAGAACAAGTTCTCATTTACAACTGCAACCTGGCCAAGATAAAGCATAGCAGTGCGATAAAAACAACACAGAGTTACACATGGAATAAACAAACATACAGTCAATAACACAATAGAAAGTATATATACAGTGTGTGCAAATGGCGTGAGGAGGTTAGGCAATAAATAGGCCACGGTAGTGAAGTAATTACAATTTAGCAAATTAACACTGGAGTGATAGATGTGCAGATGATTATGTGCAAGTAGAAATACTGGTGTGCAAAAAAGTAAATCAAAACAATATGGAGATTAGGTAGGTAGATTGGATGGGCTTTTTACCAGGTGTGCTGTGTACAGCTGCAGCGATCAGTTAGCTGCTCAGACAGATGATGCTTAAATTTAGTGAGCGAGATATAAGTCTCCAACTTGCAATTCGTTCCAGTCATTGGCAGCAAAGAACTGGAAGGAAAGGCGGCCAAAGTAGGTGGTGTCTTTGGGGATGACCAGTGAGATATACCTGCTGGAGCGCATGCTACGGGTGGGTATTATGGTGACCAGTGAGTTGAGACAAGGCGTCGCTTTACCTAGCAAAGACTTATAGATGACCTGGAGCCAGTGGGTCTGGCGACGAATATGTAGCGAGGGCCAGCCGACGAGAGAATACAGGTTGCAGTGTGGGTAGTATATGGGTCTTTGGTGACAAAACGGACGGCACTGTGAAAGACTGCATCCAGTTTGGGATCACTACCCTTTTGTTTACCTGTCGGCCCCAGCCTCGAACACAGGTCCTGTATGTACCTAACTGACCCGCTCTGCCCATTTAATCGCCATTTACCCGTTGCTGTCTTAGCTTTCCTGATCAACACCTGCGATTGCTTTATGCCTCTCCAATGTCAATATGCCTTGCCTGCTGCTGTCTCATCTAGTTCTTATTGTTTTATTTCACTGTGGAGTCCTCAGTCCCACTCAAAATGTCTTAGATAGCTCTTTTGTCCCACCCTACACACATGCGGAGACCTCACCTGGCTTAATTGCTGCCTCCAGAGACGAAACCTCATGGTCACTCAATGCCTAGGTTTACCTCCACTGTACTTACATCCTACCATACCAATGTCTGTACATTATGCTCTGAATCTGTTCTACCACGCCCAGAAATCTACTTCTTTTATTCTCTGTTCCAAACACACTAGACAACCAGTTCTTCTAGCCTTTAGCCATACCCTTATCCTACTCCTCCTCTGGTGATGTAGAGGTTAAATCAGGCCCTGGAGCCCCCAGTTCCACTCCTATTCCCCAGGTGCTATCATTTGTTGATTTCTGTAACCGTAAAAGCCTTGGTTTCATGCATGTTAACATTAGAAGCCTCCTCCCTAAGTTTTTTTCACTGCTTTTGCACACTCTGCCAACCCTGATGTTCTAGCCGTGCCTGAATCCTGGCTTAGGAAGACAAAAAATTCTGAAATTTCCATCCCCAACTACAACATTTCTGTCAAGGTGGAACTGCCAAAGGGGGTGGAGTTAGCCTGCAGAGTTCTGTCATTCTATCCAGGTCTGTGCCCAAACAGTTAGAGCATCTACTTTTAAAAATCCACCTTTCCAGAAACAAGTCTCTCACTGTTGCCGCTTGTTATAGACCGCCCCCAGCTGTGCCCTGGACACCATATGTGAATAATGGCCCCCCATCTATCTTCAGAGTTTGTACTGTTAGGTGACCTAAACTGGGATATGCTTAACACCCCAGCCGTCCTTAAATCTAAGATAGGTGCCCTCAATCTCACACAAATTATCAAGGAACCTACCAGGTACAGCCCTAAATCCGTAAACATGGGCACCCTCATAGATATCATCCTGACCAACCTGCTCTCTAAATACACCTCCGCTGTCTTCAACCAGGATCTCAGCGATCACTGACTCATTGCCTGCGTGCGTTATGGATCCGTGGTCAAACGACCACGCTTATCACTGTCAAATGCTCCCTAAAACACTTCAGTGAGTAGGCCATTCTAATCGGCCTGGCCCGGGTATCCTGGAAGGATAATGACCTCATTCCGTCAGTAGAGGATGCCTGGTTATTCTTTAAAAGTGCTTTCCTCACCATCGTATATAAGCATGCCCCTTTTAAAAAAGTAGAACTAAGAACAGATATAGCCCTTGGTTCTCTCCAGGCTTGACTGCCCTTGACCAGCTTAAAAACATCCTGTGGTGTACTGCATTAGCACCAAATAGCACCTGCGAAATGCACATTTTCAGGGAAGTTAGGAACCAATATACACAGACAGTTAGGAAAGCAAAGGCTAGCTTTTTCAAAAAGAAATTGGCATCCTGTAGCACAAACTACAAAAGTTCTGGGATACTGTAAAGTCCATGGAGAATAAGAGCACCTCCTCCTCTAGACCCAAACTGTTACAGACCTATATCTATCTATATCTGTCTTTCTTTGAAAGCCAAGTAAACAAACAGATCACTGACCATTTCGAATCCCACCGTACATTCTCCGCTATGCAATCTGGTTTCCGAGCTGGTCATGGCTGCACCTCAGCCACGCTCAAGGTCCTAAACGATATCATAACCGCCATCGATAAAAGACAGTACTGTGCAGCCGTCTTCATTGACCTGGCCAAGGCTTTCGACTCTGTCAATCACCGCATTCTGATCGGCAGACTCAACATCCTTGGTTTCTCAAATGACTGCCTCGCCTGGTTCACCAACTACTTCTCAGATAGTTCAGTGTGTCAAATCGGAGGGCCTGTTGTCTGGACCTTTGGCAGTCTCCATGGGGGTGCCACAGGGTTCAGTTCTCAGGTCGGCTCTTTTCTCTGTATACTTCAATGATGTCGCTCTTGCTGCTGGTGATTTTCTGATCCACCTCTACGCAGACGACACCATTCTGTATTCTTCTGGCCCTTCTTTGGAGACTGTGTTAACAAACCTCCAGACGAGTAATACTAAATGCATGCTCTTCAACCTATCGCTGCCCCCGCCCGCCCATCTAGAATCACTACCCTGGACGGTTCTGACTTAGAATATGTGGACAACTACAAATACCTAGGTGTCTGGTTAGACTGTAAACTCTCCTTCCAGACTCACATTAAGCATCTCCAATCCAAAGTTAAATCTAGAATCAGCTTCCTATTTTGCAACAAAGCATCCTTCACTCATGCTGCCTAACACCCTCGTAAAACTGACTATCCTACCGATCCTTGACTTCGGCAATGTCATTTACAAAATAGCCTGCAACACTCAGCAAATTGGACACAGTCTATCACAGTGCCATCCGTTTTGCCACCAAAGCCCCATATACTACCCACCACTGCGACCTGTATGCGCTCGTTGCCTGACCCTTGCTTCATATTCGTCTCCAGGTCATATATAAGTCTTTGCATGGTAAAGCGACGCCTTGTCTCAGCTCACTGGTCACCATAGCAGCACCCACCCATAGTACGCGCTCCAGCAGGTATATTTCACTGGTCAACCCGAAAGCCAACCCCCCCTTTGGCCGCCTTTCCTTACAGTTCTCTGCTGCCAATGACTGGAACGAATTGCAAGAATCACTGAAGCTGGAGATTTACTTTTCCCTCACTAACTTTAAGCATCAGCTGTCAGAGCAGCTTACCGATCATTGCACCTGTACACACCCCAAATCTCTACGTGCACATCTATCACTCCAGTGTTTAATTACAATTTAGCAATTATTTCACCACTGTGGCCTATTTATTGCCTTACCTCCTTAATCTTACTACATTTGCACACACTATATATAGATTTTTCTATTGTGTCATTGACTGTACGTTTGTTTATCCCATGTATAACTCTGTTGTTTTTGTCGCACTGGTTTGCTTTATCTTGGCCAGGTCGCAGTTGCAAATGAGAACTTGTTCTCAGCTGGCCTACCTGGTTAAATAAAGGTGAAATAAATAAACCCTCTCCTATACTAGAAGGAAGGAGTAGGCTGAGCTGTTCATCAAAATGCTTGCATCCACACAAAGCCTCTTTGACAACTCTCCACCATCTTTTCATTGTATGATGTTGTGTTGGCTGTATGGGAAGTTCTGTTAGAAGCAGGTTTAAGAGAGGCTCCTTTCTCTTCTCCTCAGTCATGCAGATATACCAGAATCCTGTGTGAGATACATTGGAGGGATGCTGGATGATGTCATCAAAGTGGGACGTGAGGTAGTTCTGAGTTTTCTGTAGTAGTGCATCTTACTCTGGGTTGATGACCCCCTCCATACAAACTTTGACATCTGAAACCTGTTAAAGCTCTGTGTGTGTGTGTGTGTGTGTGTGTTCGCCAGGTGTGCAGTACTGGTGAGGAGGAGAGTCTGAAGGTGGTTCAGTCATATGATGATCTAAGCAGGAAGCTGTGGACGCTGGAGGGGCTTCCCTTGTCCATAACTTCAGTGCAGGGGGCCCACCCAGCCCTCCGCTACACCCAGGTAACCCCCCTAGCTACTGTACCCTACCTAGACCCCCCCCCCCCCCCTCCCCATTGACACATCTCAACAGGAGTGTATTCATTGGTGCAAAACCTAACAAAAGGGTTTGGCAACATGAGTTTCAGTTAGGTCACTACTCGTTAAGGCCTGTTTATTTCCATTTGGCTCCTAATCCACTCCAGCTCCTCCATGCAGCAGACGTTAACTAGCGAGTTGGAGATGGTTCATAATTTCAATGTTTGATTTGTGCTTCCTCCATCACACAGGTGTTCCCCCCAGTGCCCCTGAAGCTGGACTACTCATTCTTTGACAGAGAGAAGTTGTCCCGGTCACTGGTACCCCATGAGGTCAAACCTTGCCCTGTGTACATCACCCCTGTCCAAGGTACGGCACACCATTTCTTACGTGTGTGTGTATGGGGGGTGCATGTATTCATCAGTGCCTTGCGTTCATGTGTTGCGCTTACAATGCTGCCTGCCTTCATGTACTTGGCGGGACTGAACTTTTCTAGGCCTAGTTGTTAGTGTAATTAGGGTTCATACATTCTCTTCAACACAATGTGCAACAACAATCTCACCACAGTGAGGCAGCATTGTATTTGTAATTTGGATAGAATACTAATTCTTCCATTATGGTTGACTTTCCCATCAACCACATCCATCCATGCCTGTTGCTTGTAGCCTACCATTTAGGCTTATAATCCAACTCAATATGCAGGTTAATGCTCAACATTCTTCAATAATGAACACAGTAAGCAGTCAGTTAAACAATCTCAGCCTTCTTATAAAACGGTAATTTTGGAAGCAATATAATTATATGATGGCATGGGACTCGAGGCGTTAACTCATGCCAACCAATGAACGAAGAGCATAGCATTGCGTTTCTTAAAATACAAACAACCCTTCACCTTGGTATATTGGCAATATACCACAAACTCCTGAGGTGCCTTATTGCTATTATAAACTGGTTACCAATGTAATTAGAGCAGTAAAAATAATTGTTTTGTCATACCCGTAGTATTGGCTTTCAGCCCATCAGCATTCAGGGCTCGAACCATCCCGTTATAATAAGAACACACAGTGAGCTCCAAAAGAATTGAGACAGTCACATTTTTGTTGTTTTGGCTCAGTACTCCAGCGCTTTACTTTGGCTCTGCACTCCAGTGCATTATTCACAATTCATTCAGGACTATCTGTAATCATGGTAGCATCTACATTAATGGAGAAGTGTTTAGTGTTTCTATTGGCACAAATTTATCTGGAACACAACCAAAACAAACAGCAAATGCATCCAAACAAATTTGTAGGCACAAGCTTGAAGAAGACATTGTGCTGTTAATATGGGACCAAATACTTAACTTTTGACTGCTACAATACACAAGTGAATTTGGCCCAACACTTTTGGTCCCCTAAAATAAGGGGGGGGGGACTATGTACAAAAAGTGCTGTAATTTCTAAATGGTATAGATGAAAATACCCTCGGTCTGCACTTTAACCTCGTAGTCATTGTATCATTTAAAATCCGAAGTGCTGGAGTACAGAGACAAATATACACTAACGTTCTAAAGTATGGGGTCACTTAGAAATGTCCTTGTTTTTGAAAGTCGAGCACATTTTTTGTCCATTAAAATAACATCAAATTGATCAGAAATACATTGTAGACATCGTTAATGTTGTAAATGACTATTGTAGCTGGAAACGGCAGATTTTTTATGGAATATCTACCTAGGCGTTCAGAGGTCCATAATCAGCAACCATCACTCCTGTGTTCCAATGGCACGTTGTGTTAGCTAATCCAAGTTTATCATTTTAAAAGGCTAATTGATCACTAGAAAACCCTTTTGTAAATATGTTAGCACAGCTGAAAACTGTTGTGCTAATTAAAGAAGCAATTAAACTGGCCTTCTTTAGACTAGTTCTGTCTGGAGCGTCAGCATTTGTTGGTTTGATTACAGGCTCAAAATGGCCAGAAACAGAGCTTTCTTCTAAAATTCTTGTTTTGAGAAACTAAGGCTATTCCATGCGAGAAAATGCCAAGAAACTGAAGATCTCGTACAGCACTGTACTAGTCCCTTCACAGAACAGAGCAAACTGTCTCTAACCAGAATAGAAAGAGGAGTGGGAGGCTCCAGTGCACAACTGCACAAGAAGACCAGTACATTAGTGTCTAGTTTGAGAAACAGACGCCTCACAACTGGCAGCTTCATTAAATAGTATCCGCAAAACACCAGTCTCAACATCAACCGTGAAGAAGCTACTCCGGGATGCTGGCCTTCTAGGCAGAGTTCCTCTGTCCAGGGTCTGTGTTCTTTTGCTTATCTTAGTCTTTTCTTTTTATTGGCCAGTCTGAGATATGGCTTTTTCTTTGCAACTCTGCCTAGAAGGCCAGCATCCCAGTCGCCTCTTCACTGTTGACGTTGAGAATGGTGTTCTGCGGGTACTATTTAATGAAGCTGCCAGTCGAGGACTTGGAGGTGTCTGTTTCTCAATGTCTACACTGTAGACCATTTGATGTTAAATGTGCTTTTCTTTTAAGAACAAGGACATTTCTAAGTGACCCCAAACTTTTGAACGGTAGTGTATAATTGTCACTGGCCTAATACTTTTGTAGCTCACTGTAAATTCCAACAAGATTTGTTCAGCATAGAATATTGCGCATAATTGAGCAACACAAGATATAAGCAGCCTTTCGAAATGGCCAGTAGCTGACAGTAACAATAACAAATAGCACATCCAACTGGTTGCCAGGCGCACGGTCAAAATAATGAAAATACTTAAATGACAACAATGAATTGTTTAGCACCTAATTGTATATATACCTCTTGTCGGTATAGTTTTTTTTTTACCCCTTTTTCTCCCCAATTTTGTGGTATCCAATTGTTTTAGTAGCTACTATCTTGTCTCATCGCTACAACTCCCGTACGGGCTCGGGAGAGACGAAGGTTGAAAGTCATGCGTCCTCCGATACACAACCCAACCAAGCCGCACTGCTTCTTAATACAGCGCGCATCCAACCCGGAAGCCAGCCGCACCAATGTGTCGGAGGAAACACTGTGCACCTGGCACCCTTGGTTAGCACGCACTGCGCCCGGCCCGCCACAGGAGTCGCTGGTGCGCGATGAGACAAGGACATCCCTACCGGCCAAGCCCTCCCTAACCCGGACGACGCTAGGCCAATTGTGCGTCGCCCCACGGACCTCCCGGTCGCGGCCGGTTACGACAGAGCCTGGGCGCAAACCCAGAGTCTCTGATGGCACAGCTGGCACTGCAGTACAGCGCCCTTAACCACTGAGCCACCCGGGAGGCTTGGCTCTGAGGTTTGAAGAGTATTTCCTCCCAGGCAGCTCGTAGTCTACTGGGAGTCAATCATGTCCTTGAAGTCTTCTTTTCCACCCTGTGGAAGGAAACCATTTATTCCGCTATGTATTTGGTAAAAGCGTCTGTGCACCTCTACCGCCGTCTGTGCACCTCTACCGTCATCTGTGCACCTCTACCGCCGTCTGTTCACCTCTACCACCGTCTGTGTACCACCGTCTGTTCACCTCTACCGCCGTCTGTGTACCACCGTCTGTGCACCTCTACCACCGTCTGTGTACCACCGTCTGTTCACCTCTACCGCCGTCTGTGCACCTCTACCACCGTCTGTGCACCTCTACCACCGTCTGTGTACCACCGTCTGTGCACCTCTACCACCGTCTGTGCACCTCTACCACCGTCTGTGTACCACCGTCTGTTCACCTCTACCACCGTCTGTGCACCTCTACCACCGTCTGTGCACCTCTACCACCGTCTGTGCACCTCTACCACCGTCTGTGCACCTCTACCACCGTCTGTGCACCTCTACCACCGTCTGTTCACCTCTACCGCCGTCTGTTCACCTCTACCGCCGTCTGTGCACCTCTACCGCCGTCTGTTCACCTCTACCGCCGTCTGTTCACCTCTACCGCCGTCTGTTCACCTCTACCGCCGTCTGTGCACCACCGTCTGTTCACCTCTACCACCGCCTGTGTACCACCGTCTGTGCACCTCTACCACCGTCTGTGCACCTCTACCACCGTCTGTGTACCACCGTCTGTTCACCTCTACCGCCGTCTGTGCACCTCTACCACCATCTGTGCACCACCGTCTGTGCACCTCTACCACCGTCTGTGTACCACCGTCTGTGCACCTCTACCACCGTCTGTGTACCACCGTCTGTGCACCTCTACCACCGTCTGTGTACCACCGTCTGTGCACCTCTACCACCGTCTGTGTACCACCGTCTGTGCACCTCTACCACCGCCTGTGTACCACCGTCTGTGCACCTCTACCACCGTCTGTGTACCACCGTCTGTTCACCTCTACCACCGTCTGTGCACCTCTACCACCGTCTGTGCACTTCTACCACCGTCTGTGCACCTCTATCACCGTCTGTGTACCACCGTCTGTTCACCTCTACCACCGTCTATGCACCTCTACCACCGTCTGTGCACCTCTACCACCGTCTGTGCACCTCTACCACCGTCTATGCACCTCTACCACCGTCTGTGCACCTCTACCACTGGGTCCTTTGCTTTTTGTTTTTGGATAGTTTTGTAAAAGCCCTAATAATTGTCAGCTGTGATGGAGACTGGGTTGGCCCCAGTGCTGTGGTCCTGAGGCCTGCGTAGTTCAGAGCCTGGTGTACCCTGAGGTAGGAGGGCACATTTTATGTATTGCCTTTTGCTGTTATTGCCTTCGGTCAAATCTAACAAATGACCTCTGTTAAATCCTTGGGTTCCCCTTTCTCGTTGGTTCTAAAGCCGAAATGTATCCAAAAAGGGACGGTGGTGTTTTTCCCGACACCAGATCTGCCATTTTCACTCTTCCTCTCTATTATCTTACTAAAGGTAGAAGAGGTCACGTGACCCAAAACGTTAGTAGGCTTTATGACCCCTTCCACTCTGTCGAGAGGTGTAATTTGATCCCCTCACCTCACTCACATTGATGTGATTTAGCAAACAGCGCAAAAAACAACAACTTTTAGAACGTTAGAGTACAAACTAACTGAAAAATCAGACCAATGGTGCCGTCAAATATCCCGGTTTATGATCTATACGGCATACTGCCCAAGCCTAGTGGGTACTGTACAGACCTGAAGTGTTTTGTTGTGGATCCAGAGAAGGTATGCTATTTGTGTGTTTTCTACTATGAACCCTTCTCGCTTGCCTTCTCCTGTTGTAGTGATCTGCCACATGGAGGGCAGTGGGAAGTGGCCTCATGACCGAGTGGCCATCCGCCACATTAAAGCAGCCTTCCACATCAGCCTGGGAGAACTGTTAACCCAACACCACCACTACACCTGCCAGCCCAGTCCCACACACCTGGATGTGTGGAAGGTATATGCCCCCCTCTCTCTCTCTCTCTCTCTCTGTGTGGGGTTAGGATGGCAGTGCTTATGTTAATTAATGACACACACACTGACATCTGCAGTTGTCACAATTGGGCTTTGTAATATAGATTTGATTTGAATTTGACTGGTATAGGGAAGCACTGTTCTCAGACCTCTTGACTAACTGTGTGTGTGCAGGATGGCTTTGTGTTCAGGATCCAGGTAGCGTACCACCGGGAGCCTCAGGTCCTGAGGGAGAGTGTTAGTCCAGAGGGCCTGCTCATCGCCAGGGACAACGCAGAGGCTCAGGCCCTGGAGATGGCCACCATGCAGCGGCCCCTACTCACCAGCACCCTGCACGGGTCAGACACCAGCTTTGTACTGGAGCGCTCTCTCTGTCAGCTAGCACTATAGCTTTACACCTTCTCTCTCAAACAGACACACATATCCTAATGTCTCTGTGGTTGTGTGTTCTAGGCTCCAGCAGCTCCACCCATGCTTCGGGGCGGTGTGTCGCCTGGCCAAGCGCTGGCTGGGAGCGCAGCTCTTTAGCGATGACATCACAGAGGACACTGCTGACCTGCTGGTGGCGTCCCTCTTCCTGCAGCCGGCCCCCTTCACTCCTCCAGGGTAACTAGTTACCTACTTGAAGTATCAATCCCTCTCTGCTAATTTTTCTCTCACTCGTTCTATCGTCACCTTCCTGTACCACAAACTCTTTCTCTCAAATTCTTTGTTGGTCTGTGTAATCTGAGGGATGTGTGTGTCTCTAATATAGTCATACATTTTGTCAGGAGGTTAGGAAGTGCAGTTCAATTTTGTATGCGGTGGGCACATAGACAGATCTGGCTCTCAAGAGAAGACCGGCTATGGCGGCCTTTCTCAATACAAAGGCTATGTTCACTGAGTCTTTACATAGTCAAAGCTTTCCTTTAATTTTGGGTCAGTCACAGTGGTCAGGTGTTCGTTTAATTCTTTTCAGTGTGTCAAGTAATTATCTTTTGTTTTCTCATGAGTTGGTTGGGTCTAATTGTGTTGGTGTCCCGGGGCTCTGTGGTTTGTGTTTGAGAACAGAGCCCCAGAACTAGCTTGCTGAGGGGACTCTTCTCCAGGTTCATCTCTCTGTAGGTTATGGTTAAGGTTTGGGAATCACTTCCTTTTAGGTGGTTGTAGAATTGAACGGCTCTTTTCTGGAGTTTGATAATTAGTGGGTATCGGCCTAATTCTGCTCTGCATGCATTATTTGGGTTTTTGTACACAAGGATATTTTAGCAGAATTTGTGAATTCTTGTTTGGTGAACGGACCCTAGACCTCACAACCATAAAGGGCTATGGGTTTTATAACTGATTCCAGTATTTTTTGGCCAGATCATACTGTGTTTTCCATTAGTGTTTTGCAGTCGTCGGCGAATCATCTGCTCACAGATTAATACTTCATATTATCTAGGCTGCTTTTCATTTAGAAGTTTTAATTTGATTTGCATCTTCTAATGATCTATTGATAGGACAGGCGCCTGACAGTCAAAAATCGAGCGATGACGGGGAAACGCGGTCTGTCTGTCCTGCCTCCTGGTACAGTTTGTGTGCTCTGTGATTGGTTGCTGTCAAATTTGTTTTTCAAGAAGAAGGGAGAGCACGATGCTCGTGAATTTGCACGTCACTTAGCCAAATTATTGTTCTCTGCCACAGTAATTTATTGTTTTTCACATCTTTCCTATAGCCAGCCACACAGAGTTGTGGTGCATAGGCCACTTACTGTGCTTTGATTGACAACTGAACAGCAAGTGTTGACTAGTTTATTGAAGGTGTTGAACTGACTAAATACATTTGATTTTCTATATCCCTTTGCCATTCATAAATAATGCAGCGTGGTTCTACTGTATGTCCATGGTATCGGGACAAGGTTCCTAGGTTTCCTATCCTGGGCTTGCCGCTAAAGTCAGTGACTCTGGTCTCATCAGTCAGTGTAGCCTACCAAATTGCGTCGGTGAGAGCGCTGTTCATTTGGCTCCCTAATTTGCACGATGCCAGGCTAACTTCTAGGCTGTCAAATACCTCCACGATGAGACGGTAGCTTCAGTCTCTACGAAGTCTTTATTAACAAAATAATAACTCTCTTATAAGATGAAATCTGTATTTCCTTTCAAAACTCAGTAGTTTTGGGTTTTGTTCTACTTTTATCGGTTTTCTTCACCAACACCGATAATGGCTCTCCTTCCTTTTTTCAATGTCTTTCTCCCTCAGGCCTCCTCCTGTTAACCAGGTCAATTCTCCCATTGGCCACAGCTTAACAAGCTACCTTATTGGTCAAAACTTAAACTTAAAAGTAAACCAACCTATTCACTTGTACATTAAATACATATTTATTCAAAACAAATGCATTAACGACATTACAATACAATACAGGAGTTCCCCAGGGTAGCTTTTAAAATGTTTAACTAACAACATACCACTGACTGAGTAAAGCCAGTGTGTCTATGTATGCAGATGACTCAACACTATATACGTCAGCTACTACAGCGACTGAAAGGATTGCAACACTCAACAAAGAGCTGCAGTTAGTTTCAGTGGGTGTCAAGGAATAAGTTAGTCCTAAATATTGTATTTGGAACAAAACACTCACTAAACCTCAACTAAATCTTGTAAATAATAATGTGGAAATTGAGCAAGTTAAGATGACTAAACTGCTTGGAGTAACCCTGGATTATAAACTGTCATGTTCAAAACATATTGATACAACAGTAGCGCTGCTCTACCTTCTTAACAACACTATAAACAAGGCAGGTCCTACAGGCCCTAGTTTTGTCACACCTAGACTACTGTTCAGTCGTGTGGTCAGGTGCCACAAAAAAGGACTTAGGAAAATTGTAATTGGCTCAGAACAGGGCAGCACAGCTGGCCCTTGGATGTACACAGAGGGCTAATATTAATAATATATATGTCAATCTCTCCTGGCTCAAAGTGGAACAGAGATTGACTTCATCACTACTTGTTATTATGAGATGTTGAATGCACTGACTTGTCTGTCTGAAATACTGGCACACAGCTCAGACACCCATGCATACCCCACAAGACATGCCACAAGAGGTCTCTTCCAGAACAGACTATGGGAGGCACACAGTACTACATAGAGCCATAACTACATGGAACTTGCATCAAGTAACTGACACAAGCAGTAAAATGTAGATTTAAAAAACACCTTATGGAACAGCGGGGACTGTGAGGCAACACAAACATAGGCATAGACACATGCATACAGTGGGGCAAAAAAAGTATTTAGTCAGCCAACAATTGTGCAAGTTCTCCCACTTAAAAAGATGAGGCCTGTAATTTTCATTATAGGTACATTTCAACTATGACAGACAAAATGAGAGAGAAAAATCCAGAAAATCACATTGTAGGATTTTTAATGAATTTATTTTCAAATTATGAGAAACTCAATCATATTTTAAATCTAATACCAATTAATTATAACAAGTAGACTCTTCTTGGTTTTAACAAGGGTATTACAGGTAAAATAGCGATTTTATTTATTTTGATTTTGTGAGCAGGAACACTGAACCTTCTCCCCAGTCTGAGCCAGATGTTTCACCTGGTTTATAAAAGTGAAACAAAGTATCAAAGTATTCAGACCCTTTGCTGTGAGACTTTTTTTTTTTTTTTTTTTTTACCCCTTTTTCTCCCCAATTTCGTGGTATCCAATTGTTGTAGTAGCTACTATCTTGTCTCATCGCTACAACTCCCGTACGGGCTCGGGAGAGACGAAGGTTGAAAGTCATGCGTCCTCCGATACACAACCCAACCAGCCGCACTGCTTCTTAACACAGCGCGCATCCAACCCGGAAGCCAGCCGCACCAATGTGTCGGAGGAAACGCCGTGCACCTGGCAACCTTGGTTAGAGACAAGGACATCCCTACCGACCAAGCCCTCCCTAACCCGGACGACGCTAGGCCAATTGTGCGTCGCCCCACGGACCTCCCGGTCGCGGCCGGTTACGACAGAGCCTGGGCGCAAACCCAGGGACTCTGATGGCACAGCTGGCGCTGCAGTACAGCGCCCTTAACCACTGCGCCACCCGGGAGGCCCCTCTGTGAGACTCTTAATTGAGCTCAGGTGCATCCTGTTTCCGTAGATCATCCTTGATATTACTACAACTTGATTGGAGTCCACCTGTGGATATTTAAATTGTATGGACATGATTTGGAAAAGCACACACCTGTCATCTATATCAGGTCCTACAGTTGACAGTGCATGTCAGAGCGAAAACCAAGCCATGGAATTGTAGACCTCCGAGACAGGATTGTGTTGAGGCACATGTGGGGATGGGTGCCAAAAATTGTCTGCAGCATTTAAGGTCCCCAAGAACACAGTGGCCTGCATCATTCTTCAATGGAAGAAGTTTGGAATCACCAAGACTCTTCCTAGAGCTGGCCGCCCGGCCAAACTGAGCAATCAGAGGAGGTCAGGGAGGTGACCAAGAAACCCGATGGTCATTCTGACAGAGCTCTAGAGTTCCTCTGTGGAGATGGGTTGTACTTCTGGAAGGTTCTCCATCTTTGCAGCACTCCTCCAATCAGGCCTTTATGGTAGTGGCCAGATGGAAGCCTCTGTTCATCAAGGATCTCTCCTCACGTGACAGCCCGCTTGGAGTTTGTCTGGAGGAAACTTAGCACCGTCCCTACGGTGAAGCGTGGTGGCTGCAGCATCATCCTGTTGCAATGTTTTGCAGGGACTAGGAGACCAGTCAGGATGAACGGAGCAAAGTATAGAGAGATCCCTGATGAAAACCTGCTTCCGAGCGCTCAGGACCTCAGACTGGGGAGAAGGTTTATAAAGTCTGACTGACTTACATGAGAGATTTTTGCTGGCACCTGAAAATATATATATTTTTAAATCACGGATAATTACAAAAAGTACTCTGATCATAATCGTGTCAAGAAAATTGCCCGTATGTTATGATACTCGTTTTGTCTAACAATTTCGCACACACCTAATTCACAGCACTGAGTCAATACATGTTAGAATCACCTTTGGCAGGGATTACAGCTGTGAGTCTTTCTGGGTAAGTCTCTAAGAGCTTTGCACACCTGGATTGTACAATATTTGCATATTATTATTTTAAAGAATTCTTCAAGCTCTGAAGTTGGTAGTTGATCATTGCTAGACAGCCATTTTCAAGTCTTACCATAGATTTTCAAGAAGAAACTGTAACTAGGCCACTCTGGAGCGTTCAATGTTTTCTTTGTAAGCAACTTGTGTATATTTGGCTCTTTGTTTTAGGTTGTTGTCCTGCTGAAAGGTGAATTTGTCTCTGTTGGAAAGCAGACTGAACCAGGTTTTCCTCTAGGATTTTGCCTGTGCTTAGCTCTATTCTGTTTCTGTTTATCCTATAAAAAAAGCTCCCTGGTCCTTGCTGATGACAAGCAATACCCATAACATGATGCAGCCACCACCATGCTTGATTGTTGGATTTGCCCCAAACATAACGCTTTGTATTCAGGACATGAAGTTCATTTCGTTGTCACTTTTTTTTGCAGTTTTGCATTGGAAAACCTCTCTGGTCTTTGTGTTTGAAATTCATTGCTCGGCTGAGGGATTTTACATTTATCTGAATGTGTGGGTTACCAAGATGAGGTAGGCATTTTAGAAACCATGTTGAACACTTATTGACGCAACATTTCAGCTTTTCATTTTTTATTAATTTGTAAAAATGTCTAAAAACAATTTCACTTTGACATTATAGGGTATTGTGTGTAGGCCAGTGACCCCTTGACTTTTTCCATCTTTCGTTCAGTAACTGCCTTATTCTAAAATGGATTAAATTAAAAACAATTGTTCTACACACAATACCCCATAATGACAGATTTGTAGATTGTTGTTGTTGCAAAAAAAAAAAGATATCACAAGCAGCATACTGAGCTAAACGTTTTGAAATGACAAGTTCACGGTCTCATTCATAGCCTAAAAATTCATATCAAGGTCAAGTTTACTGTTCAGCTCCCATCTGAAGGCTGGGGGCATTTAGTTTGCCTTCTACTGTAGATCGCTAAAGTATCCTAATGATTACTGTTCCTTTAATTCAAATATATCGACACAAGACCTAAAAGATGGTTTGGTATGGTTCAGAAACTTGGAACCAAGCTCAATATATCAGTGTAGCATATTGTCGCCTGGATTTGTTGAAATATCTTCACGCCTTGGAAAAAAAAAACATCCAGGATTTTTTATTTAAAAAAAGACACTTACAGGGGATATTTTGGAAAAAACGTATCCTGTCTGAATCGTCCTCTGGGGTAGTAAATACATAACCAACGTAATACTAGTCCCATGCCAATAGGACTTTTAATAGCATATTCTAACATTTGTAATTGGTCATATGTTTTTGCTTTTTGTTCTTTGATAAAAAAAAATTGGAGAAGTGGTTTATCCATCTGTTTCTTATGCTCGCTCTCTCCTCTGTCTCTCTCTCTTCCTGTCTCTCCTCTCTCACTTTCTCTCCCCTCTCTCAGGTCTCCTCAGGTCGGTTTCCTTCGGTTTCTCCACCTACTCTCCTCCTTCGATTGGAGAAATAACCCCCTGGTTGTCAACCTCAACAGCCAGCTCACCGGTGAGCACACACACAATGTGGATTATAATATATCTTACACAACAATGTGCATCTAATCATACTCATGCAGCAGTATATAAAGACCCCATAATATCTCTCTCCTTCCTTCTGTCCTGTCCACTCTGTCCTGTTCTCCCTTATCCTACCCCTCTTTCTCCTTCCTTCTGTCCTGTCCACTCTGTCCTGTTCTCCCTTATCCTACCCCTCTCTCTCCTTCCTTCTGTCCTGTCCACTCTGCCCTGTTCTCCCTTATCCTACCCCTCTTTCTCCTTCCTTCTGTCCTGTCCACTCTGCCCTGTTCTCCCTTATCCTACCCCTCTTTCTCCTTCCTTCTGTCCTGTCCACTCTGTCCTGTTCTCCCTTATCCTACCCCTCTCTCTCCTTCCTTCTGTCCTGTCCACTCTGTCCTGTTCTCCCTTATCCTACCCCTCTCTCTCCTTCCTTCTGTCCTGTCCAATCTGTCCTGTTCTCCCTTATCCTACCCCTCTCTCTCCTTCCTTCTGTCCTGTCCACTCTGTCCTGTTCTCCCTTATCCTACCCCTCTTTCTTCTTCTTTCTGTCCTGTCCACTCTGTCCTGTTCTCCCTTATCCTACCCCTATTTCTCCTTCTCTTGTCCACTCTCTCTCCCCTTCCCTCTGTCCTTGCCTCTCCTACAACTCTCTTTCTCCTTCCCTCTGTCTTGTCCACTCTCTCTCCCCTTCCCTCTGTCCTTGCCTCTCCTACAACTCTCTTTCTCCTTCCCTCTGTCTTGTCCACTCTCTCTCCCCTTCCCTCTGTCCTTGCCTCTCCTACAACTCTCTTTCTCCTTCCCTCTGTCTTGTCCACTCTCTCTCCTACCTCTCTCCTCCCCCTGACTTTCCCTCTCTCCTCCCGTCTGTCTTGTCCTCTGCTGTAGCTGCTGACTACACTGAGATCAAGAATGACTTCATAGCCTCCAGAGAGTCTCTACCTGTTATGTTCATGGCCACACCCAACGACAAGAAAGTCTCCATTTGGACCAAGCAGGCTCCCACTGTGCAGGTCAGAACACACACATGCAGCACATTCACCAGTATGTCACATCCAATATCTTATTTGTGCAGCACATTGTACACAGCATAGTAACAGAAGAGGCATACACAGAAACAGAGTAAAAATAAAGAAGGATTTCAAATGGTTTCAAATTGACTCTCACACTGTCTAGGACAGGCCATGTTCTTGCCAGTCTCTGTATATTAAACAGCATAGTCAATTGCTGGCTTCTGAGAATAGGAAATATACTTACGTCACTGAGGGAGAGAGGGTAATGTATAACATTTACAATATGGCAGAATATGTTATTGTTAGCCATCAGGGATCCTATGGGAGGGATCCTCTGGGAGGAGAAGAGACGCAGTCTAGTACCAATCACCATGACAGCCTTGAGTTGGGGAGGAGTGAGCACTTTGGGGTAGAGGTCAGATGAAGTGAGGAAGAACAGATATCACAAAATTTCTGTCTAGCAACAGAGATGCATTGGCTGTTCAGTGTAGGAGGAGACTCAGCCTAGGAGAAAGGGTTACATATCAGTGCTGGTGTGTGATGTCGAATGCAGCCATGTTGACCCTCTGGGAAGAATAAACTTGGTTTAAGCTTTCATAGTGTCCATCAAGTTTTTACTCTGAGAATTAGAACCTAACAGAATATAATGGTAGAGGTGACATCATAAACATCGGAGTAGAAATGAATTGCACTTTCTTGTTAGTCGGCAGTCACACAGTTTCCCGATCCTTGGACCCTTCCTCAGAGCATACTGCTCTCCTATGTCACACTGGTGACAGATACACTCATACCGTTATCAATATTATTACTACGGCTTGGTAAAAAAAAAAAAGTCTAAATGCCGGTTGAAATGACTAGTGTCGTATCTCTCACCATAGGCAGCTGACTGTTTCTTTCCTTGATACTGACCTCTTGCTTTTTAACCTTTCAAACACCTTGTAAATCACTCATTTAATGCCATACACATTCAGTTTGTCATGTTATGACACTAATACAATAATTATATTACATGAATTCAAAATGGCAAAAATACAATTTTACCTGAATGCTTCCTATCTAGACGAATACGATGGATATGGCTTCAATATTATCAGGGACAACATGATCAAGAAGTGCATGTAATGCTCACCAGTTGTGTTTTTCACTGTCCACTTCCAGAAGGAAATCAGTTGATCTTGTTTTCATGTCCGCTGTTTGACCGAGTGCACTGAGAAATACAGCCGCACACAGCAACATGGGGAGGAGATGGAACTGGCAGCTTCCCATCCTTTATATGTTGCTTTCCTGTTCCACCTAACCCACTGGATTCCAATGCTCCAAGTATCTGCTCTCTAGACCTGCCATGTTTTTGTGTCTGTCCGATAACATTGAATTCAATAGGCCTAATGCATGATGTGCAGACCAACTAACATTTCATGTGCCTGAGAAAAACCTGTGTGTTTGCGGCATCTGTCAGGTCACTTTCACATTGATTGATGTACGAAGGCTGCGGGGTAGCTGGTGGAATGATTTGAATACAACCAAGGACACTGCACTTTTCACTTGCGTAATCAAATGATTGATCGAGAGGCTGAGCACTTTTTGATAGAACAGCTTATAATGGAGCTCTGTGCACATGTTATTACAGCCTGATGTTCTCACCAAGATGCCCATCCTTGACAATGTACCAGATCTTTGTGATGGAGTCTGGTGTTTAGACAGAGTAAACCTAGCTATTCGATAGAACTCAAACTGTCCTTAGCTGACTCATTCACAGTATTGACCATACAGCTGTTTAAACCACAGGTGAGGATAGTTCTGAATGAGGAGTTTCAAACATATCTCTTTACGGACAACCGACAAGGGTTTGGTAGGATCACTCTCACTATGCTGGCCAGTATCAGGTGTGGGTTATTGAGGGGTTTGTCTCGGTGTGTGCTCAGATGTTGCAGCGTGTGGTGATGGTGGCTGCAGAGAGCCTGAAGATCCTAGAACCTCAGCTGATGGACACCAACCAGATACAGGACGTCAGGGTCAGTCACTCACTCACTCACTCTCTCACTCTCTCACACGTTCTTAAAACTACCACTTGCATGCATAATTGTATAATGTTTTTCTTCATTTCCCCAAAATGATTGCATTGTCAAACCTACTGTAATATACATTCCATCATTACCATTCATTCTCTGTGTTTGTGTACACACACACACACACACACACAGGTGGTCATGCGGCCTCCATTGGATCCCTATGATGTCCTGATCCACCTGAGCCCCAAGCAGGTGCCCTTACTAAGCCAGGCAGTGGACCCGCCTCATGCCACCTTCAGCAGGGGCATCCTGGCTGGCAGAGTGGCCAACACTGGAGGGGCACTACCCGTCATCGACTTCAACCCCGTCACCCACTACCTGGCAGAGCTCAGGGTAAGTACCTGTGTGGTGCTCAATGGGCTCTGGCTTGCTGGCTTTCTTTAGAAGCAGAAAGACAACGTCTAGGTTTTTCCTGACATGCAGTTTGCCATTTATTTCTAGTGGCCTCGTGCAGCCAGGTCTATTGCCTTGTGTATGTAGGTTTCAGACCATGTAGTTCTTGTCATATTGACTCAAGTAGGCTAAAGGCCTTCCATTTTAAACCTGTCTGCTTATCTTTCCCAGGATGCATTTGGAGACCTGGCTCTGTTCTTCTATGACCCCTATGGCGGCACTGTGATCGCGGTGTTATGGAAACCCAAAGCCTTCACCCCACTGCCGTTTAAGGTAAAGACCGGAAGTCACAGAACATATCTTTCTTTCCCTCTCTATTTGCTTATTCATTTCTTTATGTGTCCCTCTGGAACAGACCTCCCAGATGGTGGCTCGTCGTGTGGAGGTGAGTGGGGAGGAGGCTCACACTGTCCCCAACGTGGAGGCCATCCTGGAGGATTTCAGGGTCATGGGCCAGGGCCTGGTGAAGTCTGTGGAGCCAAGGATGGAGAAATGGGTGGTGTAGTGTAGACTGAGGTCACACACACCCCCACACACACATGTACCATGATCATATTTTAACTTGCACAATCAAGTTCGACTTTAAATTCATTCCCCATAGCCAGCAACTTTCTTAGTGCAAAGGTTGCATGTTCAGATCTCATCACGGACAACTTTAGCATTTTAGCTAACTTTGCAACTACTTACTATTTAGGAACTTTGCAATTACTTAGTATGTTAGCTAACCTTTTAACGTAACTCCTAACCTAGCTAACATTAGCCACCTAGCAATCTAGCTAACGTTAGCCGTAACAAATTGGAATTGGTCACATATCATTCGTATTGCAAATTTGTAACATATTGTAGGAATCGTAATTCGTAACATGAAGTGGATGGACATCAACAAATTAATAATACCATATGAAATGCAGCATCATACTAAATTGAGTGAATTTACTTTTACTATGTTATGTTTACCCCTGAGTACAGCTTGAACACATTTAATTGTATATCGAAGTCTGTCATCAAAACAAGTCAAGAAGATTTATTGGGTAGGAGAAATGTTGTAAGAAACTAACCATGTCTTTGTTTTTGCTGGTTCTTTACCCAGTCTTATAAAAAACGAGTATTCTCAAGCTTGTCTGTGTTACTGTTTCATCTGGGAGGGTAAATACTGACAGCATGATGCGGTAGCAGTGAACTGTCCCTATGGTATTCCCCATAGTGTAAAAGCAGTCTAGTTGAGATGATGTATCCTGACCAACAGGGGGTGCTTCACCCTATCTATGAAAGTAGAACATGAACTTAAAGGCTCGGCATGGTCAATCCGCATCTGCATTAGCCATGCAGCATTTACAGCGTTTGCAGAGGTCAGGGCATTCATACTTGTGCTTTTGCAGAGCTGTTGTGAAGGAAGTGAGTTTGTGCTCATATAGGACCTCCTGCCCTCACCTACTGTCAACTAGTCATGTCAATGCAGAGCTTTATGGAGCCCTATGAGTTGTTACAAAAAGAGGAAAAGAGGCTCCGTGGGAGTGCGGTATGGAGCTCCGCAAAGGCTCACACCGTTCAAGCACCTCGGGCCACATTTTCGTATCAAGCATACGTTTTCTCTTAGAGTACAGGCAGGCATGCCTGAGCATGACTGACTAGGCTACACCCTCCCCTTCTTCTGGGAAGAAACCTGGGGACGCATAAGTAACATGAAGTGTCATTACTCTGGCCGTTTGGGTGTAACGATTACCATTTGAAATAGCGTAGAAGTACGTTCTCACTGGTTTCATAATCACAGAGCTGCCAAATATCGCCTCGGCGGTAAATTCCAAAGGGCTTGCATATTCTTTCACAACTGCAAAATGGGTACGAGTTAAAAATAAAATAATTCCAAAAATTTAACGCCTTGCTTGCTTTACCTTACTTACACATCATAGTGAGTGTAAATAAAGCATAAATAACTGTAAATAAAGCATAAATAACACAAGTGTTTGCTTATTTTTATGAACATCTTGCCTATTTTAACAGTTGCAAAAGAATACGCAATATTCTATAGAAGCAAAAAGACGACGTCTGGGTTTTTCCTGACCTGCAGTTTGCCATTTATTTCTCGTGGCCTCGTGCAGCCAGGGCTATTGCCAGTGCCGCGCAAAAGTTTTTATCCCCCTTTCTGTTTTTCCTATTTTGTTTCATTACAGCCTGTAATTTAAATTGATTTTTATTTGGATTTCATGTAATGGATTTACACAAAATAATCCACATTTGTTAAGTGAAATGAAAAAAATTACTTGTTTCAAAGAATAAAAACAGGAAAGTGGTACGTGCGTATGTATTCATCCCCAAATGCTTTGAACCCCCTAAATCAGATCTGATTGCACACAGGTAGATTTTAAGTGTCACATGATCTCAGTATATCTACACCAGTTCTGCAACACCACTAAGCAAGCGGCACCATGAAAACAAACGAAGCTCTCCAAACAGGTCGGGGACGAAGTTGTGGAGAAATACAGATCAGGGTTGGGTTATAAAATATCAGGAACTTAGGACATCCCACGGAGCACCATTAAATCCATTATAAAAAAATGGAAAGAATATGGCACCACAACAAACCTGCCAAGAGAGGGCCGCCCACCTAAACTCACGGACCAGGCAGGGAGGGCATTAATCAGAGGCAACAAAGAGACCAAAGATAACCCTGAAGGAGCTGCAAAGATCCACAGCGGAGATTGGTGTACCTGTCCATAGGACCACTTTAAGCCGTACACTACAGAGCTGGGCTTTATGGAAGAGTGGCCAGAAAAAAGCCATTGCTTAAAGAAAAAAATAAGCAAACATGTTTGGTGTTCACCAAAAGGCATGTGGGAGTCTCTCCAAACATATGGAAGTAGGTACTCTGGTCAGATTAGACAAAAATTGAGCTTTTTGGCCTTCAAAGAAAATGCTATGTCTGGCGCAAAACCCACTGCTGTACACCAGTGGAACCCATCCAACTTGAAGGAGCTGGAGCAGTTTTGCCTTGAAGAATGGGAAAAAATCCCAGTGGCTAGATGTGCCGATCTTATAGAGACATACCCCAAGAGACTTGCAACTGTAATTGCTGTAAAAGGTGTCTCTACAAAGTATTGATTTGGGGGGGGTGAATAGCTTTGCACACTCAAGTTCTATTTTTTTTGTTGTGTTTGTTTCACAATAAAACACATTTTGCATCTTCAAAGTGGTAGGCGTGTTGTGTAAATCAAATGATACAAATCCCCCAAAATCCATTTTAATTCCAGGTTGTAAGGCAACAAAATAGGAAAAATGCCAAGGGGGTGAATAATTTCGCAAGCCACCGTAGTTCTTGTCATTTTGGTTATTGGGTTAATGGCCATCTGTTTTGAACCTGTGTCTGCCCATCTTTCCCAGGATGCATTTGGAGACCTGGCTCTGTTCTTCAATGACCCCTATGGCGGCAAATGCATCACAACATCCAGGCAACTCCGGCCACATTTTCAGATCAAGCAGAAGTTTGCTCTTAAGAGTACAGGCCGGCATGCCTGAGTATGACAGACTAGGCTACATCCTCCCCTGCTCCTAGAAGAAACCTGGGGACACAGCAGTATCATGAAGTGTCATGACTGTGGCTGCTTGGGTGTACCGAATACCGTAGAAGTAAGTTCTCACTGGTTTCATAAACATAGAATCAAATTTGAGCGCGCTTACATGTTCTTTCACAACTGTGAAATATGTATGCGGTGGGGTGGGGGTCTATTGATCTATATTCAATTGTTTTAAGAAAGTCGTACCAAGGATAATTTTGCTGTTTGGATTTTAAGACCCCTTGAAGTATATATTTTTTACAAAATTTTACAAAATTTACAAAATTATTTTACAAAATCATTTTATGAAAAATTGAATTTGGCCTTACTGCTTAAATTATCCCATACAAATGCATTGAGTAACAGTCTCACTATGGAACAACAGATAGCCCCCTCCCCAAAAAAATCGAAAGGAAGTTTGTTCTGAAGCGTCTCTTATATCTGAGCGATATATAAGAAATATCAGGAAACACAATTGTTTTTCTTTCATGTATTTAACTTGTTTTTGTCCCTAAACAGTCTGTGTACAGTACCAGTCCAAAGTTTGGACACACCTACTCATTCAGGATTTAAATGTATTTTTACTCTTTTCTACATTGTAGAATAATAGTGAAGACATCAAAACGTGAAATACACACATGGAATCATGCAGTTACCAAAAAAGTGTTATACAAATCAATTTATTTTATTTTGAGTTTCTTCAAAGAAGCCACCTTGAAGACAGCTTTGCACACTTGGCATACTCTCAACCAGCTTCATGAGGTAGTCATGTGGAATGCATTTCAATTTCAACAGGTGTGCCATGTTTAAAGTTAATTTGTGGAAATAATGCGTTTGAGGTAATCTATTGTGTCTATCGAGTGCTATGATGAAACTGGCTCTCATGAGGACGGCCACAGGAAAGAATGACCCAGAGTTATCTCTGCTGCAGATGAGTTTATTAGGATCTCTTTTAGTCCTCCATTTGGACTAATATTCCAAGAGTCCTTCAACATTAAAATACAATTTATAATACGATCACATTTCCACATATAACACACTATTACAGACATAATACACTGACATATTGACCAGATAAATACTCTGACAGTCTGAAATTATAGATTGATTCCTTCATCTACCATATTCCTGCACAACCTTCCAATTTATTATATTTAAATGGTCCTAAAGTATTGTTTGATTTATATATTGAAAGGTTTCTAGTTTGCTCAGATACAATTTTCCATTTCTTTATTGCTCTAAATTGAAATTTGATTTAGCCTATTTCTCTTTTCTGTCTGTCCACCATCTGTGTTATCCAATCTATTCCTAGTACTTACTGAATGTTTGTCTCTAACCAACTGAATGCTATTATGAATTGAGTTAGTCCTCTTTAAATGGTGTACATTGCGAAATTAAATAAGCATGTTTTTTTTCTCAATTTTCTTGATTGATGACCAACCAAGAGCATTGTGCATGATTACAACAGAAGAACCATATCTCCACCTTAAACCAATCCTTGCTGCTTTGTTCTGTTCAATCTGCAGCCTGCTGACGCATTTCCCCAGACCACAGAACAGTATTTCACCTGACTCCCAATTTAATGCTTGAGTTGTTTGCTTAATCAGTCCTTCTAAATATTTAGCCTTCCTGATCATGCATGCTGTTTTAATAAAAAAAATGTTTTACATAGATTTGTTTTTTGAGACCATGAAAAGCAGTTGTCTAGCTGCACTCCTAGTAGTTTAGTTTCTGCTACTTCCTCAATTGGTACTCCCCCCCCCCCCCATACTTAATTGTATCCCATGTTGTGTTGGCCTTTGCCTGGTGGAACAGACCAACATCACTTTGGTTTTCTAAGTGTCCAAAACCAGGTTGTTCCGGCAAACCCACTACATCTATTTGTAGAGCTTGCTGTACCCGTTGAACCGATTGTCTTGCTGTATAAATTGTAGTTTCATCTGCAGATATAGTAGCTTGAGTTTCAGATAAGGCTAAAAGAAGGCCGTTGGTTTTGTCGTGGAAATTCTTACACAGGGACACTCAGTCAATCTTACATGAATCCTTGTTTATTGTTAGCGCTCTGGAGAGGTTCCAGACCAATATCTCATGAGGCTTCTTTCTTTCTAAGGGGAGACCTTGAAACTGAGATTGATAATTAGTTCTCAAAACGCGGTCTGGGCGTACTGCCGAATTCCAGCTACTGATAGTGAGTGAAGATTTGTACAGTCAGCCACTTGCATGAACACAAATTGTTTATTAGAACAGCACATTAATTGAAGACAGAAATTAGTTATAAGCACAAACATTAAAATTCCTGTTACAGTATATATTAAATAAAGATGTGGCCCAAGGCAGCTGCCATGCGGTATTCCACTGTTTAAAGCATGAGGGGAAGAAAACTACCCATTGATATAGGTGGACTGTTTCCTGTCAGTTAGATATGACTGTACGCAATACAATGCTGCCGCCTCAAGCCCATAATACAATAATTTTGTCAATTATTTAATGATCCACTAAATCAAGTACTGCACTAAAATCTAAAAATAGTACCACCACAACCTGCCATTATCCATAGCATTGAGCCTGTGGTCAGTCATGTCAACCAATGCACTGGTAGTGGAATGATTTTTGCTGTAAGAAGGCTGATTGGCTGTGATCAGATCATTCTTTTCCATATACTCCCATATTTGTCTACTCACAATACCCTCCAATATCTTACTGAGTGAATGGGGTAGACTAATTGGTCGACTATTGGCAGGAGTAATGGGTTATTTGCTGTCTTTTGGGATTGGACACAGTTTAGCTTCCATACATTTGGCTATATCCCCTTTTCCAGTGACCAATTAAATATGTATTTCAGTGGAGTTATATTCTGGGGAGCAGCACAGTGAAGCAAAACATTATCCATAAGACCATAACCTGTAGATTTACCATCAGGTAATGACTTCAATAGGTTTAACACCTCCTCCACTGTAGATTTACCATCAGGTAATGACTTCAATAGGTTTAACACCTCCTCCACTGTAGATTTACCATTAGGTAATGACTTCAATAGGTTTAACACCTCCTCCACTGTAGATTTACCATCAGGTAATGACTTCAATAGGTTTAACACCTCCTCCACTGTAGATTTACCATCAGGTAATGACTTCAATAGGTTTAACACCTCCTCCACTGTAGATTTACCATTAGGTAATGACTTCAATAGGTTTAACACCTCCTCCACTGTAGATTTACCATCAGGTAATGACTTCAATAGGTTTAACACCTCCTCCACTGTAGATTTACCATCAGGTAATGACTTCAATAGGTTTAACACCTCCTCCACTGTAGATTTACCATCAGGTAATGACTTCAATAGGTTTAACACCTCAACTGACACTATTTGTAGACTAAAAGAGCATTTGTTTTGTTGTTGCTCATAATATGATCATCAATTCATCGGACTATAGCTTGTTTGGAAGAATGGGTGATTACATTATCGCTCAGTAAATCAATTTTCTTTGTAAAACAATCTGCAGAATGATTGGCAATATCAGCTGGTTTTGTTGTTCTTCCGTCAATCTCCACACTAGATGGGTATGATGAAATAGATGTACCAAGTAAGCCCTGAACTGTATTCCATAGCTTTTTTAAATCAATTTTACAATCAATAAAAGCATTTTTGTAAAATGTTTTTTTTTTAATGATTTAATTTAACTGCATAATTACATAATGTTCTATAATTCTGTTCATAATTTTCTAGTTCAGATTTGGCTGCTAAGACTTTTGCCATATTTGGAGATGGACGAGCCCCAACTGTCCTCTTTCTTACTGGGGCATGATAGTCCATTACCCCAGTGAGCAAATCAATAAAACATTCTGTAGCGTAATTTAAATCAACCTCTAGATAAATCAGCTCCCAGGGTACAGCAGCCAAATCATTTTGAAATAGCTCATGTTTAAATGTGTAAACATTTCTCTTGACCACGATCCTTGGGGGTTTCTTTGGAACCTTGGTGTTCATGATTATGGTCTATCCAGCCCACTGGCATTGATCTGGTTTGTAAGCATTGCAATGGTGCATTGCAATGGTACATTACAGAAGATCAGATCAATGCACGTGACTGAACGGTGACCTAACTTAGTTGATGATCTAGTTCTATCATTAACCATATTTTTTCTAACCACAGCTCTCGGCATATCTCATTCATTTAGTTATATCTGAATTACAATTTATATTAAAATCACTCAAGTTCAATACATCTGTGACCTTGTCAAACCCAGTGCATAAATCATTCAGATAGGACACCTTAGAGCTAGGAGGTCTATACACACATCGTACCAATATGGGTGCCTGGTGAGGCAGATGTACCTGAGCCCATAGTACCTCTACTTGACATACATTAAGGTCATCCCTTCTCTTAAAGGGTGTATGATTCTGAATGTACAGAGCTACACCCCCACCATTCCTATTCCTGTCCCTTCGATGTAGACTATATCCATCAATGTTAATTTGCCCATCATTTACAGATGCATCCAAATGTGTTTCGGTCAAAGCTAAAATATGAATATTACTGATGTTGACCACGTTAACCTCGTGTATTTTGTTAGGAAGGCTATATACATTAACCTTAGCTATGTGCAACCCTTTCCTTGTCAAGTGGAGATCAATAGAGCATGTATTCATTATAGTGGAGATCAATAGAGCATGTATTCATTATATTGGAGATCAATAGAGCATGTATTCATGTATAGCTGAAGTTGTACACTACAACACAAACTCAGATTTGAACATTGGATTAAAATAGCCAGGGAGTTACTCTAGAGTGTGGTGGATGAATCAGAATTAGTTGGGTAATTTAAGTAATTAAGATGTAATATCTGCATAATATTCTTATGTGATATACTTTTTTATTAGAATGTATTTATAATTGCAACTGCCAACACTAGAGTCATTTCTTCCCTCAGCTGGGGCTCAGTCACTTGAGGTCAGGCTTGTCTTTTACATGTCTCTGGTGCTATGCAGAATATCAGAAAGGGAAGAGGACAGGATGGAACATTGTCTTCATATGTGAATGTATCTGTTTAACCATGTGAAGGGATGGCGTGATTAAGGGGGAATCAATTACTTTCTCCACAATGTCTGTGCGCAAGTCACTCCCCTCAGTGAGTTTGTCCAGGAGAGTGGTCAAGAAGGGGTTTTACTTTAGATGGGAGTATATAGAGTTGACAATTGAGTTGTGTCATTGGATGAGGTAATGGTTCTGTGCTGTGAAGTACTAGGAATGAGATTAGAACCTAATTTTAGGGACCAAACCGAACGATAATTTATAGCGAATGCTATCTGGCTATGGGATACTCCTCTCTCTCAAGTAAAAGTCTTTCTTTGTGAACTGTTCCTGATATCTGTGGTTCGTCATGTAGGTTGAGAGGGGTGTATCTTGGCTATAAAAGATATTTGTAATATTCTGTAGTCACTTTCAATGGTTCATTAGAGAGAGCGCATCATTGAAAGTCAAAGGCTATTGCAAAGCTCTTATTATTAAAGATGTTGTTTAAGTATAACTCTGACTGGTGTGTGAAGTTTAACTCTCCTCATTTGGTAAAGCAGAAATATGCCACCACAAGTCCCGATACAGTTGGATTAAAATAGCCAGGGAGTTCCTCTAGAGTCCCGATACAGTTGGATTAAAATAGCCAGGGAGTTCCTCTAGAGTCCCGATGCAGTTGGATTAAAATAGCCAGGGAGTTCCTCTAGAGTCCCTATACAGTTGGATTAAAATAGCCAGGGAGTTACTCTAGAGTCCCGATACAGTTGGATTAAAATAGCCAGGGAGTTACTCTAGAGTCCTAATACAGTTGGATTAAAATAGCCAGGGAGTTACTCTAGAGTCCTGATACAGTTGCCCGTTGATGTAAAGTTTATTCATCACCAAGGAGATTTGTTGGTTCAGGCAATGCTTTTTTTTCATAATGGGATAGTTTTTTTCTCCTTTCATTGATCTCTGTGGGGAAGTGATCATTCATTCCAAAATCAGTGTTTGAGTTCTCTGCCCCTGCTCTTCGCCATTTCCTTTTGCTTAAAATGTGCAAAACATGCAATAACAGCCTGTGGACTATTCCCAGAGGCCTTGCCCATTCTATGGACTGGAGAAAGTGACATTTACGCCCATCTGTGGGCAGTTTCATTTGAGGTGACATAGTCACAGCTTCTGCTGTTGTCATTCTCTGGTATCCCTGAAAATATTAGATTGTCCCGCATTGATTGTCCCCATGGTTTCTTTAAGTAGTTTGTTCTCCCTTTGCATCAACTCCACCTTGCCAGCAATAGAGTCTACAGTACCTTTCAACACTGTCTTCTCTTTCCTTAGATCGACAATCGGACATTGGCTGAATTCTAGATGTCGTCTTGTAGTATATCCAAGATATCAAGGTTGGCAAGCCTTTCGTTGATAGATTTCAACAAGTCAACATCCATATCCGTAAACCACTCTCCACGCACACCCGCTTGTTTGGGGATTTGATGCCATTGTTGATACGGCTTTGCCAACTTGGATTTGGTTTGTTTTGTTGAATGGGTTTGTTGTCCTTAACAGTGCTTGAAACCAGTGACATATTTATTTGAGATCGTCAGTACCTTTCGTCAGTGAATCATTCAAGCTCTTCCATGGATTCTGAATCATCCAGCGTGTTTGCAGGCAGAGTAAAATAATGACAAAACAACTGATGTATCTTTCTGGACCTACAGTTGAAGTCGGAGGTTTACATACACTTAGGTTGAAGTCATTAAAACTAGTTTTTCAACCACTCCACAAATTTCTTGTTAACAAACTACAGTTTTGGCAAGTCGGTTAGGACATCTACTTTGTGCATGACAAGTAATTTTTCCAACAATTGTTTACAGACAAATTATTTCACTTATAATTCACTGTATCACAATTCCAGTGGGTCAGAAGTTTACATACACTAAGTTGACTGTGCCTTTTAAACAACTTGGAAAATTCCAGAAAAAGATGTCACGGCTTTAGAAGCTTCTGATAGGCTAATTGACATCATTTGAGTCAATTGGAGATGCACCTGTGGATGTATTTCAAGGCCTACGTTCAAACTCAGTGCCTCTTTGCTTGACATCATGGGAAAATCAGAAGACATCAGCCAAGACCTCAGAAAAATAATTGTAGACCTCCACAAGTCTGGTTCATCCTTGGGAGTAATTTCCAAATGTCTGAATGTACCACGTTCATCTGTACAAACAATAGTACGCAAGTACAGTGGGGCAAAAAAGTATTTAGTCAGCCACCAATTGTGCAAGTTCTCCCACTTAAAAATATGAGAGAGGCCTGTAATTTTCATCATAGGTACACTTCAACTATGACAGACAAAATGAGAGAAAAAAATCTGGAAAATCACGTAGGATTTTAATGAATTTATTTGCAAATTATGGTGGAAAATAAGTAGTTGGTCAATAACAAAAGTTTTTCTCAATACTTTGTTACATACCCTTTGTTGGCAATGACAGAGGTCAAATGTTTTCTCTAAGTCTTCACAAGGTTTTCACACACTGTTGCTGGTATTTTGGCCCATTCCTCCATGTAGATCTCCTCTAGAACAGTGATGTTTTGTGGCTGTTGCTGGGCAACACAGACTTTCAACTCCCTCCAAAGATTTTCTATGGGGTTGAGATCTGGAGACTGGCTAGGCCACTCCAGGACCTTGAAATGCTTCTTACGAATCCACTCCTTCATTGCCCGGGCGGTGTGTTTGGGATCATTGTCATGCTGAAAGACCCAGCCACGTTTCTTCTTCAATGCCCTTGCTGATGGAAGGAGGTTTTCACTCAAAATCTCACGATACATGGCCCCATTCATTCTTTCCTTTACACGGATCAGTCGTCCTGGTCCCTTTGCAGAAAAACAGCCCCAAAGCATGATGTTTCCACCCCCATGCTTCACAGTAGGTATGGTGTTCTTTGGATGCAACTCAGCATTCTTTGTCCTCCAAACACGACGAGTTGAGTTTTTACCCAAAAGTTATATTTTGTTTTCATCTGACCATATGACATTCTCCCAATCTTCTTCTGGATCATCCAAATGCTCTCTAACAAACTTCAGACGGGCCTGGACATGTACTGCCTTAAGCAGGATTTGAGTCCCTGGCGGCGTAGTGTGTTACTGATGGTAGGCTTTGTTACTTTGGTCCCAGCTCTCTGCAGGTCATTCACTAGGTCCCCCGTGTTGTTCTGGGATTTTTGCTCACTGTTCTTGTGATCATTTTGACCCCACGGGGTGAGATCTTGCGTGGAGCCCCAGATCGAGGGAGATTATCAGTGGGCTTGTATGTCTTCCATTTCCTAATTTCCTAAAACCAAGCTGCTTACCTATTGCAGATTCAGTTTTCCCAGCCTGGTGCAGGTCTACAATTGTGTTTCTGACAGCTCTTTGGTCTTGGCCATAGTGGAGTTTGGAGTGTGACTGTTTGAGGTTGTGGACAGGTGTCTTTTATACTGATAACAAGTTCAAAAAGGTGCCATTAATACAGGTAACGAGTAGAGGACAGAGGAGCCTCTTAAAGAAGAAGTTACAGGTCTGTGAGAGCCAGAAATCTTGCTTGTTTGTAGGTGCCCAAATGCTTATTTTCCACCAGAATTTGCAAATAAATTCATAAAAAATCCTACAATGTGATTTTCCAGATTTTGTTTCTCATTTTGTCTGTCTTTTTTTTTTCAATTTAAAGTTTTATTAAGTTTTCTTGTTTTTCAATCAACCAGCAAAACACATTCCACATTCACAGGTGTGACAGGCTTAAAAAAATAAAATACAAAAGTTTAAAAAATCCAATAATAATACATTTGAAAAAAAATAAAATTAAAAGGAAAGATGAAGAAAAATAATGTTTTTTTTTTTCTCTCTCTTGTTGCATATATATATATATATATGAACGTCAGAAAAACTGACATATTTGGAAAATGTGGAAATGATCATTGTAACCTACAGTGCTGTGAAAAAGTATTTGTCCCTTTTAAAATGTTCTCTACTTTTGCATATTTTTGATACTGAATTTTCAACCAAAACCTGATATTAGATAAAGGGAGCCTGAGTGAACACATAGCACAACAATTACATACTGTACTTATTTCATAAACAAAGTTATGCAGTACCCAATGCCCTTGTGTGAAAACGTAATTGCCCCCACTCTCAATAACTGGTTGTGCCACCTTTTTAGCTGTAATCACTCCATCCAAAAGCTTCCTGTAGTTGTTGGATCAGTCTGGAGGGATTCTGGCCCACTCTTCCATGCAGAACTGCTGTAACTCCGTGACATTTGTGGGTTTTCAAGCTTGAACTGCTCGTTTCAAGTCCTGACACAACATCTAAATTGGGATTAGGTCTGGACTTTGATTAGGCCATTCCAAAACTTCAAATGTGTTGCTTATCAGCCATTTTCATGTAGACTTGATTGTGCGTTTTGGATCATTGTCCTGCTGCATGACCCAGCTGTGCTTCAGCTTCAGCTCACAGATGGATGGCCTGAGAGTATCCTATAGATTTATCTGATACAGAGCAGAATTCATGGTTCCTTCTATTAAGGCAAGTCGTCCAGGTCCGTTGGTATGAGGTTCATACTGTGGAATGCAGTGTTTGGTTTTCACCAGGCATAATGGGACCATGTTGTCCAAAAAGTTATAATTTTGAATAATCTGTCCATAGAACATTCTTCCAAGACTTGATGATCATCCAGGTGCTTTTTGGCAAACTTCAGTCATCTTTTTGGATGACATGGGTCCCATTATGCCTGGCGAAACCCAAACTCTACATTGTGTTTTGAGAACATTTGCCGCGACCTTACGAATGTTCTGGGAACTTCACAGAACCAATTTTAGGTTTGCTGGGTAGTCTGTCATGCTCAAGAATACCACACAATTTTGTGCAATTGGTGTTAGCATCGCAGTGCTAGCTGCATCGCAGTGCTAGCTGTGTCACCAGAGATTCTGGGTTTGAGCCCAGGCTCTGTCGCAGCCGGCCGCGACTGGGAGGCCCATGGGGCGGCGCACAATTGGCCCAGAGTCGTCCGGGTTAGGAAGGGTTTGGTCGGCAGGGGTATCCTTGTCTCATCGCGCACTAGCGACTCCTGTGGCGGGCCGGGCACAGTGCACGCTGACCAGGTCGCCAGGTGTACGGTGTTTCCGCCGACACATTGGTGTGGCTGGCTTCCGGGTTGGATGTGTATTGTTTCAAGAAGCAATGCGGCTTGGTTGGGTAATGTTTCAAGGACGCATGGACGCATGGCTCTTGACCTTCGCCTCTCCCGAGTCCGTACGGGAGTTGCAGCGATGAGACAGGACTGTAACCACTACCAATTGGATACCATGAAATTGGGGAGAAAAAAAGGTCTAAAAACAAATATAGAGAACATGAATGTTCACAAAAGATGTTTACATACTGAGGAAATTCTAAGGAGAGGCAATATGTTATCCCTAATCAAGCCCCATTGTGGAAATGTAATCATCTTCCATATAATAATGTTTTTTTAGCAACAAACTGGACGCGTGCTCAACAATGGGGAAAAACAGACAGGGTTGACTTAGATTGGTGACAACATGTAAGCAATATTTCGTCTCCAATGTTTATTGAAAGCATAAATACATTTGCACAATGAGCGCTTTTCCCTCAAATACTGTACATCGATACAATTGTTTGTTAGCTAGCTAGCACATGTGATCTATATTAGTATTAACATTAAATCACTTAAAACAAAACATGGTATGTAGACCAACAGGCCACTTAAGATTCCCCACATGGCAGTTTCTTGTCAGTCTTGTTAGCAATCTGGCCATCCAGGACTGGATTTTCTGGCAGGTGAGATCAGACGGGACCATTCTAGCCAATGAGAGGGCACATACGCGTGTGCGCAACAGCACAAAGTTGTTTTTCTCAAAGTTTCCAGAATGCCAAGGGTATCCACTTATATCAGAACATTTGTAACAGCCTAAACATTATAAAACGTCTATTTGATCAAATAAGCCTCACGTAATTCAACAATGTCATAGACATTAATACTGAAATGGGCTTGTCTCACGATGACAGATTTTGGGAGGAGTAAATTATTTCGCTTGGCCTCTTCCTCTCTGGTTTTAGTGCTAAGTAATATTTGTCTTTCAAAAATTCTGAATGACACCTGACGTGTCACAACAAGATAAACACAAACTTCATAAACACAATGGAGACCATTATGTGCATCACCACCGCAATGCTTTTCTCATGAGTTAGAGGTAACTGCATACATGGAGTGTGTCTGATAGTGGACGTTGCGAAACAAGTGGGAGGATCAACACAAGTGGGTGTATCGAAACCTAACCCCACAAAGTAGAACTGCACTGTTAGTCACATGTTGTCAACATGTGGTCAACCCTCCATCTGGAGACCTCCTGGGTATTCAGGCTTGGCTTTTGATCCAACCCTGAAACATCCAAGTCTGCTTATCAAGGAACTGTTGAGCAGCTGATGTTTAGGCTACAGTGTGGTTAGACTAGGGCTTGAACAAAAGCCTGCACACCCAGTAGCTCTCCTGGAGGATGATTGCCACCCTTGATATAAAATATTGCACCATTACAACCAAATACTTAAAAAAAAAATATTATTACTTTATTAAATGACTCAGAGATCAAATGGATAAAGTGAGCTACTTCAAATCAAGGTATATAACTCGACATGAATATGTAGATTTTTAAATGATTGATATATGTGTGCCTCCGTTAATTAAATTGATACAAATTATGAAACAAATTTCCATGACTTTTCATGACCTTAAACCCTCATTTTCGATATGTCACGGACAGATTCACAGACTAGTGGCAAATAAAGTTGAACAATTAAAAAAATATGTTTTAACCTTTATTTAGCTATGCAAGTCAGTTAAGAATAAGAATCTCTGGATTAACTATCTAATGTTAGCTAAATGTAGTAATGAATAATTTGGCTACATTTCTTTAAATTCACAATTCTGTGAAAGGTATTGTGTAAGTTTTAAATTGACACAGTACCTGTTAGCAAAGGTGTCAGCTAGAGATGCCGTGCAGGAGCTTGCAGGGATTTGTAGTTTTCCATGATGTCTACTTTGTTGCTAATAAGCATTTTCCAATCTGTTAGTAAATAGAGCCGAATATATTGCTAAAAGTCACCTTGTCCTTGAGAGATTGACATGGTTATCAAAACATCACGCCAGGGAAAGCCTACACGAAACACAGCCCTTTAAGTGTTTCTACAATCCCCGATGGAAAAAAACGGAAAAAACTGTCTCAGCCTCATTGCAAAATGTGTAGAATAGCATAAGATTAGCTATAAAGCCACAATTTTCTTTCTGCCACCTGGCAACATGTTTAGAATTGCAGGAAATTAGCTCTTCCTCTTCTGAAATCAAGTCTTCTGATTCTCACACTCTCTCTTCTCCTTTTAGTCCATCCTGTTTCTTTGTTCTGCCTGAAACTTCATCACCATGTACTGTTCCTGCTTTGTCTGGTCTGAATAGAGGTGCCTGTCATTATATCTCTGTAACCGCTCAAAATGTATGCTTCTCACACCAAGAAGCAGTGTGACCCCCTTGTTCAGGAACTAGAGTACATTGCGTTCAACTTAACTGTGAAAGTATAGATTATACAGTATATTATAGATCAATCAGTTCTTGAACAAATATGATGTACCTTGATGTTTTTCTGTTATCTGATATATCCAATATTGCATTTGATATATCAACACAATAGGAAGCCCTACACAGTACATTGTGAAGTAGCAAAGCTCAAAATACAGAGTACAAGTAGTCTACTTCAATTCAAACATATATCACACTAGCATGAGTAGAGATACTCAACCTAACACTCACATACAGTAAACTATGGCCGTCCCTTTCTTCCCACAAATAACTAAAATACTTTAAACATTTTAAGTATAGTGGATTTCACGTTTTGTCAGGTAGATCTGAGTGCACTCAACAAACTGCCAGCTTCATTACAGACACCATGCAGGGCCCTGAGGCAGGCGGACTCGTGTCAAGCAAAGGGCTGTCAGACAGTTCTGAGATCTGTTGATGTATTACCAGAGGAAAGTATAACTGATTTTGAGTAAATCTGACCTCTATTCAGACCAGACAAAGCAGGAACAACAGAGAAAATGGACAGGCGGAAAGGAGAAGAGAGAGAGTGCGAATCAGAAGAGGCAGAGAGAGAGAAAGAGAGAGAGTCTGGGATTTACAAGGGAGAGACACTGACATCTATAGAGAGAGATTGTGGGAGGGAGAGAGAAGGGAGTGTTCAAGGAGGCTGTCTTTGGCAGGAGCCACAGGAAATCCAGGTCCTATAAGAGACAGAGGCCAGGGCCTCATCCATCACACACACTCAGGAGGACCTACCTACCTACCTACTGTCACCAGACACAGTACAGGAGGCCAGGGCATCAGCCATCACACACACTCAGGAGGACCTACCTACCTACTGTCACCAGACACAGTACAGGAGGCCAGGTCATCAGCCATCACACACACTCAGGAGGACCTACCTTGCCGAGCAGCACTGAACCATGGGAAAACAGAAGATATGGTTGGACAAGCTGGCACGGAACTTCCAGATCCGTAACCTGCTGCTGCGCCAGGCTCTGGCAGAGTGTCTGGGTACCCTCATCCTGGTGGTAAGAGACCCTCTATCTCTCACCACCTTACTCACATTCTCATTCATAATATGTATAGTCAGGTTAGCCTCACTCATTTTCCACATCTATAGTCAGGTTATCCTCACTCATTTTCCACATCTATAGTCAGGTTATCCTCACTCATTTTCCACATCTATAGTCAGGTTATCCTCACTCATTTTCCACATCTATAGTCAGGTTATCCTCACTCATTTTCCACATCTATAGTCAGGTTATCCTCACTAATTTTCCACATCTATAGTCAGGTTATCCTCACTCATTTTCCACATATATAGTCAGATTATCCTCACTCATTTTCCACATCTATAGTCAGGTTGTCCTCAATAATTTTCCACATCTATAGTCAGGTTTTCCTCACTCATTTTCCACATCTATAGTCAGGTTATCCTCACTCATTTTCCACATCTATAGTCAGGTTATCCTCACTCATTTTCCACATCTGTAGTCAGGTTATCCTAATTTTCCACATCTATAGTCAGGTTATCCTCACTCAAGCTTTCCTTGGAAGAGTAGACTGCATGTTTTACTTTCATGATTCTTTGCCACAATAAATATTAGTTTGAGCATATTCATACCTGTATCTCCTTGAAATATGACATTGCAGGTTACATTTTCTTGACTCCTCTTGTCTGTATTAATTCTGAATTAACAATAACTCGAGTATAGACCATTGTTGTAATGCCAAGATGTGAGAGCGATGGATACTGGTGGATAAGTTCAGCATGGGTTTACAGGTTGTGCTAGACTTTGCACTTGACTTCAAAGTGACGGGAGTCGGGAATGTGAGACTCATATAGGCAGCTGTAAATCACACTCCCTGAGTCTGTACAAAAATATGCTTGCTCTTGTTGGCAAGAACATGGACACATGATACCAGCATAACGATCCAGGATCCTAAGCTCCCCCGACAACCTCATGCCCTTCTGCTGCCATATTTGAGTTTGGTGTGTGTGTGTGTGTGTGTGCGCACGGGCATGTTTGTATATGTGTGTTTTTGAATCATATCCATAAACACACATTCACACACACACGTGTGTTTGTAAATGTGTGTTTGTAAATCTCTGTGTACTTGACACATATTGTGTCTGCCATATTTGTTCCTTTTTTCCATTCTTCATCATGGTGACATGGCACAAGACTTGTTGATATTGAACACTGAGAAATTGCTAGTCTAGAATTCAACATACTGTACATTGTGTGTAAGATGTATGTCCCTGAGGAGACTAAGCAGTGCTTGACTTGGACTGAAATATGTGTCGGTACTAATGTTTTGGTGCCGTTACTGTTTATATTCCGATGCAGGAACTCCACAATACTCTGGAGCTAATATTTTATAGGAGGTGCAGGATCTCAAGCAGTAGAACATTTGAGAGCTTCAATTTAGCACAAAACTATGATATTGTAACAATTTGTTTTTAAAAATAATATTAGGGATGATTGCTTCTTGTTTGCACTTTTGACCGCTGTTGATTGTTTCCCTCTTAGAGTGGCCTCTTCCTAGAAGGACTCATCCCTCCACATCACTCAGCTTTAATAAAACTGACAGATTAAATCTTCCCTCAGTCATTCACATAAAGGAACCCAGACCCTCGGCCATTGGTCACGTTAAATAAAGAAACAAGACAAATTAAACAACCCCTGCTATTTGTATTGTTATCTGGCTCTAGCAGTCAATAGCCACTGAGCACCTAGCGGACAGTTTGGCGAGAATACAACCTGCGGGTCTCTAGGCAGTTAACTTTCACTATTTGGCTCAGAGCGTTGATGGAGGGATCATTCAGTCTTACTCACGGTTGCAGGCTCTTTCACACACGTTTTAAACAACTTTTTTCTTCACTGCTTAATGTTAATGTATGTTATGGGAGGAAGTATTGGGAGTGACAGCGACAACACAATGGGTGAAACGTGAACATGCCAAATGCTCTCCAGGACACAGGTAGACGTCATCTATTGTGCTAACGTCATCAAGTTGTACTAATGACTAAGTAATATAATGAGTGAACAGGTAGGCGTTCTAATGACTGGTTCTCAGGTAGGGAGGAGGAACGAAGGGCAGGGCAGGGTTGTTTATCTCTACGTGTATATGTGTGTTTTTCAGTGTGTGTGTTTTTCAATGTGTGTGTGTGTTTTTCAGTGTGTGTGTATGTGTGTGTGGTTTTCAGTGTGTGTGGTTTTCAGTGTGTGTGTGTGTGTGTGTGCGCATTAGATTTGGCATGCGCACAGCTTCACCCCTATATATGGAGAACAGATCTCTGCATTCTTTACAATTGTATACCTGACTCCAGTTTACACTGAAGAAATAGGAAAAGAGTGAAAGTCGTTAATTAGAAGCCTCTGAATGAATGTGGTGTCTCTGGAGTGAAGGGGACCACATCCATTTCCAGGTGGTCAGTGGGGAGCCGACAGGCACTCTTTGTCTCTGAAGGTCAGCGGGTGACACTGACTCTCTATCAGCAGACAGGTCTTTCCTGAGCTCTTACAGGATCACCTGTGTGTGACAGGCGGTTGGACATACAGAATACGTCCTTCAGGCCCCAGCGGTGGTGTGCATGTGCACCGCCCAGGAAACAATACAGTCCTTACATAAACACAGGAATTAGGGGGAAAAACAGCAATAATTGTTCTCCTTATATTTCAGCTTCATTTCTGATACAGTCTGTGTGCTCTGCTTTGCTTAAATCCAAGTGGCGGGAGACCACATACTGCCACACAAAACTACGGCTGACCACCCCCCAAATCACTATCTTCAAACAATGTTCATAGGAGTGCATAAACGCGGGACGTAGTTTGGGGAAGAAATGTGCAGAATAAATGTGCTGAGGATGACTATATCGGTCCTCTAATACAGGACTAGTAAAGGCCCAGTGTTATGGTCCTCTAATACAGGACTAGTAAAGGCCCAGTGTTATGGTCCTCTATGTCAGTCCTCTAATACAGGACTAGTAAAGGCCCAGTGTTATGGTCCTCTATGTCAGTCCTCTAATACAGGACTAGTAAAGGCTCAGTGTTACCGTCCACTATGTCAGTCCTCTAATACAGGACTAGTAAAGGCTCAGTGTTATGGTCCTCTATGTCAGTCCTCTAATACAGGACTAGTAAAGGCTCAGTGTTATGGTCCTCTATGTCAGTCCTCTAATACAGGACTAGTAAAGGCCCAGTGTTATGGTCCTCTATGTAGGTCCTCTAATACAGGACTAGTAAAGGCCCAGTGTTATGGTCCTCTAATACAGGACTAGTAAAGGCTCAGTGTTATGGTTCTTTATGTCAGTCCTCTAATACAGGACTAGTAAAGGCTCAGTGATATGGTCCTCTAATACAGGACTAGTAAAGGCTCAGTGTTACCGTCCTCTATGTCAGTCCTCTAATACAGGACTAGTAAAGGCTCAGTGTTATGGTCCTCTATGTAGGTCCTCTAATACAGGACTAGTAAAGGCTCAGTGTTATGGTCCTCTATGTCAGTCCTCTAATACAGGACTAGTAAAGGCTCAGTGTTATGGTCCTCTATGTCAGTACTCTAATACAGGACTAGTAAAGGCTCAGTGTTATGGTCCTCTATGTCAGTCCTCTAATACAGGACTAGTAAAGGCTCAGTGTTATGGTCCTCTATGTAGATCCTCTAATACAGGACTAGTAAAGGCTCAGTGTTATGGTCCTCTATGTCAGTCCTCTAATACAGGACTAGTAAAGGCCCAGTGTTATGGTCCTCTATGTAGGTCCTCTAATACAGGACTAGTAAAGGCTCAATGTTATGGTCCTCTATATCAGTCCTCTAATACAGGACTAGTAAAGGCCCAGTGTTATGGTCCTCTAATACAGGACTAGTAAAGGCTCAGTGTTATGGTCCTCTATGTCAGTCCTCTAATACAGGACTAGTAAAGGCGCAGTGTTATGGTCCTCTATGTCAGTCCTCTAATACAGAACTAGTAAAGGCTCAGTGTTATGGTCCTCTATGTCAGTCCTCTAATACAGGACTAGTAAAGGCTCAGTGTTATGGTCCTCTATGTAGGTCCTCTAATACAGGACTAGTAAAGGCTCAGTGTTATGGTCCTCTAATACAGGACTAGTAAAGGCCCAGTGTTATGGTCCTCTATGTCAGTCCTCTAATACAGGACTAGTAAAGGCTCAGTGTTATGGTCCTCTATGTCAGTCCTCTAATACAGGACTAGTAAAGGCTCAGTGTTATGGTCCTCTATATCAGTCCTCTAATACAGGACTAGTAAAGGCTCAGTGTTATGGTCCTCTATGTCAGTCCTCTAATACAGGACTAGTAAAGGCTCAGTGTTACCGTCCTCTATGTCAGTCCTCTAATACAGGACTAGTAAAGGCCCAGTGTTATGGTCCTCTATGTCAGTCCTCTAATACAGGACTAGTAAAGGCCCAGTGTTATGGTCCTCTATGTAGGTCCTCTAATACAGGACTAGTAAAGGCCCAGTGTTATGGTCCTCTATGTAGGTCCTCTAATACAGGACTAGTAAAGGCCCAGTGTTATGGTCCTCTATGTAGGTCCTCTAATACAGGACTAGTAAAGGCCCAGTGTTATGGTCCTCTAAGGCCCAGTGTTATGGTCCTCTATGTAGGTCCTCTAATACAGGACTAGTAAAGGCCCAGTGTTATGGTCCTCTATGTAGGTCCTCTAATACAGGACTACTAAAGGCCCAGTGTTATGGTCCTCTATGTAGGTCCTCTAATACAGGACTAGTAAAGGCCCAGTGTTATGGTCCTCTATATCAGTCCTCTAATACAGGACTAGTAAAGGCTCAGTGCACTACATTTGTGATTTAAAAAATAAAATAAAAAAACATTTGTAACTTGAATCTGATCATTATCTGTACAAAACAGTTCAGCTGATAATACAAGTGGAATATCAAAATACATGCTTGGTATATGTTTTCCAGTTTCTAGAAATACTTTGCAAATGCAACTTATTTCTATGTGAAAACTGACGCTCTGATCCACAGCAACTTACAGTAGTGACCGCATGCATTTTCATACGGGTCACCTCTTGGGAATCAAACCCACAACCCGAGCATTGCAAGCACCATGCTCTACTAACTGAGCCACATCATCACATACCACTTGATGTTTCAATGTACTCAATGACTGTATTGTCCATTGTTTTTCTTCATGGTGATGGAAAGTCTACAGGTACAAACCTAGATGACCAGCCTATGTACAATACTTTAATGTACATTTACAGTGAGTGGTTTGTAAGGATGGTCAATTAATACTGCACAAAAAGTGGTTGTTTTCCATGTTAGTTTATCAAGAAAAACATTTCATTTGATGCAGATGTTTTGTGTCTTTGTCCATGACTTTGCACTTTTGGATGTAATTGTTTGGGACAGGGTTTTGTTCTTTCTGGATTCCAGTAGAATGACAATCGCAGAGAAAGGGACAGAGCAACAACTCTCACAATTCCAACTATTGAATCCTGCTAGATATACTGTTCCTCATTTTACAACTACCTTTTTTTGGCAAGGCAGTGATGCTGTTTTTGTTGTTGCCTGCTCTACAGAGGTCTATATTAGTCCCCGAATACCAGTAAAGGCCCAGTGCACTACTTTTGTAAAATAATGTTGTAAAAAAAACAAAAAATCAGGTTGTGCTGCAGCACCCTCAGCATCCCTGCTTCCTGCAGCTATGTAGGAGTGGCTCTGTGATGGAAAGAGTATGGTGACTTCTTCAAACTTCACCTGTCCTTTTGTCCAATAAACATTTTTCATGTATAGTGATGTTTGAAAAGACTGACGCCGTCTAAAGCTATCTGAGGTTTCCTGTCTATGTGACTCTACCACCCTCAAACCCTCCCTACCTCCGTATCTCCCTACCTCCAGTGCTGTTGGCTAAAAGGGATACCTGGGTGAACAGGTCTATCGCTAAACATAATGTTGCTGTATGAGGACACAGCATAAACTGCCTGACATTCTGGTGAGTGATTGCGTAATGCAGTCATGCAATGTCATGGCGTAATGCTGTCATGACTTGCTGTCGCTATCACCAACAAGCCATTTAGACAGCTGTGATTTAGGTGATTCATTCTGTTAGATGCTGTCTTTTTGAGTCATTGCTCACTGTGTCATGAAACTTCAAACGATTCCGAGAATAACCTTTCGGTGTAATTTGATCTGGCTAATTCAGTCGACTCTTTGGCACCATACTGACAAGTTATCAGATGCCGCTGACATTTGACTACATGTCTAAAGATGTAGTATCCCTGAAGTATTTTCCCACCGAGTTGGAAGCATGAGGCCCTCTGGTCTCATCGGGAGTTTAGACTGGGCTCAGTGATGTTGAACCTCTGCTAGACGCCAAGACCTTTATCGAGAGCTATGGTTCCTCGCAACTAACCTCAACGTATGTGCCCTGCTGGTCTCAGTGGAATGCATTCACTCCAGGGGAGCCTTGCGACTGGATCCCATTTCAATCTTTAAGGTGTCCAGTTTCACTTACAGTGATTGCACACCGCTTCTGACCTGTGCTGACCTTCAGGGATGACAAATCTAGGATATCCGTTTGAACACTGAACAAAAATATACATTTTTACTGAGTTACAGTTAAATCAGTCAATTTAAATAAATTCATTAGTCCCTAATCTATGGATTTCACATGACTGGGCAGGGACACAGCCATGGATTGGGCTGGAAGGGATAGACCCACCCATTTGGGAGCGAGGTCCAACCTGTGGGGAGCCATGCCCAGCCAATCAGAATAAGTTTTTCTCCCTCTCAGACGGATGTGGAGGTCCTTGGCTGGTGTGGTTACACATGGTCTGCGGTTGTGAGGCCGGTTGGATATACTGCCAAATTCTCTAAAATAACTTTGGTAAGCCACTGGTGGTGGCTTATTAACATTCAATTATCTTGCAACAGCTCTGTTGGACATTCCTGCTGTCAGCACGCCAATTCCACGCTCCCTCAAAACTTGAGACATCTGTGGCATTGTGTTGTCACAAAACTGCACATTTTAGAGTGGCCTTTTATTGTCTCCAGCACAAGGTGCACCTGTGTAATGATCATGCTGTTTAATCAGCTTCTTGATATGCCACACCTGTCAGGTATTATCTTGTCAAATGAGAAATGCTCACTAACAGGGATGTAAACAAATTTGTTCTCCAAATTTGAGAGAAATTATATTTTTGTGCATGGGATCCTTTATTTCAGAAGAAAATGGGACCAACACTTTACATGTTGAGTTGATATTTTTGTTCAGTATATATAATTTATAATTACAAAGCCATTTGATGCACAAAGCTTGAGTGACTATTGCAGTGTGTTAACAATGCAAGGTGTATGTTTGGCTATGCTCTGGAATTACACACCTAGCGATGTTGGCGCTCAATTTTTGTTGGTACTCATGTTATACTTTTTGTCTCTCCCCTCTCTTGACAGATGTTTGGTTGTGGTGCGGTGGCTCAGCTGGTGCTTAGTGGAGGATCTCATGGCATGTTCCTCACCGTGAACTTTGCTTTCGGCTTCGCTGCCACCCTAGGGATCCTGGTCTGTGGCCAAGTATCAGGTTCGCACATCATATGATTAGGTGTATAGGTTCTCCTTGAACAGATTTGTTCCCATGAGTTGTTCTAAGGCTCAACCTATAATAGTCATGTGTTCTTCTGCCTGATAAATGACTGTGTTGCAGTGTTGGAAAGGTACTTCCTTTTGGAGAGAAGCCGTCCTGCTTTAATGTTAACAATCTCTCAACATGTGTTATTCCCAGGAGGCCATCTAAACCCGGCGGTGACTTTCGCCCTCTGCCTGCTTGGGAGAGAACGCTGGAGAAAGTTCCCAATGTACTTTGCCTTCCAGACACTGGGCGCTTTCCTGGGCTCCGGGATCATCTTTGGCCTGTACTTTGGTGAGTCCTCTGACATGTCCAGGGATGGAACTGATGCATCCATTGGACGAATCAGTGTATAGTGTAACACCTTGTTAAAGTTGATGTTATCTCATGATGTTTGTCTGTGTGTAATCTCCTCACAGACGCTCTGTGGGGCTTTGCTGGAAAGCTCATCGTTACCGGGCCCAACGCCACCGCTGGCATCTTCGCCACCTACCCTGGCGAACATCTCAACCTGCTCAATGGCTTCTTTGACCAGGTTAGCATCTTCCTTCTGCATACAACCCCCAAACTGATTAGATCAGGGAACAGAACTACTAGTGTATTGGAAATTCTCCATGTTAATGGAAGTGTCTCTATCGCAGGTGATTGGCACGGCAGCGTTGGTCGTGTGTATCCTGGCTATCGTAGACCCCTACAACAACCCCATCCCCCAGGGCCTGGAGGCCTTCACGGTGGGCTTCGTGGTGCTGGTCATTGGCCTGTCCATGGGCTTCAACTCCGGCTACGCCGTCAATCCTGCCAGGGACCTGGGGCCTCGTCTCTTCACCTCCCTGGCAGGCTGGGGCACCGAGGTCTTCACGTGAGTCCTCCCACAATCCTGTACACCTTTCTGCATTATTCTAGTTGCCTCCTCATCTCTCTGCTTGTCTTCACACCTCTTCTTATGTATCCTAGCACTATACATCTACCCCTCTGTTGAAAATCCTGGTTCGGGCTTTGTGCGTTATTGATATGCAGATGAGACAAAATGGGAGATGGTAATGATGGAACAAACAGATAAAAGCAGAGGATGCCAAGATTAAGAATATATCTTTCTCCTGTCTCTTGTGTAATCCATCTCCCGTCTTTGCTTCTCTCTCTCTCTCGCTCTCTCTCTCTCTCTCTCTCTCACTCTCTCTCTCTGGTCCTCACAGTGCCGGTAAGTGCTGGTTCCTGGTGCCCATCTTTGCCCCGTTTATAGGCTCCACCTTCGGGGTGATAGTCTATCAGCTGATGGTGGGCTACCATCAAGAGGGAGAGGCTCGCGACAAGAAGAGGAGGGAGGATGAGGAGAAAGAGGAAGTCAGAGTCAGACTCACTAATATCACCAAAAAGGATGCCCTAAAGGAAGAGATGGTATGAGTCTCTTAACCTACCACTCTCCAGCAGCCTTCACTCCCCACCACTACCACCACCACTACTACTACCACCACCACCACCACTACTACCACCACCACTACTACCACCATCACCACAACCACCACCATCACCACAACCACCACCACTACTACCATCACCACCACCACCAACACCAACACTACTACCATCACCACCACCACTACTACCTACCACCATCACCACCACCACCACCACCACCACTACTACCATCACCACCACTACTACTACCACCATCACCACCACTACTACCACCATCACCACCACCACCACTACCAACCCCACCACTACAAGCATTCTGTACCCCTAAAGCGAGTCCCAGTGGGGGGTACGGTCTCCTGGAGGGCCGGTGGGTCCCTCACCATCCTTGACTCTGACAGCTGTGTGTCTGTAAGGAGACAAATACAGCACACACATGCACAATGGACCGCAGTCTTTTCCATAGCATCAGCATCGCTCCAGTATATTTAGCTCTAGGCTTCCTTTGTCTTACATTGCAGCTTAATCGTGTCCTTAAGTAAATAGGGTGAATGTCATGACTCAAACAGAATTATATTAATTCTAAACGTTTAGAAACAATGGAAGTTTATATCCTAATATCTTTAGGGCTACTGTTTGAAATGTTTGCTCTGTTTTATACTGATTGTATGTGTCTCAGAGGAGGCTGGTGGGAGGAGCTATAGGAGGATGGCCTATTGTAATGGCTGGAATGGAATTAATGGAACGATATCCAACTCATCAAACATATGAAAACTACATGTAGTTGACTCCCTTCCATTAATTCCATTCCAGCCATTACAATGAGCCCGTTCGTCTATTGCTCCTCCCACCAGCCTCCTCTGATGTGCCACGACCAGAGTACTGGAATTTCTAAAATGTCAATGTCAACATTCCTCTCACAAGGAAATGCCTGCTTTTTCTTGTTACGGAAATTGAACGAATACCTTCAAACAGTGAACATAGGTTGAATTTAACCAGATGTTTTCCTGGTTAGAGGAAAGAGAACACCTCTCAATGGGATAGGTAGTGTGATAATGACTTTTGATTCATGCTTGTTATGTCATTACATGTAATACAGACTGTATACTGTCTATCTGTTGGCAAGGTAACAAGACTACAACCAGAAAACAGTCCGTTCTGTATATCTTATTGTTCAGAGAGTTAACAACTAGCTAGCTGTGAAGTGTTCAAGCAGTACACTTTGATTGTTTCATGGCAACACAGCCTTCTGACCTCTCATTGGAGTGATGAAAACCACTGTTCTTCTTTCCTTCGTCAGCTCTTGGGTTTCTCACCATATGAAAACATTTGAGATTCATTGATTTGATTCATTTTCATTGGGTTTGATTGCCAACACTTTTTGCTTGTAAATATTTGCAGTATTTAAACCTGTCAATAAAACCACTGCCATATGTGCCTTGTGTCAGTAACACGTTGCTAGGGTTCTAATGACTGTGCCCTAAGGCCTTTGGTATATTGTTAGTTGGGTCAGGAGTATTTTTTTGTACTATCATTATAATAAAGTTATGTTATGGTTTAAATATGGTTCATGATATGAGGTTTCATGTCTTGTCCTGTTCTCTTCTCCTTCTCCACACACGCATGCACACACTCACGCACACACTCATGCACACCCACCCTTGTACTTAAAAAAAAATGGCCACACCCTCCCCACTCATTCAATTAACTCAACAACAAAAATGAACAACCACAAATAACTATAACTGCAGCGATACTGTGTTTATAAATGTGGATATCAACTTTGCCCCAGCATGGTTTTGTGATAGAGTCCATGCCAAGCAGGGCTAAGGGCTAGAAGGTTGCGGGTTCACAGACCACCATGGACGAGCTCACTCTCCCTGCCTGTTTCAGTACACTACGTAGTAATTTGCATATACCCTGCCCTTTCCCTCCCCCATATCCCAATTTGTGCCACCCATGAGTGAGAAACCTAGGCTCCCAAAACACACAAATAATCAATACTCACATGGGCTGTCATGGCTAATGACCACCGCAGAGAGGATGACTGTTCTAGGGTGGAAGTTTGTCATTGGGTCAGCTGAAACTTTGAAATTGATGATTCAAGAGGAACAACCAAACCGTCCCCACCCTCGCGGCCCTTTTAAAATATTAAGGTATTTTTTCCTGAGTTTTAATCATCAAATCAATAATCATCAAAACATCAAATCCAATCACATTTTTTTAATCAAATTGTATTGGTCACATACAGACATTTAGCAGATGTTTTTGCGGGTGTAGTGAAATGCTTGTCCCCCTAGCTCCAACAGTGCAGTAATGTTTAACAATTCACTCTATTATTGTGTCGTCACTTTTATCAATTTTTGTAATGTTTTTTTATCCATAACATTTTAAGTGGATCTAACAAGTTTCATGCCTTTTGACATATTATCATGTTATTATTGTGTTATTTCATGTCCTAACTTTTATCCACTTTTAAACAGCTGCTTTTACTCCCACTGGTATTTGATTTGTATCCCCTTATGGAGAAGCACAGGGTCTGCCAGCTTTAAAGAACTCTACACTGAAAATGCATACACAAAAATAGGTGCTTAAACCTAAAAGGGTTCTTTGGCTGTCCTCATAGGAGAACCCTTTGAAGTAACCTTTTTGGTTCCAAGTAGAACCCTTTTAATTCCAGGTAGAACCCTTTTGGTTTCCACGTAGAACCCTTTCCATAGAGAGTATGCAGGCTTCTACCAATAACCAAAAAGGGTTCTCCTATGAGGACAGCCGAAGAACCCTTTCGGAACACTTCTAAGAGTGTACATACCTGGAGTGAACTTTTAATACATGCATACCGACCCAGAGTGGATTCTCAATCATATTCATTTAATACATGCATACCTACCTGCAGTGACTTATTAGAAAAATATATACGTATATATATATATATATATATATATATTAAAACATGCATACTTAGTCAGAAAAGCCTTAAACAGGAAAACCTACACCAATACTTACCCGAATACTGACCTGAGTTCCGAACCGCAGCTGCTCGGGAGAAGACCTGTGTGTAATCCTGTTGAACAGTGGAAACACAAACACAATCAAGATCAACAACATTCACAACCACTCAACCAACTACTCACAATCACAGAGCACCACACCCTCCCAGCATCCTGAAGAGCATCCCCTATTTATTTTTTGGTATTTTACCCTCTTTTTCTCCCCATTTTCAGTCTTGTCTCATTACTGCAACTCCCCAACGGGCTCGGGAGGCAATGGTTGAGTCATGTGTCCTCTTGCTTAATCCGGACGCCAGCCGGACCAATGTGTTGGAGGAAACACCGTTCACCTGACGACTGAGGTCAGCCTGCAGGCGCCCGGCCCGCCACAAGGAATCTCTAGAGCGCGTTGAGCCAAATAAAGCACCCCCGGCCAAACCCTCCACTAACTCGGACGACGCTGGGCCAATTGTGCACCTCGGTATGGGACTCACAGCCAGATGTGATACAGCCCACGATTGAACCCGGATCTATAGTGATGCCTCTAGCAGTGCCTTAGACCACAGCAGTGCCTTAGACCACAGCAGTGCCTTAGACCACAGCAGTGCCTTAGACCACAGCATTGCATTAGACCACAGCAGTGCCTTAGACCGCAGCATTGCCTTAGACCACAGCAGTGCCTTAGACCACAGCAGTGCCTTAGACCACAGCATTGCCTTAGACCACAGCAGTGCCTTAGACCACAGCATTGCCTTACACCGCAGCAGTGCCTTAGACCAGAGCAGTGCCTTAGACCACAGCAGTGCCTTAGACCGCAGCAGTGCCTTAGATCACAGCAGTGCCTTTAGACCACAGCAGTGCCTTAGACCACAGCAGTGCCTTAGACTGCTGCGCCACTCGGGAGGCCATATTTTCTATTTCTAATAAAGATATTAAATCCTCCCCCAACCCAAACCGTTACCCTAAACCAGGTCTGTATCCTATTCCTAACCCTACCCCCTAAACCTTACCCTAAACCGGGTCTGTATCCTATTCCTAACCCTACCCCCTAAACCTTACCCTAAACCAGGTCTGTATCCTATTCCTAACCCTACCCCCTAAACCTTACCCTAAACCAGGTCTGTATCCCATTCCTAACCCTACCCCCTAAACCTTACCCTAAACCGGGTTTGTATCCTATTCCTAACCCTACCCCCTAAACCTTACCCTAAACCGGGTCTGTATCCTATTCCTAACCCTACCCCCTAAACCTTACCCTAAACCGGGTTTGTATCCTATTCCTAACCCTACCCCCTAAACCTTACCCTAAACCGGGTTTGTATCCTATTCCTAACCCTACCCCCTAAACCGTTACCCTAAACCAGGTCTGTATCCTATTCCTAACCCTACCCCCTAAACCTTACCCTAAACCGGGTTTGTATCCTATTCCTAACCCTACCCCCTAAACCTTACCCTAAACCAGGTCTGTATCCTATTCCTAACCCTACCCCCTAAACCTTACCCTAAACCGGGTTTGTATCCTATTCCTAACCCTACCCCCTAAACCTTACCCTAAACCGGGTTTGTATCCTATTCCTAACCCTACCCCCTAAACCTTACCCTAAACCGGGTTTGTATCCTATTCCTAACCCTACCCCCTAAACCTTACCCTAAACCGGGTTTGTATCCTATTCCTAACCCTACCCCCTAAACCTTACCCTAAACCGGGTTTGTATCCTATTCCTAACCCTACCCCCTAAACCTTACCCTAAACCAGGTCTGTATCCTATTCCTAACCCTACCCCCTAAACCTTACCCTAAACCAGGTCTGTATCCTATTCCTAACCCTACCCCCTCAACCTTACCCTAAACCGGGTTTGTATCCTATTCCTAACCCTACCCCCTAAACCTTACCCTAAACCAGGTCTGTATCCCATTCCTAACCCTACCCCCTAAACCTTACCCTAAACCGGGTTTGTATCCTATTCCTAACCCTACCCCCTAAACCTTACCCTAAACCAGGTCTGTATCCTATTCCTAACCCTACCCCCTAAACCTTACCCTAAACCGGGTTTGTATCCTATTCCTAACCCTACCCCCTAAACCTTACCCTAAACCAGGTTTGTATCCTATTCCTAACCCTACCCCCTAAACCTTACCCTAAACCAGGTTTGTATCCTATTCCTAACCCTACCCCCTAAACCTTACCCTAAACCGGGTTTGTATCCTATTCCTAACCCTACCCCCTAAACCTTACCCTAAACCGGGTTTGTATCCTATTCCTAACCCTACCCCCTAAACCTTACCCTAAACCGGGTTTGTATCCTATTCCTAACCCTACCCCCTAAACCTTACCCTAAACCAGGTCTGTATCCTATTCCTAACCCTACCCCCTAAACCTTACCCTAAACCAGGTCTGTATCCTATTCCTAACCCTACCCCCTAAACCTTACCCTAAACCAGGTCTGTATCCTATTCCTAACCCTACCCCCTAAACCTTACCCTAAACCGGGTTTGTATCCCCTACCAAACCCCTCCCTCCTTTTTCACATGTTTTCTTCTTTATTTTTCTTCTTTACATTCAATTATCCAATAAAGTTTGATTAAAATCAAGTTGCAGATGACAAAAAGAGAACTCCAACTCCCCCCCCGAACCCCCACCTTATCCCTTGCCACAAACCTCACCCTAGACTAGACAGCCACTGACAAGAGGGGTAGAAAAGGTCTGGAAGCCCTGAGCTATCCCTACAAGCCCAAGTCTCCTTACCTATTTAAAGGTAGGGCCAGCTTCAGGCATAAGCTACATAAGCAGTAGCTTAGGGCTACCGATCTCAAACACTATAGTAAATACTACAGTAATGTCTGCCAAAACACTACAGTAAATACCACAGTTTACTAATGTCTGCCAAAATACTACAATCCACAAAAACACACATGAAAAAAACACTACATTAATTACTATACTAATTACTTATGCCTAACCCTAACCTTAAATGAAGACAAAAAAGCTAAAAAAATATATTAAAAAATCTTCCAATTTTCACTTTGTGGCTGTAGAATCTGACTTTGTGGGTCTAGAAGTTAGTGGAAACCACTCACCAGGGTATCAATGTTTTCATTTGCAATTAACGTTTACCACATTATAATGACTTCATGGTATTGATCAAATGAAGCCTAGTTTGTTCTAAAGTAACTTTAATACACTGAAACTGTACTTGTATATTCGTATGAGAGGGGTAGCTAAACGTTCATGTTTGATATGCTAATGTTACTAGCCAGCATAGCTACAGTGCCTTGCGAAAGTATTCGGCCCCCTTGAACTTTGCGACCTTTTGCCACATTTCAGGCTTCAAACATAAAGATATAAAACTGTATTTTTTTGTGAAGAATCAACAACAAGTGGGACACAATCATGAAGTGGAACGACATTTATTGGATATTTCAAACTTTTTTAACAAATCAAAAACTGAAAAATTGGGCGTGCAAAATTATTCAGCCCCTTTACTTTCAGTGCAGCAAACTCTCTCCAGAAGTTCAGTGAGGATCTCTGAATGATCCAATGTTGACCTAACTGACTAATGATGATAAATACTATCCACCTGTGTGTAATCAAGTCTCCGTATAAATGCACCTGCGCTGTGATAGTCTCAGAGGTCCGTTAAAAGCGCAGAGAGCATCATGAAGAACAAGGAACACACCAGGCAGGTCCGAGATACTGTTGTGAAGAAGTTTAAAGCCGGATTTGGATACAAAAAGATTTCCCAAGCTTTAAACATCCCAAGGAGCACTGTGCAAGCGATAATATTGAAATGGAAGGAGTATCAGACCACTGCAAATCTACCAAGACCTGGCCGTCCCTCTAAACTTTCAGCTCATACAAGGGGAAGACTGATCAGAGATGCAGCCAAGAGGCCCATGATCACTCTGGATGAACTGCAGAGATCTACAGCTGAGGTGGGAGACTCTGTCCATAGGACAACAATCAGTCGTATATTGCACAAATCTGGCCTTTATGGAAGAGTGGCAAGAAGAAAGCCATTTCTTAAAGATATCCATAAAAAGTGTCATTTAAAGTTTGCCACAAGCCACCTGGGAGACACACCAAACATGTGGAAGAAGGTGCTCTGGTCAGATGAAACCAAAATTGAACTTTTTGGCAACAATGCAAAAACGTTATGTTTGGCGTAAAAGCAACACAGATGAACACACCATCCCCACTGTCAAACATGGTGGTGGCAACATCATGGTTTGGGCCTGCTTTTCTTCAGCAGGGACAGGGAAGATGGTTAAAATTGATGGGAAGATGGATGGAGCCAAATACAGGACCATTCAGGAAGAAAACCTGATGGAGTCTGCAAAAGACCTGAGACTGGGACGGAGATTTGTCTTCCAACAAGACAATGATCCAAAACATAAAGCAAAATCTACAATGGAATGGTTCAAAAATAAACATATCCAGGTGTTAGAATGGCCAAGTCAAAGTCCAGACCTGAATCCAATCGAGAATCTGTGGAAAGAACTGAAAACTGCTGTTCACAAATGCTCTCCATCCAACCTCACTGAGCTTGAGCTGTTTTGCAAGGAGGAATGGGAAAAAATGTCAGTCTCTCGATGTGCAAAACTGATAGAGACATACCCCAAGCGACTTACAGCTGTAATCGCAGCAAAAGTTGGCACTACAAAGTATTAACTTAAGGGGGCTGAATAATTTTGCACGTCCAATTTTTCAGTTTTTGATTTGTTAAAAAAGTTTGAAATATCCAATAAATGTCGTTCCACTTCATGATTGTGTCCCACTTGTTGTTGATTCTTCACAAAAAAATACAGTTTTATATCTTTATGTTTGAAGCCTGAAATGTGGCAAAAGGTTGCAAAGTTCAAGGGGGCCGAATACTTTCGCAAGGCACTGTATCTAGCTGTATTATTGTCTTGCAAGCTCAATGTGTGTAGGAACAAGAAAATAAACCTCTTACTTGTTTGCACAGGCTTGTGAATTGTTGCATTATTCAAGAGTGTAATATGGCTTTGCATAATTCAAGAGTGTAGCTAGCTAATATATTTTAGAGGAAAAGTTGCTTGCATTGTTGATTAGTTTGCAAGCTTACTGGCTACTGTGATAGTGATATTTACGGTAAATTTGGAGCTGCAGATCAAGAATGTCACTTTGCCAGCCACAACGGAAAGGAAGACAAGGATATAATGTCAATTGAAAAGTTTATGTACACATTATGTAAATTGAAATCTTGCTGCGCTGCATTTCCTTAAATAATGTTAATCAATGAGAATAGCCTCCTCGATTGGTAGACTATATTGATCTGTGACATACTTTGCGTGCGGAAAAGCACAGTTCATAAGGGAAGTACTAAAACACCTTGATAGAGGAGGCGCATGCAAGCAGATGAGGAAATGTGTCTAGGATGGAAGACATTACACTATATATGCAAAAGTATGTGGACACCCATTCAAATGAGTGGATTCAGCTACTTCAGCCACATCTGTTGCTGAAAGTTGTATAAAATAGAGCACACAGGTCAGCCGTGAATTCGTAGGCCACACAATCTCACAGAACGGGACCCCCGAGTGCTGAAGCGCGTAGCGCATAGAAATCATATGTCCTTGTTTGCAACACTAAATACTGTGTTCCAAACTGCTTCTGGACGCAACGTCAGCACAATAATTGTTCAACGGGAGCTTCAGCAATGCGAAGTGTCGGCTGGAGTGGTGTAAAGACTCTGGAGAGGTCTGACAGACAAATCTAGGTCTGGAAGATGCCAAACTGTAAAGTTTGGTGGATGAGGAATAATGGTCTGGGGCTGTTTTTCACGGTATGCCCCTTAGTTCCGGTGTAGGGAAATCTTAACGCTAGAGCATACAATGTTATTCTAGATGACTTTGTGCTTTTAACTTTTGGGCAACAGTTTGGGAAAAGCCCATTCCTGTTTAAGCATGACAATAACCCTGTGGACAAAGCGAGGTCCATACAGAATTGGTTTGTCGAGATCGGTGTGGAGAAACTTGACTGGCCTTCACAGAGCCCTGACCTCAACCCCATCGAACACCATTGGGATGAATTGGAACGCCGACTGCGAGCCAGGCCTAATCGCCCAACATCACTGCCCGACCTCACTAATGCTCTTGCGGCTGAACGGAAGCAAGCAATGTTCCAACATCTAGTAGAAAGCGAAAAGCCTTCACAGAAGAGTGGAGGCTGTTATAGAAGCAAAGGGGGGACCAACTCCATATTAATGCCCATGACTTTGGAATGAGATGTTCAACGAGCTGTCCACATACATTTGGTCATGTAGTGAAGGCCAGCATCTAGAAGGCCAGCATCGCCTCTTCACGGTTGACGTTGAGACTGGTGTTTTGTGGGTACTAAACTCAGCAATAAAATAAACGTCCCTTTTTCAGGACCCTGTCTTTCAAAGAAAATTCATAAAAATCACAGATCTTCATTGTAAACAATTAATAAACATGTACCTGTGGAACAGTTGTTAAGACACTAACAGTTTACACACAGTAAGCAATTAAGGTCACAGTTATGAAAACTTAGGACACTTAGGCCTTTCTACTGACTCTGAAAAACACCAAAAGAAAGATGCCCAGGGTCCATGCTCATCTGCCTGAACATGCCTTAGGCATGCTGCAAGGAGGCATGAGGACTGCAGATGTGGCCAGGGAAATAAATTGCAATGTCCGTACTGTGAGACGCCTACAACAGCGCTACAGGGAGACAGAATGGACAGCCGATCACTCTCGCAGTGGCAGACCACGTGTAACAAAACCTACACAGGATCGATACATCCAAACATCACACCTGCGGGACAGGTACAGGATAGCAACAACAACTGCCCGTGTTACACCAGGAACGCACAATCCCTCCATCAGTGCTCAAACTGTACTCAATAGGCTGAGAGAGGCTGGACTGAGGGCTTGTAGGCATGTTGTAAGGCAGGTCCTCACCAGACATCACCGGCAACAACGTCGCCTATGGGCACAAACCCAACGTCGCTGGACCAGACAGGACTGGCAAAAAGTGCTCTTCACAGACGAGTCTCGGTTTTGTCTCACCAGGGGTGATGGTCGGATTCACGTTTATCGTCATAGGAATGAGCGTTACACCGAGGCCTGTACTCTGGAGCAGGATCGATTTGGAGGTGGAGGGTCCATCATGGTCTGGGGCGATGTGTCACAGCATCATCGGACTGAGCTTGTTGTCATTGCAGGCAATCTCAACGCTGTGCGTTACAGGGAAGACATCCTCCTCCCTCATGTGGTACCCTTCCTGCAGGCTCATCCTGACATGACCCTCCAGCATGACAATGCCCCCAGTCATACTGCTCGTTCTGTGTGTGATTTCCTGCAAGACAGGAATGTCAGTGTTCTTCCATGGCCAGCGAAGAGCCCGGATCTCATTCCTATTGAGCACGTCTGGGACCTGTTGGATCGGAGGGTGAGGGCTAGGGCCATTCCCCCCAGAAATGTCCGGGAACTTGCAGATGCCACGGTGGAAGAGTGGGGTAACATCTCATAGCAAGAACTGGCAAATCTGGTGCAGTCCATGATGAGGAGATGCACTGCAGTACTTAATGCAGCTGGTGCCACACCAGATACTGACTGTTACTTTAGATTCGGACCCTCCCTTTGTTCAGGGACACATTATTCCATTTCTGTTAGTGTCACGACTTCTACCGGGGGTAACTCCTCTCCCTGTTCGGGCGGCGCTCGGCGTCGCCGGTCTACTAGCCACTACCGATCCCTTTTTCTTTTTCTGTTTTGTCTGTGTTCCTTTTCACACCTGGTTTTCAATTTTTTTGGTTTCTGTGGGTATATAGGGCAGCTGTTACCTGCCGTAATTCGTGCAGGATTAGACTTGTGTGTATTGCGTTCGATGGTATTTGATGTTTGTTGTTTTTTCGCATTTACGCACGTGTATGTAAAGTGTCGGAACTGTGTTAGTTCCTCCGTGTGTTTGCACGATTATTCGAGAGCGTAGTTTTGGGATTTTTGTTCTGTGCCATTTGCATTGCTGGACTATTATTAAACACGCTCCTCAGACATCCCTGCTCTCCTGCGCCTGACTCCTACACCTCTCACCAAGACGCATGTTATCACAGAATCCTGCACCAATATAATTATGGAGTCAGCAGGAGCGGACGCACTTCCAGGGTCCGTGGAGGAGCGAGTTCAACACCACACGGCAGTGTTACACCGACTGGGGACCGCCATGGATCAGGTGACGGCGACGATGGAGAGATGGGAGAGAGGTGGCCTTCCCACACCGTTATCAGCTACACCCCAACCAGTACCACTACCCTCTCCTTCATTGCCTGAGCACAGTGGAATTCGACTCGCCCTCCCGAGGGAGTATGATGGGACGGCGGCCGGGTGCCAGGGCTTCTTACTCCAGATGGACCTATACCTGGCGACCGTTCGTCCGGCTCCTTCGGGGGGTGAGAGCGTGAACGCCCTCGTCTCCTGCCTCGCAGGTAAAGCCCTGGAGTGGGCCAACGCGGTGTGGAACGATCCTGACTCGGCGAGGGACCACTACCCAGAGTTCACCCGCCGCTGAACGGCTGTTCCATCTGAGGCAGGAGAGGAGGAGTGCTCAGGACTTTGCTCTAGAGTTCCGGACCTTGGCCGCTGGCGCGGGATGGAACGACAGGGCCTTGATCGATCACTATAGGTGTAGTTTGCGTGAGGACGTCCGTAGGGAGCTGGCCTGTAGAGACACCACCCTGTCCTTGGACCAATTGATCGACATGTCCATTCGGTTGGACAACTTGCTGGCGACCCGCGGACGTCCAGATCGGGCTCTGTCAGTTCCATCTCCCAGCTCCACCACTCCAACACCCATGGAGCTAGGAGGTGCTTCAGCGAGGGCGACCGGAGGAGGGGGCCTTTCCTGTGCCAGCTGTGGTCGCAGAGGGCACACTGCTGACCGGTGCTGGGGGGGCCCCCCCGGGAGTCGAGACGCCAGGCCGAGCACTGCCCGGACACCTCAGGTGAGTCGGCACCAGGCTCACCCAGAGCCCCCTGTTGGTCACGTGTATGTATGGATTGTTTTTCCTAAATTTTCCCCTCTTTCCCGGCATAAGGCGCTAGTAGATTCAGGCGCGGCGGGGAATTTTATTGACCGCGGTTTAGCGAACAGGTTAGGGATTCCCCTTGTTCAGCTGGATAAACCCTTCCCAGTGCACGCCTTAGATAGCCGACCATTAGGGTCAGGGCTAGTCAGGGAGGCCACGGCTCCACTGGATATGGTTACGCAGGAGGGTCATGAGGAGAGAATTAGTCTCTTCCTCATTGATTCTCCTGCGTTTCCGGTGGTGTTGGGGATCCCCTGGTTGGCCCGTCACAACCCCAGGATTTCGTGGCAACAGAGGGCTCTACAGGGGTGGTCGGAGGAGTGCTCAGGCAGGTGTGTAGGAGTTTCCATCGGTGCTACAACGGTGGAGAGTCCAGACCAAGTCTCCACCGTGCACATTCCCTCAGAATATGCCGATTTGGCTATCGCCTTCTGTAAAAAGAAGGCGACCCAATTACCACCTCATCGACGAGGGGATTGTGCGATAAATCTCCTGATAGGCGCTGCACTTCCCAGGAGTCACGTGTATCCCCTGTCACAGGAGGAGACGGTGGCTATGGAGACATACATATCGGAATCTCTGGGAAAGGGGTTCATTCAGCCCTCCATCTCACCTGCCTCCTCGAGTTTCTTTTTTGTGAAGAAGAAGGAGGGTGGTCTGCGTCCGTGCATTGACTATAGAGGTCTAAATTCCATCACGGTGGGGTATAGTTACCCGCTACCTCTCATTGCCACGGCGATTGAGTCATTTCACGGAGCACGGTTTTTCACAAAACTGGATCTCAGGAGTGCATATAACTTGGTGCGTATCCGGAAGGGAGATGGCGTTTAGTACCACATCCGGCCATTATGAGTACCTCGTCATGCCATACGGGTTGAAGAATGCTCCAGCAGTCTTCCAATCTTTTGTGGATGAGATTCTCAGGGATCTGCACGGTCAGGGTGTGGTGGTTTACATCGATGATATTCTGGTCTATTCCGCTACACGGGCCGCGCATGTGTCTCTGGTGCGCAGGGTACTTGGGAGACTGTTGGAGCATGACCTGTACGTCAAGGCTGAGAAATGCTCGTTCTTCCAACAGGCCGTCTCCTTCCTTGGATATCGCATTTCCACATCGGGGTTGTTGATGGAGGATGACCGCATTGCAGCCGTGAGTAATTGGCCGACTCCAACCACGGTAAAGGAGGTGCAGCGGTTCTTAGGGTTTGCCAACTACTACCGGAGGGTTATCCGGGGTTTTGGGCAGGCGGCTGCGCCCATTACGTCACTGCTGAAGGGGGGGCCGACGCGTCTGGGGTGGTCGGCTGAGGCGGACAGGGCTTTTGGTCGCCTGAAGGCTCTTTTTACCTCGGCTCCCGTGCTGGCGCATCCGGACCCCTCTTTGGCATTTATAGTGGAGGTGGACGCATCCGAGGCTGGGGTTGGAGCCGTGCTCTCCCAGCGCTCGGGTGCGCCACCGAAGCTCCGCCCCTGTGCTTTCTTTTCTCAGAAGCATCGCGTGTTGAGCCCACTCCACCACAATGTCCAGCGGGACGGGTGTATGTTCCGCTGGAGGTTGGAGACAGGTTAATTTGGTGGGCTCACACATCCCCCTCCTCTGGTCATCCGGGGATTGGGAGGACGGTGCGATGTCTTAGTGGGAAGTACTGGTGGACCACTTTAGCCAAGGACGTGAGGGTTTATGTGTCCTCCTGCTAAGTGTGCGCTCAGTGCAAGGCTCCTAGGCACCTGCCCAGAGGGAAGTTACAACCCCTTCCCGTTCCACAGCGGCCTTGGTCACACCTGTCGGTTGACTTCTTGACCGATCTGCCACCGTCACAGGGCAACACCACAATCCTGGTCGTTGTGGATCGGTTTTCTAAGTCCTGTCGTCTCCTCCCTTTGCCCGGTCTCCCTACGGCCCTACAGACGGCGGAGGCCCTGTTTACTCACGTCTTCCGGCACTACGGGGTGCCTGAGGATATTGTTTCTGATCGGGGTCCCCAGTTCACGTCCAGGGTGTGGAAGGCTTTCATGGAATGTTTGGGGGTCTCGGTCAGCCTGACCTCTGGGTTTCACCCCGAGAGTAATGGGCAGGTGGAAAGAGTGAACCAGGATGTGGGTAGGTTTCTGCGGTCGTATTGCCAGGACCGGCCAGGGGAGTGGGCGAAGTACATCCCCTGGGCGGAGATGGCCCAGATCTCACTCCTCCACTCCTCTACGAACCTGTCGCCCTTCCAATGTGTGTTGGGCTATCAGCCGGTCCTGGTACCATGGCATCAGAGCCAGACCGAGGCTCCTGCGGTGGACGATTGGGTGAAACGCTCAAGGGAAACCTGGGAGGCCGCCCATGGGTACCTTAAACGGGCCGAAGCACGGCAGAAGACATCCCTGCTCTCCTGCGCCTGACTCCTACACCTCTCACCAAGACGCATGTTATCACAGTTAGCCAAATGTGTCTGCATTATATAAGCACTTTTTTGAATGGAGTTTTATGAGAGAGTGTCCATTCAAACATGGCTTATTTGATTTAATAGAAGTTTCGTAATGTTTAGGCTGTTATAAATGTACTGATGTAAATGGATGCCCGTGGCATTTCGGTAACTTTGAGAAAAACGACTTAAGGCCCGTTAAGGCATGTTGTTCACATGCTTATCTGCCCTCTCATTGGCTAGAATGGTCCCACATGATCTCGCCTGCCTTCAATCATTGAGGACATGTACAGTGCCTTGCGAAAGTATTCGGCCCCCTTGAACTTTGCGACCTTTTGCCACATTTCAGGCTTCAAACATAAAGATATAAAACTGTATTTTTTTTGTGAAGAATCAACAACAAGTGGGACACAATCATGGAACGACATTTATTAGATATTTCAAACTTTTTTAACAAATCAAAAACTGAAAAATTGGGCGTGCAAAATTATTCAGCCCCCTTAAGTTAATACTTTGGACAAATTAAGAGACATAAACATCATGACATTTTTTTCAATTTGGCTACACATGAGGAGAATGTGAGAGGCACATTGCATATTCAGAACTGTAAATTCACAAAAAGAAACACTCTTCCATGTTTTCTATAAGAAGTTCAAGCAGTATATTAAGATCATTGTCCAATATTCAAGTGAGAAAGCTGAAAAACAGTCAACACTAGTGTGTCTTTTAAGGCATTTGTTTATTTTGACACTGCTTAAGCAAACTGGCTCAAATTAAGATCCTACCATACCATATGTTCTTCTTATTTGTTTGTTTGTTTGCGTACTTCCTGTAAGTATATTGGTGTTTTGTGCAAGAAAACCAAAATAAAATAAAAATAGCTAATAAGAAGCAAGAAAAACGCTGGGCTGTCACCCAGAAGTGGTGTCACCAGCTTGAAGTCCTAAAGAAACAGAAATGAGTTACCTATGGTTCGTTTAGCCATTCCTATTGGGGAAATTAATGGGGAAAGAATGAGATTTTGAGATAAACTGCAAAAATAAAGTCTGGGGTTAACATAGGCTGAGAAGATGCTATACATTTTGTTCTATGATATAATATCAGTCAGTTAACATGACCTTAATAAATTATTAAACCTTTTTGTGCTTTATGTGCTTCTTTTGAAACAGATTATCTATGAGATTATCTCATAGAACATAATGTATAAAATCTCCTAAGCCTGTGAGAACCTCAGACCTTACTTTCACAGTTTATCTCAAAACCACATTATTTCCCCATTAATGTTTAACACAGTCCCATTAATTTAACCATATGCTTTGGCCAATGACCCATGGTGGAGTTAATGCCTATAACATACGCCATTACTATTGGTCTCTATGAGAGGAAAATGCTAGCTAGCTTTACCACCTATGCCGCGTACACGTGCTATCGTAGTTATACAGTGCCTTCGGAAAATATTCAGACCCCTTAACTTTTCCCACATTTTGCTACATTCTGTTCTGAACCAATTGCAATTTCCTAAATCCTTTTTGGTGGCACCTGACCACACGACTGAACAGTAGTCCAGGTGTGACAAAACAGTGCTGTCAAGAAGGTAGAGCAGCACCTTATCATGGACATACTTCTCCCCATCTTCGCTACTGTTGTATCAAAATGTTTTGACCATGACAGATTACGATCCAGGGTAACTCCAAGCAGTTTAGTCACCTCAACTTGCTCAATTTCCACATTATTTATTACAATATTTAGTTGAGGTTTAGGGTTTAGTGAATGGTTTAGTGAGGTGCAGTGCACGCTGACCCCGTCGCCAGGTGTTCGGTGTTTCCTCATTCCTCTGGTTGGGTTGTGTTTTGGAGGACGCACGGCTCTCGACTTTCGCCTCTCCCGAGTCCGTACGGGAGTTGCAGCGATGAGACAAGACTGTAACTACCAATTGGATACCACGAAATTGGGGAGAAAAAGGGGTAAAATGTATAAAAATAATAATAATAAAGATTGAAAAAAGTCATGGGCCTAGACAGCTGCCTTGAGGAATTCCTAATTCTACCTGGATTATGTTGGAGAGGCTTCCATTAAAGAAAACCCTCAGTATTCTGTTAGACAGGTAACTCTTTATCCACAATATACTGTAGCAGGCCGTGTAAAGCCATAACATAACATTACAAGTTTTGCCAGCAGCAGACTATGATCGATAATGTCAAAGGCCGCACTGAAATCTAACAAAACAGCTCCCTCAATATTTTATTATCAATCATTTGTGTAAGTGCTGTGATTATTGAATGTCCTTTTCTATAAGCATGCTGAAAGTTTGTTGTCAATTTGTTTACTGTAAAATAGCATTGTATCTGGTTGAACACAATTTGTTCCAAAAGTTTTCTCATCAATCCACGGAGATTTAACAGTTATTACAGTCATTTTCTTAATGGGTGCATGCTTATTAGCAAATGGAATAAGCAATTTTATAAATGTGTCAAGTGCCGTGTCTGTTTGCTCCTCATTACACACCACAACCAACAGATATTCTTTACATCAACAACATAGGAATCACTACAAAACTTATTGTATGCCCTCTTATACACTATATTAGGTCCATCCTTTGGAACTTTGGTTTTCCTAGATATGGCAACTATATTGTGATCACTACATCCGGTGGATCTGGATAGTGTTTTCAAGCACATTTCTGTAGCATTAGTGAAGATGTGATCAATACATCAAATCAAATCAAATCAAATGTATTTATATATCCCTTTGTACATCAGCTGATATCTCAAAGTGCTGTACAGAAACCCAGCCTAAAACTCCAAACAGCAAGCAAAGCAGGTGTAGAAGCACGGTGGCTAGGAAAATCTCCCTAGAAAGGCCAAAACCTAGGAAGAAACCTAGAGAGGAACCAGGCTATGAGGGGTGGCCAGTCCTCTTCTGGCTGTGGTGGGTGGAGATTATAACAGAACATGGCCAAGATGTTCAAATGTTCATAAATGACCAGCATGGTCAAATATTAATAATCACAGTAGTTGTCGAGGGTGCAGCAAGTCAGCACCTCAGGAGTAAATGTCAGTTGGCTTTTCATAGCCGTTCATTAAGAGATTCTCTACCACTCCTGCTGTCTCTAGAGAGTTGAAAACAGCAGGTCTGGGACAGGTAGCACGTCTGGTGAACAGGTCAGGATTCCATAGCCGCAGGCAGAACAGTTGAAAATGGAGCAGCAGCACTGCCAGGTGGACTGGGGACAGCAAGGAGTCATCATGCCAGGTAGTCCTGAGGCATGGTCCTAGGGCTCAGGTCCTCCTAGAGAAAGAGAGAAAGAGAGAATTAGAGAGAGCATACTTAAATTCACACAGGACACCGGATAAGACAGGAGAAGTACTCCAAATATAACAAACTGACCTTAGCCCCCCGACACATAAACTACTGCAGCATAAATACTGGAGGCTGAGACAGGAGGGCTCAGGAGACACTGTGGCCCCATCCGATGATACCCCGAGACAGGGCCAAACAGGAAGGATATAACCCCACCCACTTTGCCAAAGCACAGCCCCCACACCACTAGAGGGTAAGCTTCAACCACCAACTTACCATCCTGAGACAAGGCCGAGTATAGCCCACAAAGATCTCCGCCACGGCACAACCCAAAGGGGGGCGCCAACCCAGACAGGAAGATCACGTCAGTGACTCAACCCACTCAAGTGACACACCCCTCCTAGGGACGGCATGAAAGAGCACCAGTAAGCCAGTGACTCAGCCCCTGTAATAGGGTTAGAGGCAGAGAATCCCAGTGGAGAGAGGAGAACCGGCCAGGTAGAGACAGCAAGGGTGGTTCGTTGCTCCAGAGCCTTTCCGTTCACCTTCACACTTCTGGGCCAGACTACACTTAATCATAGGACCCATTGAAGAGATGAGTCTTCAGTAAAGACTTAAAGGTTGAGACCGAGTCTGCGTCTCTCACATGGGTAGGCAAACCATTTGATAAAAATGGAGCTCTATAGGAGAAATTTCTGCCACCAGCTGTTTGCTTAGAAATTCTAGGGACAATTAGGAGGCCCGCGTCTTGTGAACGTAGCGTACATCTAGGTATGTACGGCAGGACCAAATCAGAAAAATAGTTTGGCGCAAGCCCATGTAATGCTTTGTAGGTTAGCAGTAACACCTTGAAATTAGCCCTTGCCTTAACAGGAAGCCAGTGTTTGGAGGCTAGCACTGGAGTAATATGATCACATTTTTTGGTTCTAGTCAGGATTCTAGCAGCCGTATTTAGCACTAATTTAGCAATAGTTTATTTGGTGCTTTGTCCGGGTAGCCGGAAAGAAGAGCATTGCAGGAGTCTAGCCTAGAAGTAACAAAAGCATGGATTAATTTTTCTGCTTCATTTTTGGACAGACATTTCTGATTTTTGCAATGTTACGTAGATGGAAAAAGCTGTCCTTGAAACAGTCTTGATATGTTCGTCAAAAGAGAGATCAGGGTCCAGATTAACTCCGAGGTCCTTCACAGAGACGACTGTACAACCATCAAGATTAATTTGTCAGATTCAACAGAAGATCTCTTTGTTTCTTGGGACCTAGAACAAGCATCTCTGTTTTGTCCAAGTTTAAAAGTAGAAAGTTTGCAGCCATCCACTTCCTTATGTCTGAAACACAGGCTTCTAGCGAGGGCAATTTTGGGACTTTACCATGTTTCATTGAAATGTACAGCTGTGTGTCATCCGTATAGCAGTGAAAGTTAACATTATGTTTTCGAATGACATCCCCAAGAGGTAAAATATATAGTAAAAACAATAGTGGTCCTAAAACGGAACATTGAGGAACACCGAAATGTACAGTTGATTTGTCAGAGGACAAACCATTCACAGAGACAAACTGATATCTTTCCGACAGATAAGATCTAAACCAGGCCAGAACTTGTCCGTGTAGACCAATTTGGGTTTCCAATCTCTCCAAAAGAATGTGGTGATCGATGGTATCAAAAGCAGCACTAAGGTCTAGGAGCACGAGGACAGATGCAGAGCCTCGGTCTGACGCCGTTAAAAGGTCATTTAACACCTTCACAAGTGCAGTCTCAGTGCTATGATGGGGTCTAAAACCAGACTAAAGCATTTCATATACATTGTTTGCCTTCAGGAAGGCAGTGAGTTGCTGCGCAACCGCTTTTTCTAAAAATTTTGAGAGGAATGGAAGATTCGATATAGGCCGATAGTTTTTTTATATTTTCTCGGTCAAGGTTTGGCTTTTTCAAGAGAGGCCTTATTACTGCTTCTTTTAGTGAGTTTGGATAGAGAGCCGTTTATTATGTTCAACATAGGAGGGCCAAGCACAGGAAGCAGCTCGTTCAGTAGTTTAGTTGGAATAGGGTCCAGTTTGCAACTTGAAGGTTTAGAGGCCATGATTATTTTCATCATTGTGTCAAGAGATACAGTACTAAAACACTTGAGTGTCTCTCTTGATCCTAGGTCCTGGCAGAGTTGATGATTTTATTCCTGTGCTGGTTATAACTACCCTGGTAGGTTGACTGATAACCTGAACCAGGTTGCAGGCACTGATTACAGTTTGAAGCTTTTTCTTGAGTGGGCAGCTTGATGAAAGCCAGTCAATATTGAAATCAGCCATAAAATATACCTCTCTGTTGATATCACATACATTATCAAGTATTTCACACATGTTATCCAGATACTGACTATTAGCACTTGGTGATCTATAGCAGCTTCCCACCAGAATGGGCTTTAGGTGAGGCAGATGAATCTGTAGCCATATTACTTCATCAGTATTTGACATGAGATCCTCTCTAATCTTTACAGGAATGTGCTTCTGAATTTAAACATCAACACCTCCACCATTGGCATTTCTATATTTTCTAGAAATGTTATGTATTGCTACCACTGTATCATCAAAGGTATTATCTAAGTGAGTTTCAGAGATAGTCAGAATATGAATGTCATCTGTTACTAGCAAATTATTGATTTCATGAACCTTGTTTCTTAAGCTACATATATTAACGTGGGCTATTTTGAGCACTTTTCTTCTGGGATGCTTACTTGCTTTCATTACTTTACTGGGAAGCTTAGCAGCAGTAGATGTGCTCATGTTCTTTATGTTAGTGCAGGGTGAGCTGCTCACAGTGGACTTCCTCCTAGGGCACACCGGCTTAGTGCTAACAGTTTAAATCTGGTTCATAGGCACATGATTACTGCATACAATAGCTGTAGGATCAGTAGAGGCATTCAGGGCAGTTAAATGGACTTAAAATTAGGTTACTTATATTGTGTCTACTGACGCCCCTGGTGTAATGTACAATTGCTGAAGCATCATGACAAGTCTGTGTCACAATGGTAGGGATTAGCTGAACTGGGCTTGAGTCATTGATAAGTCATTGTCTCAACGAAGCCTTATAATGCTGTGAAAGGATCCAGGATTTTAAATGATTTGGGTGGATCCCATCCTCCTTATAAAACGTGTTTTGTTTCCTAAAGGTATCGAAATTGTCAACAAAAGTTACACCCATTGAGCTGCAATAATCACGTAACCAGTGGTGAAGAGAAATAATCCTGCTAAAGTGTTCAATGTCGTGATTCAGAGATGGCAGAGGGCCAGATATGATGGCATTTTGTTAGTGTTTAGCAGAGAGTCAATCAACTCTTAAAAATCCAGTTTCAACTTTTCAAAACTGCCACATTAAAACCCACATGGACTACGATATAACTAATTTCCATCTTCAGGCGTAGTACAATCAGGAGCAGCTTACCATGAGCAGCCCAGAATCAACACTGGCGAGAAGGACGAGGAAATTCGCCCACTCCCACGCTTCTCAGGATTAGGAGAACCCTTTATGGACGGGCGAGAGGCAGGATAACTTGAGCCTTTGCTCCCGGCACCTGTGGCAGGCCTCCGACAGATGGAGAAGCCCCGCTCGATCCAGAACAGAGACGGAAGGTTGTTGACGTCGACTTCGAATTCGTAGTTGTAGGCACTGTGGCCGCAGACATAGGCACCCCCAGCGAGGAAGGTGCAGGAAGATCAGGCTCCAGGACGGCCAAACTATTCATTGTTTGTATCCTCTCCAGGCCTCTCGTCGGGAGTGTAGACTGCTTTGCAGGAAGTTGTTGTCTTCGGCTTCCACGGCTCGGAACATGCGATCATCGTTGACTGTCTTTCTCCTCTTGCTGTGCTCCTTCGACTCGGCTATCAGATGGGGGAGCTCCTGGCAGTCGGATAACGACAAACAACAAGGTGGAGATGCATTCAACAAGCGCGAACGCAGTCCAGCCACTGGCGTAGAAAATTTAAGCATTCTACTCCTGCATGACCAATGAAGCCACTTCAAGCCTATTATCCCCGGCAAGTAAACAATAGCCACATTGGAACTCCAAGTTGTCCAGAAACAGAGCGTAATAGATAGCGGTCCAACAGCGCTGGAACCGTTCATTTATTTCTCCAGACAAAGAGGGCTCCATTGCAAAACTCATCTGGTACCAACTTCGTTAGCTGGATGGCTAGCAGCTTAGCATCTCTGTCAAGCAGGCTTAAACCTTTTTGTTAAGCAGGATTCCGGGACAAGTCCTTGCTGTTAAAAGCTAACTGCATTGCGTAATCCACAGAACAATAAGTTCTGCATTCGCATTTAATGAATATCAGTTTTGTTTCAATCAAAAATAACAAACCAAGTGTTTTTCAGCATACAATGTTCAGCTGCACACTCTGATGACGTGTGATGACATGGCGTGCTGTATGTGCGGCTGTACGTAGGGCTGCACGAACAATAAGCTATTCACTGATTCCTACCTCAAGAGCAAGCAGATCCACAGATGATGCAATCTCTATTGCATTCCACACTGCCCTTTCCCACCTGGACAAAAGGAACACCTATGTGAAAATGCTATTCATTGACTACAGCTCAGCGTTTAACACCATAGTGCCCTCAAAGCTCATCACTAAGCTAAGGACCCTGGGCCTAAACACCTCCCTGAGTCCTGGACGTCCTGATGGGCCGCCCCCAGGTGGTAAGGGTAGGGAATAACACATCCACCACGCTGATCCTCAACACGTGGGCCCCTCAGGGGTGCGTGCTCAGTCCCCTCCTGTACTCCCTGTTCACTCATGACTGCATGGCTAGGCACGACTCCAACACCATCATCAAGTTTGCAGATGACACAACAGTGGTAGGCCTGATCACCGACAACGATGAGACAGCCAATAGGGAGGAGGTCAGCGACCTGGCAGGGCGGTGCCAGGATAACAACATCTCCCTCAACGTGATCAAGACAAAAGAGATGATTGTGGACCACAGGAAAAGGAGGACTGAGCACGCCCCCATTGTCATCGACTGGGCCGTAGTGGAACAGGTTGAGAGCTTCAAGTTCACATCACCAACAAACTATCATGGTCCAAACACAGTAAGACTGTCATGAAGAATGCATCGACATAGCCTGTTCCCCCTCATGAGACTGAAAAGATTTGGCATCGGTTCTCAGATCCTCAAAAGGTTCTACAGCTGCACCATTGAGAGCATCCTGAGTGGTAGCATCACTGCATGGCAACTGCTCGGCCTCCAACTGCAAGGCACTACAGAGGGTAGTGTGTACGGCCCAGTACATCACTGGGGCCAAGCTTCCTGCCATCCAGGACGTCTATATCAGGCGCTGTCAGTGGAAGGCCCAAAAATTGTCAAAGACTACAGCCACCTTAGTCATATATGGTTCTCTGTGCTACCGCATGGCAAGCAGTACCTTTAATTTAACTAGGCAAGTCAGATAAGAACAATTTGGTATTTACAATGACAGACTAGGTTAAGTGCCTTGTTCAGGGGCAGAATGAAAGATTTGTTTACCTTGTCAGCTCAGAGATTCGATCTAGCAACCTTTCGGTTACTGGCCCAACGCTCTAACCACTAGGCTACCTGCCGCCCGATGTGATGAATAAAATGTGATTTGAAGAGCTTTATGAAGGCAGTTATAGCAAAGGTGGCTAGCCTAGCGGTTAGAGTGTTGGGCCAGTAACCAAAAGGTTACTAGGTCGAATCATTATCGACCGGTATGACCAACTTAACCCTAATTGTGATGTGGAAGAGGGCTGTTAATGAGTTTAAAAAGAGTCCTCAACTACATGATTTGATCCTTCAAATTTACCCTTAGGATTCAACCCTGTGGTGATCTTCATGTTCCATTGACCTCAGCGAGAAGAAGAAGAAGAAGACAAAAAGGTATGTCTCCTGCCTTTACCGGCCAATGGGGGAAATGGAGCTAGAACAGGCTTTATATCAGCCTTTTCTAGTTTGGACGTGTTATAACATGTTTACGAAATGCTTATAAAGGTGTAATTCATGCGTTATGGCTATGTAGTCAAAATAACTCATCCTACCAAATGTCTCAATTATTTACTGTAACATTTCATATCAAAGCTACTGTCCTGGCAACTGTGCACTCAGTCTCACACACCCATCACACACTCCTTTCCCACGTCGGACTGTCACACATGACTGTCTGATGCCTTTCCGATCAAGATTGTTGTTTTTGTCTGAACTACACCTGACATCTGATCATGTTTCAGTGTCATTACTGTGAAATGCTTACTTACAAGCTCTTAAGCAACAATGCGGTTAAAAAATTGAGAAAATATTTACTGTATAAACGAAAGTAAAAATAAAATAAAAAGTAACGCAATAAAATAACAATAACCAGGCTATATACATAGAGTACTGGTACCGAGTCAATGTGCGTTGGTACTGGTTAGTCAACGTAATTTCTACATAGGGGTTAAGTGACTAGCAGCAGTCTATATAAATAGTCCGGGTGGCAATTTGATGAATTGTTCAGCAGTCTTATGGCTTGGGGGTAGAAACTGTTAAGGACCCTTTTGGACCTATACTTGGTACTCCGGTACCGCTTGCCGTGCGGTAGCAGAGAGAGCTATGTGACTGGAGTCTTTGACAACTTTCTGGGACTTCCTCTGACACCGCCTAGTATAGAGGTCCTGAAATGGCAGGCAGCTTGGCCTCAGGACTGTACTGGGCCGTACGCACTACCCTCTGTAGTGCCTTACGGTCGGATGCCGAGCAGTTGCCATACCAGTCGGTGATGCAACCGGTCAGGATGCTCTCGATGGTGCTCTCAATGGTGCACTCGCTCTGATTGCCAAATCTTTTCAGTCTCCTAAGGGGGAAAAGAGGTTGTCGTGCCCTCTTCACAACTGCCTTGGTGTGTTTGGACCATGATAGTTTGTTGGTGATGTGGACACCAAGGGATGTGAAACGCTCGACCTGCTCCACTACAGCCCTGTCGATGTGAACGGGGGCGTGTTGTGAGATTTTTGTAGGGGTTTGATTCAGCAAATGAAGTCTGACATTTTAAAGTGGAAATTATTATTAAGATCCTACATCTGTGGAAGAACTGATATTGCGTAGTTAGTATCCACTTTTCTATTGTATTGATAGAGGAATTTGTTGGATAAGGAAAAGTACTGGGAAAACTTAAGGATAATCCCCCTGCATTAGAGGTTGAGGTTTTGGCCTGCCAACAGGTCAGAATAGCGGTATGAATCATAAGATGCCACATGTCTGAGCAGAAGCAGGTATGAAAAGGTCAGTGTGAGTGAGCAAGTGTGTAGGTGTGGTTGGAAAAGTCTATCTTCTACGTAAAATACAATAACAATAACATTACTAATTGTTACTCTAGGAAAATCAAATTCACATTATATGAGGGATGAAGTTTCGTGTCTTGGCCTGTATCTTGCTTTCATTCCACACGCACAAGCACACGCACACACACACACACACACACACACACACACACACACACACACACACACACACACACACACACACACACACACACACAAGCACACGCACACACACACTCGTTCCCATGTATGCTATTCTCATATGACTGTCTGCTTTCTGTCAGATCAAGATAAAATAGTTTTTTGTTTAAACTCACCTAAGATCCTGTCGTGTTTCCGTGTCTAAAGAGAAAAACACTATTCTGTCAACATGCATTCATTTAAAATTCAATTACAGGTTTTTTATCGCTTTGGTAATATTTTCCCAAGTATGTGGTAAATTTTCACAACTCTTAGTACAAAACTCCAAACTGGTCAAACTTGTAACAGAGCCAGTCTTTAATTCGAAACCTGTCATTGTGCATTCATTTGGATTGTAAACATCCCTAAGCACACAACCATTCTTTCAAAATGTACATTTATTGTGAAATATAATGAGAACATTGGTTTAATCACTAAAACAAAAAGTTCACTCAAGTTTTCCAAAAAGCACCTGGAAGCACCTGGATGATCATCAAGAATCTTTTAAGAATGTTATGTGGACAGAGGAGTCAAAAGTCTAACTTTTTGCGCCTCCCGGGTGGCGCAGTGGTTAAGGGCGCTGTACTGCAGCACCAGCTGTGCCATCAGAGTCCCTGGGTTCTCGCCCAGGCTCTGTTGTAACTGGCCGCGACCGAGAGGTCCGTAGGGCGACGCACAATTGGCCTAGCGTCGTCCGGGTTAGGGAGGGATTGGTCGGTAGGGTCCTTGTCTCATCGCGCACCAGCGACTCCTGTGGCGGGCCGGGCGCAGTGCGCGCTAGCCAAGGTTGCCAGCCTCCGACGCGGCTGGCTTCCGGGTTGGATGAGCACTGTGTTAAGAATCAGTATGGCTGGTTGGGTTGTGTATCGGAGGACGCATGACATTCAACCTTCGTCTCTCCCGAGCCCGTACGGGAGTTGTAGCAATGAGACAAGATAACAACAATTGGATACCACGAAAAAGGGGTAAAAAAAATAAATAAAAAAGTGTAACTTTTTGGATGACATTATGCCTGGCGAAAACCAAACACTCTATTCCACAGTAATAACCTTATACCAATGGTCAAGCATGGTGGTGATAGTGTGATGGTTTGGGGATGCTTTGCTGCCTCAGGACTTGCACGACTTGCCTTAATAGAAGGAACCATGAGTTCTGTTCTGTAATAGAAGGAACCATAAATTCTGCTCTGTATCAGATAATTCTATAGGAGAATGTCAGGCCATCCGTCTGAAGCACAGCTGGGTTATGCAGCAAGATAATGATCCAAAAAACATAATCAAGTCTACATGATCATTCAAAGTTATTTTCCGCCTACTTTGGATTCAGAAGGATTCACTTGGTTATAATGCAAACTAGTCCATCACATGAAACCTGTTTTGGTCATCTAGAAAATATAAATTAGAGGGAGGATACCAACTTGTGCCTTGTTTAAGGTTTGTTGTTAAAGTTAGAAGTTTAATTGAACAGGAAGTAGGTTCACTGTACATGCTGGGACAGAACAGCCTAGTATTTCCCTTAAGCCAGATTGTGCCAGCAAAAGAGGAAGTCAGATCAATGTATTTCCACCTAGCAAGATGTCAGAATTGTATAACACTTTTACTGAGTACACAAGCCGCACGGCCCTCCAGTGACCACAAAGACCTCCAGTGACCGCAAGGCCCTCCAGTGACCACAAAGACCTCCTGTGACCTTTAAGGCCCTCCTGTGACCACAAAGACCTCCAGTGACCGCAAGGCCCTCCAGTGACCACAAAGACCTCCAGTGACCGCAAAGACCTCCAGTGTCCGCAAAGACCTCCAGTGGCCCAGTGCATCACACAGCATCATCAAGGACCCCACACACCCCAGCCACGAGCTGCCTCTCTCTTACCGTTGGCAGAGAGTATCGGAGAATGAGGTATGATACCAACAGGCTCAGAGACCATTTCTATCTACAGGCCATCAGACTGCTGAACACCTGAACTGGACTGGCCACCTGCTCTGATTGTCTTAACTTTAGCACACATCACAACTACTGCTACCAGACTCTTATTATACAGCCCCCCACCCCCTTTCCCCAATACACGTGTAAATATTGTACTATAAATTAAGCCTTCCTGTATTAAATTTATGCTAAAATGTTTATTTGATTCTACTGCCGTTTACTTCATGTTATTGTTGTTGCATTGTCGGGAAGGAACCTGCAAATAAGTCTTTCATTGGACGATGTACACCAAGCGTATCGCTGTACATACAACTAATACAAATTGAAACTGGAAAAAAGCCAAAGAGAGTGTGGGAAAAACATTTATTTTTTAAATGTTATTGAATCTGGCTTTATTGACATGATATTATAGCAGAAAAAATACAAGAAGACAAAAGCTGTCTCACCTGAGAATACATTGTTCTAAAACCTCTCCTATTCCCTGTCCGGTAACAATTGACAGTTTCGAATTAAAGACTGGCTCTGTTACAAGTTTGACCAGTTTGGAGTTTTGTATTAAGACTTGTGAAAATGTACCACATACTTGGGAAAATATTACCAAAGCGATAAAAAACCTGTAATTGAAGTTTAAATGAATGCATGTCGATAGAATAGTGTTTTACTCTTTAGATACGGAAACACGACAGGATCTTAGGTGAGTTTAAACAAAAAACAATTTTATCTTGATCTGACAGAAAGCAGACAGTCATATGAGAATAGCATACATGGGAACGAGTGTGTGTGTGTGTGTGCGTGTGCGTGTGCGTGTGCGTGTGCGTGTGTGTGTGTGTGTGTGTGTGTGTGTGTGTGTGTGTGTGTGTGTGTGTGTGTGTGTGTGTGTGTGTGTGTGTGTGGAATGAAAACAAGACACAGGACAAGACAAGACATGAAACATTATTCCTCTTATGTGAATTTGATATTTTAAGAGCAACACAGCAGGTCGAGCGTTTCACATTCCTTGGTGTCCACATCACCAACAAACTATCATGGTCCAAACACACCAAGACAGTCGTGAAGAGGGCACGACAACATCTTTTCCCCCTCAGGAGACTGAAAGAATTTGGCAATCAGAGCGGGTGCACCATCGAGAGCATCCTGACCGGTTGCATCACCACCTGGTATGGCAACTGCTCGGCATCCGACCGTAAGGCACTACAGAGGGTAGTGTGTAAGACCCAGTACAGTCCTGGGGCCAAGCTGCCTGCCATTTCAGGACCTGTATACTAGGCGGTGTCAGGGGAAGTCTCCAAAAAAATTAAAAGACTCCAGTCACATAGCTCTCTCTGCAACCGCATGGCAAGCGGTACCGGAGTACCAAGTATATGTCCAAAAGGCTCCTTAACAGTTTCTACCCCCAAACCATAAGACTGCTGAACAATTAATCAAATTGCCACCCTCACTATTTATATAGACTGCTGCTAGTCATTTTACCCCTATGTAGAAATGACGTTGACTAACCAGTACCAAAGCACATTGACTCGGTACCAGTACTCTATGTACAGTGGGGAGAACAAGTATTTGACACACTGCCGATTTTGCAGGTTTTCCTACTTACAAAGCATGTAGAGGTCTGTAATTTTGATCATAGGTACACTTCAACTGTGAGAGACAGAATCTAAAACAAAACTCCAGAAAATCACATTGTATGATTTTTAAGCAATTAACTTGCATTTTATTGCATGACATAAGTATTTGATACATCAGAAAAGCAGAACTTAATATTTGGTACAGAAACCTTTGTTTGCAATTACAGAGATCATACATTTCCTGTTGTTCTTGACCAGGTTTGCACACACTGCAGGAGGGATTTTGGCCCACTCCTCCATACAGACCTTCTCCAGATCCTTCAGGTTTCGGGGCTGTCGCTGGGCAATACGGACTTTCAGCTCCCTCTAAAGATGTTCTATTCGGTTCAGGTCTGGAGACTGGCTAGGCCACTCCAGGAACTTGAGATGCTTCTTATGGAGCCACTCCTTAGTTGCCCTGGCTGTGTGTTTCGGGTCTTTGTCATGCTGGAAGACCCAGCCACGACCCATCTTCAATGCTCTTACTGAGGGAAGGAGGTTGTTGGCCAAGATCTTGCGATACATGGCCCCATCCATCCTCCCCTCAATACGGTGCAGTCGTTCTGTCCCCTTTGCAGAAAAGCATCCCCAAAGAATGATGTTTCCACCTCCATGCCTTACGGTTGGGATGGTGTTCTTAGGGTTGTACTCATCCTTCTTCTTCCTCCAAACACGGCAAGTGGAGTTTAGACCAAAAAGCTCTATTTTTGTCTCATCAGACCACATGACCTTCTCCCAATCCTCCTCTGGATCATCCAGATGGTCATTGGCAAACTTCAGACGGGCCTGAACATGCGTTGGCTTGAGCTTGATCCAATGACGGGGTAGTGTGTTACTAATGGTTTTCTTTGAGACTGTGGTCCCAGCTCTCTTCAGGTCATTGACCAGGTCCTGCCGTGTAGTTCTGGGCTGATCCCTCACCTTCCTCATGATCATTGATGCCCCACGAGGTGAGATCTTGCATGGAGCCCCAGACCGAGGGTGATTGACCGTCATCTTGAATTTCTTCCATTTTCTAATAATTGCGCCAACAGTTGTTGCCTTCTCACCAAGCTGCTTGCCTATTGTTCTGTAGCCCATCCCAGCCTTGTGCAGGTCTACAATTTTATCCCTGATGTCCTTACACAGCTCTCTGGTCTTGGCCATTGTGGAGAGGTTGGAGTCTATTTGATTGAGTGTGTGGACAGGTGTCTTTTATACAGGTAACGAGTTCAAACAGGTGCAGTTAATACAGGTAATGAGTGGCGAACAGGATGACTTCTTAAAGAAAAACGAACAGGTCTGTGAGAGCCAGAATTCTTACTGGTTGGTAGGTGATCAAATACTTATGTCATGCAATAAAATGCAAATTAATTACTTAAAAATCATACAATGTGATTTTCTGTATTTTTGTTTTAGATTCCGTCTCTCACAGTTGAAGTGTACCTATGATAAAAGTTACAGACCTCTACATGCTTTGTAAGTAGGAAAACCTGCAAAATCAGCAGTGTATCGAATACTTGTTCTCCCCACTGTATATAGCCTGGTTATTGTTATTTTATTGCGTTACTTTTTATTTTATTTTTACTTTCGTTTATACAGTAAATATTTTCGCAACTCTATTTTTTGAACCGCATTGTTGCTTAAGAGCTTGTAAGTAAGCATTTCACAGTAATGACACTGAAACATGATCAGATGTCAGGTGTAGTTCAGACAAAAAACAACAATCTTATCTTGATCGGAAAGGCAACAGACAGTCATGTGTGACAGTCCGACGTGGGAAAGGAGTGTATGAGACTGAGTGCACAGTTGCCAGGACAGTAGCTTTGATATGAAATGTTACAGTAAATAATTGAGACATTTGGTAGGATAAGTTATTTTGACTACATAGCCATAACGCATGAATTACACCTTTATAAGCATTTCGTAAACGTGTTATAACACGTCCAAACTAGAAAAGGCTGATATAAAGCCTGTTCTAGCTCCATTTCCCCCATTGGCCGGTAAAGGCAGGAGACATACCTTTTTCTTCTTCTTCAAATCAAATCACATGTTATTGGTCACATACACATGGTTAGCAGATGTTAATGCGATTGTAGCGAAATGCTTGTGCTTCTAGTTCCGACAATGCAGTGATAACCAACGAGTAATCTAACCTAACATTTTCACAACAGCTACCTAATACACACAAGTGTAAAGGGATAAAAAATATGTACATAAAGATATATGAATGAGTGATGGTACAGAACAGCATAGGCAAGATGCAGTAGATGATATAGAGTACAGTATATACATATACATATGAGATGAGTAATGTAGGGCATGTAAACATTATATTAAGTGGCATTGTTTAAAGTGGCTAGTGATACATTTTTAACATGTATGGCAGCAGCCACTCAATGTTTAATATAATATAATTAATACGGGCCTGGACGGTCCAGAATGTCCTCCCATGTCCATTCCTCCTTATAGCGCTGCTCCTGCTGCTGCTGCCTGTTACCACGCTGCTTGGTCCTTTGGTGGTGGGTGATTCTGTAACGGCCGTTGTTGGTGGAAGAAGGTGAGGACCAAGGTGCAGCGTGGTATGTGTCCATATTTTTTAAATGAACACGGAAATAACAAAAATAACAAAGAGAACGACCGAAAACAGTTCTGGCTGGTGCAGACACACAACAGAAAACAGAAAATAATCACCCACGAAACACAATAGAAAACAGGCTACCTAAATATGGTTCTCAATCAGGGACAACGATAGACAGCTGCCTCTGATTGAGAACCATACCAGGCCAAACATAGAAATTGCAAATCATAGAAAAACTAACATAGACTACCCACCCAACTCACGCCCCGACCATACTAAAGATTGTTGTTTTTTGTCTGAACTACACCTGACATCTGATCATGTTTCAGTGTCGTTACTGTGAAATGCTTACTTACAAGCTCTTAAGCAACAATGCGGTTCAAAAAATTGAGTTGAGAAAATATTTACTGTATAAACGAAAGTAAAAATAAAATAAAAAGTAACGCAATAAAATAACAATAACCAGGCTATATACATAGAGTACTGGTACCGAGTCAATGTGCGTTGGTACTGGTTAGTCAACGTAATTTCTACATAGGGGTAAAGTGACTAGCAGCAGTCTATATAAATAGTCCGGGTGGCAATTTGATGAATTTTTCAGAAGTCTTATGGCTTGGGGGTAGAAACTGTTAAGGAGCCTTTTGGACCTATACTTGGTACTCCGGTACCACTTGCCGTGCGGTAGCAGAGAGAGCTATGTGACTGGAGTCTTTGACAATTTTCTGGGACTTACTCTGACATCGCCTAGTATACAGGTCCTGAAATGGCAGGATGCTTGGCCCAGGATTGTATTTGAGTCCTACGCACTACCCTCTGTAGTGCCTTACGGTCGGATGCCGAGCAGTTGCCATACTAGGTGGTGATGCAACCGGTCAGGATGCTCTCGATGGTGCTCTCAATGGTGCACTCGCTCTGATTGCCAAATCTTTTCAGTCTCCTAAAGGGGAAAAGAGGTTGTCGTGCCCTCTTCACAACTGCCTTGGTGTGTTTGGACCATGATAGTTTGTTGGTGATGTGGACACCAAGGAATGTGAAACGCTCGACCTGCTCCACTACAGCCCTGTCGATGTGAAAGGGGGCATGTTCTGAGATTTTTGTAGGGGTTTGATTCAGCAAATGAAGTCTGACATTTTAAAGTGGAAATTATTATTAAGATCCTACATCTGTGGAAGAACTGATATTGCGTAGTTAGTATCCACTTTTCTATTGTGTTGATAGAGGAATTTGTTGGATAAGGAAAAGTACTGGGAAAACTTAAGGATAATCCCCCTGCATTAGAGGTTGAGGTTTTGGCCTGCCAACAGGTCAGAATAGTGGTATGAATCATAAGATGCCACATGTCTGAGCAGAAGCAGGTATGAAAAGGTCAGTCTGTGCGTGTGAGTGAGCAAGTGTGTAGGTGTGGTTGGAAAAGTCTCCCTTCTACTTAAAATACAATAACATGACTAAGTGTTGCTCTTAAAATATCAAATTCACATAAGAGGAATAATGTTTCATGTCTTGTCTTGGCCTGTATCTTGTTTTCATTCCACACACGCACAGGCACACGCACACGCACACACACACACACACACACACACACACACACACACACACACACACACACACACACACACACACTCGTTCCCATGTATGCTATTCTCATATGACTGTCTGCTTTCTGTCAGATCAAGATAAAATTGTTTTTTGTTTAAACTTTTATCGCTTTGGTAATATTTTCCCCAGTATGTGGTAGATTTTCACAAGTCTTAATACAAAACTCCAAACTGGTCAAACTTGTAACAGAGCCAGTCTTTAATTCGAAACCTGTCATTGTGCATTCATTTAAATTGTAAACATCCCTAAGCACACAACCATTCTTTCAAAATGTACATTTATTGTGAAATATAATGAGAACATTGGTTTAATCACTAAAACAAAAAGTTCACTCAAGTTTTCCAAAAAGCACCTGGAAGCACCTGGATGATCATCAAGAATCTTTGAAGAATGTTATGTGGACAGAGGAGTCAAAAGTCTAACTTTTTGAATGACATGTGTCCCATTATGCTCGGCGAAAACCAAACACTCTATTCCACAGTAATAACCTTATACCAATGGTCAAGCATGGTGGTGATAGTGTGATGGTTTGGGGATGCTTTGCTGCCTCAGGACTTGCACGACTTGCCTTAATAGAAGGAACCATGAGTTCTGTTCTGTAATAGAAGGAACCATAAATTCTGCTCTGTATCAGATAATTCTATAGGAGAATGTCAGGCCATCCGTCTGAAGCACAGCTGGGTTATGCAGCAAGATAATGATCCAAAAAACATAATCAAGTCTACATGATCATTCAAAGTTATTTTCCGCCTACTGTTGTTCCTTTGGATTCAGAAGGATTCACTTGGTTATAATGCAAACTCGTCCATCACATGAAACCTGTTTTGGTCATCTAGAAAATATAAATTAGAGGGAGGATACCAACTTGTGCCTTGTTTAAGGTTTGTTGTTAAAGTCAGAGGTTTAATTGAACAGGAAGTAGGTTCACTGTACATGCTGGGACAGAACAGCCTAGTAAACATGTGTGTCTTTTAAGGCATTTGTATAATCTGTCAGATGTAGGATCGTAATTTGAAGGATCGTAATTTGATCACTCTGTTGCTGAGAATTTTTAAGGTGAGATGTCTCACCGCTATGACGAAAACTGTAAAAAACAACAAATTAAACATTTTGTTAACTTCGCTATTTAACGACTGACATAGTATGTTTGCACATTTAAAATAACCAATACAGCTAATAAGGAGCAAGAAAAACGATGGGCTATTACCCCGGTAGTGATGTCACACTGACCTCATTAGTGAATAGAGCTAGCCAGCTTGTAGTCCTAAAAGCCGTAAATAAATTACCTCTGGTTCGTTCAGCCATTGCTATGCTGGAAATTAATGTGGTTTTGGGATAAACTAAACTAGTAGGGTTTATGAAGGTCTAACATGCTGATCAGACCGGACACGTCGCATGCACGAGCATTGCAAAATAAATTTAGAAATGTATGTTATTCAACTATTGCACCCCCACTGCTCGCGCACCAATGAGTGTCTGCGTTGCCAAGGGCTAAAATAGAAGTCATTCCTATTTCTGACGCAGATCGCGCTGCAAGTCCTGCCTTTCCCATCTTCTCATTGGTCTATAGAAGCAGGTACCCACGTGCCATCTCCTTATTGGTTATACCCACGTGGGTGGTTGAAAGACGAACTGTTGCCGGTTGTCGTGGTAATACTATGAAAGTTCATGCCAATCACCATATAAGTTAAATGATGAAAAAGCCTGGAAGGAGGAGAGATGACTAGAAACAATTCAGTTGACCGTTTTTATGTGTGGATTAATTGTCGAAGTGGAGGACCTTGTGCATTTGAGGTAAAATAACAACCTAATGTTTATATCCCTGGACAAATTAGCTAGCAACAGTAAGTTAGCTAAATAGGACAAATTAGCTAGCAAGTGCAAGCTAACTAGCTAAATTGCCATAAATGTTTAATGCTTTTCGACCTGTCCCCAAATTAGTGTCATTGGTTCAGAGTTTGTTTTGATATTTTAACCTGCGTGTTGTGACCGAGTTTGGTGTAGGGGGACAAAATAAATGTATGCACGATGGCGCATGCGCGCAGCCGGTTTGGGTTCCGTGTCAGGTTAACACAGGCTTAGGAGAGCTTATACATTTTGTTCTATGAGATAATATCAGTCAGTTAACATGACCTTCATGAATTATGAAGCCTTTATGTGCTTTATGTGTTTCTTTTGATTACATAAATGCTTTAAAATTCACAAAAATTGACAACAGCTGGTGAAGATTATCTCACAGAACAAAACGTATAAGATCTCCTAAGCCTGTGTTTACCACAGTCCCACTCATTTCCTCATAGGCTTGGCAAATATGCATTGGCGGAATTAGTGCCTACAAAAAGAATGCATTACTATTGCTCTCTATAAGAGAAAAATGCTAGCTAGCTTTACCACCCTGTGATACAAGTGCTATCGCAGTTATATGTGGGACATTTCACTTGAATGACCCTCCAAGTTGGAATTAAAAGTTGGAAACTCAGAGAAAATGTTGGTACCCAACAGTTTCACAACTGGCCTTTACCTTTTCAACCAAAATACGATAACAAAATATATTTGGGGACAAATACAACCTCATCAATATGGATAATGTACCTAGTCTGACCATATTGTCAATGTTAACCAAGCTAGCTAACGGTATCATTATTATTTTATTTTTATACAGCTTTATCTCCCCAATTCCGTGGTATCCAATTAGTCTTGTCCCATCTCTGTATCTCTGTACGGACTAGGGAAAGTTGAAAGCTGTGTGTCCTCCGAAACACCATCCAGCCAAGCCGCACTGCTTCTTGACACAATACCTGCTTAACCCGGAAGCCAGCGCACCAATGTGTGGGAGGAAACACCATACACCTGGCGCTGTGTTAGCATGCATGCTCCCGGAAAGCATCCCAGGTGAAGCTAGAATAGTGTAGGTATAGTGTAGGCTGAAATGGGGAATTGTAGGTATAGTGTAGGTATTGCTGAAATGGGGAATTGTAGGTATAGTGTAGGTATTGCTGAAATGGGGAATTGTAGGTATAGTGTAGGTATTGCTGAAATGGGGAATTGTAGGTATAGTGTAGGTATTGCTGAAATGGGGAATTGTAGGTATAGTGTAGGTATTGCTGAAATGGGGAATTGTAGGTATAGTGTAGGCTGAAATGGGGAATTGTAGGTATAGTGTAGGTATTGCTGAAATGGGGAATTGAATTGTAATGCTTTAAATATGAGTCTTTGTTAAATCTATTCAAGAAAAGACAAACTGTTGCTGACAGGTGTATAAAATTGAGCACACAGCCATGCAATCATCAAGTCATGATTTAATACTGTTAGTGAACTTGTTAGAGAACAGCTACGCAAACAACTAATTTGTTACACGACTCAGTTCAAATGCAAGTCACAAAGATGACAGACTAACAGTGGTGTGTGTGTGACCCGAGCAAACACGCACACAAGCAAACAGCATTACCAGAGGAATAAAGAGGGCAGAAATCAAGTCTGAACATGACATTGATTTCATTCTTGGATGTGTATTGTAATAATCAGGGAGAGTCTTCCATAAGGAAGGGGAGAGTGGGGTAAGCTGAGCCAAAGGGGTAAGTTGAGCCACTCTTGTTTCTAGGACACCATACACAAAATTAGTAACTTGACCAAATATTTAGAGGTCATCATTTCATTAAGTGTGTATGAAGAAACCACATGGAAAAAGTGGTAAGCAAGTTAGGTCAAAAAACCTACTGAATTTATTGTGTTAGAGGTTTCATGATAATTGTATCTAAACCAAATATTGTTCCATACATCAGCAACAATTTCTTAGCAACAAAAGAGTGATCAAACTAAGATCCTACATCTGAAGAAGTGCTGATATCGCGTAGGGTAGTATACACTGTTATGTTGTATTAATAGGGTAATTTGTTGGATAAGGAAAAGTACTGGGAAAACTTAAGGATAATCCCCCTGCATTAGAGGTTGAGGTTTTGGCCTGCCAACAGGTCAGAATAGTGGTATGAATCATAAGATGCCACATGTCTGAGCAGAAGCAGGTATGAACAGGTCAGTCTGTGCGTGTGAGTGAGCAAGTGTGTAGGTGTGGTTGGAAAAGTCTCCCTTCTACTTAAAATACAATAACATGACTAAGTGTTGCTCTTAAAATATCATATTCACATAAGAGGAATAATGTTTCATGTCTTGTCCTGTTCTCTTCTCCTCCTACTACAATCACACACACACACACACACACACACACACACACACACACACACACACACACACACACACACACACACACACACACACACACACACACACACACACACACACACACACACACACACACACACACAAACAAAATAAATCACCTACTAGTACCTTATGGAAAAGTCTCCCTGATTCTTAGAATACAAAATCAAAGTCCTCCTGTTCAAACTTGATTTCTCACCTTCTAATTGTTTACTTATCTGGTAATGCTGTTTTAGCAGAACACACACACACACACGCACACAGACACACACTACACTACATGACTGAGTCATGTAAGAAATTAGTTGTTTCCGTAGCTGTTCTCAAACAAGATCACTAACAGTTTCAATATTAAATCCCTACATGACTTGATGGTCATTCTTAGTCCTGTGGGGGTGGTAGAGTAGTTCACTTCAGGAAGTCTCAGACAGACATACAGTGTTCTCCGAGTTCCTCTAGCTACACTCATATTCTCATTCATATTTATTCTCCTTTTGGTAAATGTGGCCTCTCTCACCTTTCAGTCCATAACATCCGTCAGTCTCTCTCTCTCCCTCTCCCTGTCTCTGTCCCTCTCTCTCTGTCTCTCTCTCTCTCCCTTTCTCTCTTGTTCTCTCTCTCTCTCTCTCCCACTCCCTGTCTCTGTCCCTCTCCCTTTCTCTCTCTCTCTCTCTCTCTCTCTCTCTCTCTCTCTCTCTCTCTCTCTCTCTCTCTCCCTCTCCCTGTCTCTGTCCCTCTCTCTCTGTCTCTCTCTCTCTCCCTTTCTCTCTTGTTCTCTCTCTCTCCCTCTCCCTGTCTCTGTCCCCCTCTCTCTCTCTCTCCCCTTCTCTCTTATTCTCTCTCTCTCTCTCTCTCTCTCTCTCTCTCTCTCTCTCTCTCTCTCTCTCTATCTCTCGGATCTTAATTTGAGCCAGTTTGCTACAGCAGGAAAAGAATCTTGCAGCAACAGGAAATGTGAATTATTATGTGGATTAAAATTAATGGTCCGACATTTTAAAGTGGAAACTTTAGAAGCCTTTTAAAATCTCAAATACACTACATGTTTGCTTTTCCTGTATTCTCAGCAACAAAAGACGAATGAAATTAAGATTTTACATCTGTATTTACTGCCAAGAGCCCTTTTTTAAATGTGTTCTTATCCATTATTGTTGTGTCCCTTGGGAGTAGCTACAAGGAGCTGGCAACGCCCAACAAACCTGGCTTATCCACTAACTGACTGCTACCTGACTGCCTGTTCTGGGCATATGTTTTCTATCATTACCAGCATTCACTCGGCTGCATACCTTAGACTTTATAGTCATATCAGTCTTATTAGGTCATAAAACCCAGAGGTTGCTGGGGCAGATTTCTGGCGTTAAAGGGGCAATCTGCAGTTGCTACAACCATCTGATGGGGATTTAAGAATCAATTGAATGTAACCATTGATTCTTTATGAATACAACTCAAAAATGCCTCATGACCTTAGTTCAACTGTCGTACCCCATCAGAACCTAACATACTCCAATGTTTGTAAACAAAGCAAACAAACACCATATAGCCTCAAAACATGGTTAAGTCTAGAATTTTTATATGGTGGATGGTCAGTCCTTGCATCCATAGCTCTGTCTATTAATTTGAGAGTGGTTACATTTCTCCAGCCCTATCTCTCAGCTTTTACCAAAACAGGGGCAGGGAGTACACTTTGTTACTGCTTCAACTGCTGATTGCTGCTTTAAATTCTTCTCTAAATCAAAGATGTTTTCCACCTGCTGTGATTTCTTTGGATTCAGCAGGATTCACTGGGTTGTAATGGCAACACGTCAGTCACATAAAACCTATTTTGGCAATCTAGAAAACGTGAATTATAGGGAGGAGACCAACTTGTGCCTTCTTGTTTAAGGTTTGTTGTTAAAGTCAGTGGTTTAATTGAACAGAAAGTAGGTACATACTGGGACAGAACAGCCTAGTATTTCCCTTAAACCAGATTGTGCCAGCAAAGGATCAAAGTATTTGCACCTGGCCTGATGTCAGAATTGTATAACACTTTTACTGAGTACATAAACCAAAGCAACATGGCTTCTTATCCCCAATATCCCCAACAGTAAAGGGACTGGATATACCCTGCTCTCCATTCATGCAGGCACCTCCATCGTATGTCTTAAACTGATCTGGTTTATTCTGATTACATAAGCCAAAGCATTGTAAAAGAAACGTCCTCTCGCAGTCAACTGCGTTTATTTTTCAGCAAACTTAACGTGTAAAAACGTTGTAACAGTCAGTATCTGGTGTGGCCACCAGCTGCATTAAGTACTGCAGTGCATCTCCTCCTCATGGCCTGCACCAGATTTGCCAGTTCTTGCTGTGAGATGTTACCCAACTCTTCCACCAAGGCACCTGTAAGTTTCCGGACATTTCTGGGGGGAATGGCCCTAGCCCTCACCCTCCGATCCAACAGGTCCCTGACGTGCTCAATGGGATTGAGATAAGGGCTCTTCTCTGGCCATGGCAGAACACTGACATTCCTGTCTTGCAGGAAATCACGCACAGAACGAGCAGTATGGCTGGTGGCATTGTCATGCTGGAGGGTCATGTCAGGAGGAGCCTTCAGGAAGGGTACCACATGAGGGAGGAGGATGTTTTCCCTGTAACGCACAGCGTTGAGATAGCCTGCAATGACAAGCTCAGTCCGATCATGCTGTGACACTCCTCCTCAGACCATGACGGACCCTCCACCTCCAAATCGATCCCGCTCCAGAGTACAGGCCTCGGTGTAATGCTCATTTCTTCAACGATAAACGCGAATCTGACCATCACCCCTGGTGAGACAAAACCGAGACTCGTCAGTGAAGAGCACTTTGCCAGTCCTGTCTGGTCCAGCGACGGTGGGTTTGTGCCCATAGGCGACGTTGTTGCCGGTGATGTCTGGTGAGGACCTGCCTTACAACAGGCCTACAAGCCTTCAGTCCAGCCTCTCTCAGCCTATTGCGGAGATTCTGAGCACTGATGGAGGGATTGTGCGTTCCTGGTGTAACTCGGACTGTTGTTGTTGCCATCCTGTACATGTCCCGCAGGTGTGATGTTAGGATGAACTGATCCTATGCAGGTGTTGTTACACCTGGTCTGCCACTGCGAAGACGATCAGCTGTCCGTCCTGTCTCCCTGTAGTGTTGTCTTAGAAGTCTCACAGTACGGACATTGCAATTTATTGCCCTGGCCACATCTGCAGTCCTCATGCCTCCTTGCAGCATGCCTAAGGCACGTTCACGCAGATGAGTATCTTTTTTTTTCTCAGTCAGTAGACAGGCCTCTTTAGTGTCCTAAGTTTTCATAACTGTGACCTTAATTGCCTACTATAAGCTGTTAGTCTTAACGACCTTTCCACAGGTGCATGTTCATTAATTGTTTATGGTTCATTGAACAATCATGGGAAACAGTGTTTAAACCCTTTACAACGAAGATCTGTGAAGTTATTTAGATTTTTATGAAATATCTTTGAAAGACAGGGTCCTGAAAAAGGGACGTTTCTTTTTGTTGCACTTTTTCTGAGTACACAAGGCAAGCATTTATCTTTTTTAAATGTTCTTGAGTCTGGCTTTCATCACATGGTATCATTGCAGAAGAAATTCAAGAAGACATAAGCTGTCCCACCTGAGATTGAATTCTTCTAAAACCTCTCTTATAAATATCTCAATGGTTTACTGTAATCTTTCATGTCTAAGCCATTGTCCTGGCAACTGTAGCCCTAAACTCAATACATTAGAACAATTCTATCAAACTTATTGTATACACTAATTATTTTCTGTGATGCTACATTTGGAAGATTTGCATCACTAGCTAAGTTTCCATCCAATTGGCGACAGATTTTCATGTGAATATTCAAAAATCTGCATAAATAACATATGCTCATTCTCCCACCAGTGTGACTTTTTGCCGATCAAAATCAGTGCGTGATGACATAAAGCACAAAAATGTCATTTTTTTGTTTAATTTTTCATGTACTGAATGAAAATCTAATGTTCAGTGTGTTTACATTGCATTTTCAACTTGAACTGTTGTGTTAATAGCAAATGTGCCTTACTCTGGTCATAGCTGCAGGACCTATGTTTATTGAGGGTGCTGCAGCATCCCCTGAAAATTACAAATAAAATATACATTTCATTTCTTCACAAAAGTAGTGCACTGGGCCTTTACTAGTCCTGTATTAGAGGACCGATATAGCACGGGTAAATACTTTTTTATAGGTATGACTTTATTCGCATAAAAACTGTGTATGAAAACATGGTTACTGGCAGACAAGAATGTGCCCTTTAGACAAGAAATGAATCCAATATCCGATTCAATAACGGGGATGTGTCCTTTAATAACTTGTAAATGTTTTCTGTCAAAACTAATACTACTAACAATTGGTAGCTCAGACCACTAGGTGTGTTGTGACAGTTTGCATTCTACAGAGAGCATTTCAAATCAGTTGTACCCTGCCCTACAGTCAGTATATTGCTTCCTGTTTTGGCTGTAAAAACCAACGTGTTTATGTTGTTTAAGTGGGTTGTCTCCCACTGGCTGCACAGTGTCTCTGCTCCAAGCAGCCTCTGAAGCTTAGTTGGTTTTGGATCTAGTGCCTCTGACCATCAGACCCCAGGGGGGATGGATGATGCCATGTGCCGGCCATGTGTGCCGACCCAAAAGCCTTTTGTACCAGCACTCTGTCTATAATATACATCAAAACTCTGTCCAAGAACCAGTGGAAAGAACAGAGAATTAGATAATACAAAAGCAGCCATCTTTGGCCATTTGACAGGTCATCTAGCCAGCCTAGCTGTACACAAAAGGGTATGGGCCCTGGGTCTGTCATGCAAGTATTAGCAGCAGGGCTGCTGGAAAGCGTGTGGCAAGATGGCCACACCACTTTTGATTTAGTTTAATAAAATATAATGATGCAAAGCGTTAATAACAGGGGCAAAGTGATGTTTTTTTTTTTTTTTTACAGATTTGCCTCATGATTTGTCATCTCACGCTCTGTCCTTCACATCGAAGTGCTGCTGCAGGCTCTTTGTGTGTCTTGACAAATCAGATTAACGGAAACTGCAGGTTGTGCACAACACACAAAGCTCAAGACACGCTCTCCATCTTTCCTCTGGTATTGACTTAGCAAGCATGATAACACCACTCCTGACAGACACAAGCAAAAACTTTTGCATAAATGTAGCAGCCTATTAAACCTAAACTTTAGCAATCTGACATGCTGTAGGGACCTATTACCAGTGGTGTGAAGTTCTTAAGTAAAAATACTTTAAAGTACTACTTAAGTCCTTTCTATACTATTTATATTTTTTACTACTTTTACTTTTACTTCACTACATTCCTAAAGAAAATAATGTACTTTTTACTCCAAACATTTTCCCCAACACACAAAAGTACTCGTTACATTTCCAACTAACATACTTATCAAGAGAACATCCCTGGTCACCCCTACTGCCTCTGATCTGGCACACTCACTAAACACACATGATTCATTTGTAAACAATGTCCAAGTGTTGGAGTGTGGCCCTGGCTATCTAAAAAAAACTTGTTACCATCTGGGTTGCTTAATATAAGGAATAAGAAATAATTTATACTTGCAGCTCCTGCACCTAAATATAAACAGTACACACAAAATGAGTACCGGGCACTAATGTTTGTCTAAGTCCCATGTAGCTCAGTTGGTAGAGCATGGCACTTGCAACACCAGGGCTATGGGTTTGATTCCTGCAGGGAACAAGTATGTACAAGTATGCACCACTATTGTAAGTCGAACTGGATAAGAGCGTCTACTGATTTACAAGAAAAGAAGTCAAGCACTGCCTGCACCTATTCACTGATATTTAGGGTGTGTTGTTATGTGTGTCCAAGTGCAGTCTATTTTCCCCTTTTTAACACGTGAAGAACTATGCTCCCTGGGTGAACTGCCTGTCTGTACTACAGTCCCTCATGAAAGCCTCTCCACTGTATCAAATATAAGGTTTTCCATTATTGTTCCTGTATGAGAGCGACCTCCACCATAGCATTTTTGTAGGATCTTGTTGTGAAATGGGGAAAAATAAAGATAATCTTGTTTACATTGTGGGAGGCAACCCGTCTGCCTAGGGAGACTAGTCTAGTATTACTGAAGTCACTGTTTAATGCTGTTGAATAAAGAATGAAGGAACAACTTATATTTTTATATTTACATTCAAAGTCACTTTTATCAACACATTCTCACAGAATGATTTGACATTTGTAAAGAGATGAAGCAGCACATTAGAAGTTGTTCATAGCCCCCCGCTGGTTATTTCTTAGATTTATTGCATCTCAGATATAATGTTACCAAGGGAGATACAGTTCTACAGTGTTCCCGTGACAACCACTGACAGCACTAGACATACATCAAAACATCAAAGGAGAAACAGCTTCAAGGCACCTATTATTTTCCATTCAAACCAAGAAATGTACCGTATCTGCTCTGGGGCAACAAATACTATACAGTGTATTTTCCACTGAAGTCATATAGAGGACATGGACTTCCATACTTTTGACCAGAGCCCTATGGGCCTTGTATTTGAACCTAGAACTGGGTTCAAATACTATTTAAAATATCTCAATTACTGTCACATACATTTTGAAGTAAATATTCAAAAAAAAATTTTTTGGGGGGGACAAGTAGTTAAAATATGGAATGTATTTGGAAATACACTTGGAAAGTATTTGCATGTATTTGAAAATACTTAAATACACTGACACAAATATACTCCCATGCATTTAACCCAGGTATCTGAAAATAATATTTGAAATAAGTATTAGAAAATATTTTCAAATACTTTCAATAGAAGTAGTTGATTATGGCCACATTATTTGAAAATACTCAAATACACATAAAATAAGTATTTAAATAACAAATACACATGTCTCCACACAGTAGAGTATAGAAGTTGGCATGTTCATGTGGTCAGGGGGGTTGGTGGTTAACGTCAGCCTGCTCTTTACTGCAGTTTGAATCCACCTGGCCCTCTCATTAAGGTATATTTAAACAGCAGGAGAGAAAAGGGAACGCGGGCATTCCCAAAGCATTACTGTACTTTCTCCACCACCAGGTCAACGGTCAGGGGAGGAAAGCTTGAGAGGTGATGTTGATGGAGATGATACCTACTTCCGTGTGAAAGGATGTACACATTCCCAGCTCAGCTATTTACAGTACATAATGACATGTTGGGGGTCAGAGAACTCCCCTTTCTGTAATCCTTTCGCAAATCATCATTTCCAATAAACAATGTGTCGTGGAATTATTCTAATCAAAAGGAGCCTTTTAGATTTCTTAAAAACAATCAAACTTCATTATTTAATTACTGAGGTAATGGAGCTTGTCAACGACCCTCCCGTAGTTGATTTGTTGAGAGCCCAACCAGCAGGACTAAGCCAAAGCATTTTATATCAAAGTCCATCCTCCTGGATGTTCATGACAAATCACAGATGAGAGAATTTATACAAAGGTACATTTTGCTCTCATGCAACAGACATCAGGATTTACATGGCGCCAAATATCTGTCTCTAGTTCATTTACTGCTTGCTCATACAGAAATACTAATGCAACATAGACACTAGGTCCTTTCCTTAAAAAAACTGGAGATTGGGTCTCCCTGGTACTGACAGACAGGCACACAGACACTAATCATGGAATGGAATGCTGTCTTATCACCAAGCCATCGTAAATCTAATGTCAACGTTAAATCTCAGAGGCTTCTCTCCCTTCACACAGACACATGAGAGTTCTAAGAAACCTATTCTGTTGCCTCTAAGAAAAACTGACAGTGTGAATAACAATATAGGAAATGCATTCTGATATAAAAGTCATGTGATTAACATAATGTTGTAATTCTATGGCAAATGCTAATGGCTTTAAGCCAGTCCCTCATTCCTCTGTACCTCTTCTTAACACTAATTATTCTATATTAAAGCCTAAAACCTCGACACCAGTCTCTCCTAAAACAACAAACGACATGGAGCAGTAAACAGAACCCTCCTGCTGGGAGCTGGGACATTTCCGTGCCACAGGGTAATAGCAGGTTCCAGGTTCCATACCTCTGCGGCTTCTATGTCTGTACGTACACACACACTTTTATTGAAATAAAATGAACAATAACCTGGGAAATACCAGGCTCCATAAATAAAACATCATCAATCTGACTAGGTAGCCTGGTGGGTAGGAGCATTGGGCCAGTTACTGAAAAGTTGCTGGATCAAATCACAGAGCTGACAATGTGAAAATCATTCTTCCCCTGAGCAAGGCAGTTAACCCACTATTCCCCAGGTGCCGATGACATGGATGTCGATTAAGGCAGCCCCCTGTACCTCTCTGATTCAGAGGGGTTGGGTTAAATGTGGAAGACACATTTCAGTTGAACAACTGACGAGGTATCTTCCTTACCTCTGTGGCTTCAATGTCTGGAAGTACACAAACACACACAAAAAACAACACATTATACTTTTAGAAATCTTAATTAAAATAATAACCTCCCCTTATCAAACTTACTATACATATGAATTGTATCATATTCTATTTTACTACTACTTCTACAAAATAAATCAGTTTCACAGGAAGCTGCAGCCAACTCCAACACCCCCGGAATGGTTTCCAGGTTCTCTCTTTATCAGAAAAAGCAACTGGTTTCCTGAGCTTACACACTGCTTGTAAAACTCCACCTTGCGCCTCACACTCCACCTTGAGCCTATGTGCTTGTGGAACAGTCATTGTTTCTCCTGCTCAGGCAGGTGCCAGTTGTTGTGGTGAAAGCTGGCCATGTTCAAGGACCGGGACTTCCAGTACTACTCACAGTGCAATATCTCTGAGAAACTTGGAACAACTTGTCCTAAATTCACACATAAAAAAGAGTTCTAGATGCATCTAAATGCATTCTAAGCAAGGAATGTTGAGAAACACACCAAATTCAGCAATGAACCAAATGCTGGTGAGACTACACTATCTGATTCTTACCATTGATGATGATATTTCATAGTCTTGCAGGAAGATACTGATGTAAGTATAAGTACTTGCAAGTCGCAAGTATAGCTTTGGGGTTGTTGCCACCAAAACTGAGTTACAAATCAATATTGCCTATCCCAAGCATCTTTGAAATTATCTGTATAATGAAAGCACTGTACAAAATAAATAGATTTTTATTTTTATTATCCTGCAACAAAAAAAAGGGTCAAGGGAAGCCAATTTGGATTTGGCTTCACACCAATCACATCACATTAGAAGCTCTAAGACCAGGTTGAGAAGCAAAAAGTCAACTTGAATTGTTGCATGTCATCCTCCGGTGGCTAGCTAGCTATAATGCAGATTCTGATCCAACCATAAATTCATACATTGTGCCCCTGGCCTGAGAAGATGGAAGTTCAATATGCAGCTAACGTTAGGCTAATGTTAACCAGCTGGCCTGGCGCATTGTTGCCCATGAAAGGAAGTTAGGCTAGCAAGAAAACATTTTAGCCAGGTAGCCTAGGACAACAAAAACTAAAAGTGTGTATTACAGAGTCATAGACCGTTTAGGCAACATGAGAGGATGGCATCGGCATTTCTCTACAAGTAGGGTGAGTCAACATGTTTTTCTACTTGCATGAACACACACAGAAATCAGTACCATGGATAGGCACATAATATATAGTTTACGTTGATTGGACTAAAACGTTTTTGGTATCTTTTATTTGTCACTGTATTACACTAAGCATAGGTGATTAGATGATGTCGAAATGGTGCTGGAATAGTGGAGGCAGCTCCTGTTTTCTTTGCGACTTGCGGTAACTCTCCATGGTTCTAAATCAATAGTTGTTTCGTAGTCTGAAAATGTTGGAAACCTTACCTTTCTTGATCATGCTGTAGTTTATGTAGCTGTTTGTTACATTCAATATGTTTTGTGGACTTCACTGGACAGATGTTGCTCTCCGGTTTTGTGATGAAACAAATGTGTGGTTGAAATTATTCTGCCACTGTCTTCTTATTGTCGTGGCCTTGGCCTAAATATCATGGGGTCAAGAAATATGAACTAACAGGTTATAGAGCAAAAAATGCAATTATCACAACACATAGGTTGTAAAATGCCTTTTTTTCCCTAGCTTTGCTTCCCCGGTGATTTTACACCGCTACTGTTTGCCACAGCAAATGTCAATCCTTTTGATTCACTTTAATAAATTATATCGACGCAAGATGTTAAGTGTCACGCCCTGACCTTAGTTATCTTTGTTTTCTTTATTACTTTAAAAAATACCTAAAGTTGTATTACAAAAGTAGTTTGAAATGTTTTGGCAAAGTTTACAGGTAACTTTTGGGAAATTTTGTAATCAAGTTGTGCAAGTTGGAACCGGTGTTTTTCTGGATCAAACGCGCCAAATAAATGTACATTTTGGATATATATGGACAGAATTAATCGAACAAAAGGACCATTTGTGATGTTTATGGGACATATTGGAGTGCCAACAGAAGAAGCTCATCAAAGGTAAGGCATGAATTATATTTTTATTTCTGCTTTTTGTGTCGCGCCTGCAGGGTTGAAATATGTTTTCTCTCTTGTTTACTATGGTGCTATCCTCAGATAATAGCATTGTTTGCTTTCGCTGAAAAGCCTTTTTGAAATCTGACATGTTGGCTGGATTCACAACATGTGTAGCTTTAATTTGGTATCTTACATGTGTGATTTCATGAAAGTTGGATTTTTATAGGAATTTATTTGAATTTGGCGCTCTGCATTTTCTCTGGCTTTTGGCCAAGTGGGACGCTACCATCCCACATATCCCAGAGAGGTTAATGGGGAGATGGACCTGGGAGGAGATATTAGATGGAGCAGGACCCTGGACACAGCCGGGGGAGTATCGCTGTCCTAAGGAGGAGTTAGAGGCAGCGAAAGCGGAACGGCGATACTACGAGGAGAAATACAGGAGAATAGAGGAACATATGAAAGTACACGGCTAGCACGGAAGTCCGAGAGGCAGCCCCAAGATTTTTTTTGGGGGGGAGACACACGAGGAGATTGGCTGAGTCAGGTAGGAGACCTGAGCCAACTCCTCGTGCTTACCGTGGGGAGCGTGTAACTGGTCAGGCACCGTGTTATGCAGAGATGCTCGGTGTCTCCAGTGTGCTATTCTAGCCCGGTGCACTCTATTCCAGCTCCTGGCATTTGCCGGGCTAGAATGGGCATCCAGCCAGGACCTATTGAGCCAGCTCTATGTTCTGGATCTCCAATGCGTATCCCACGGTCCAGTGTTTCCTGTGCCTCCTCCCCGCACTCACCCTGAGGTGCGTGTCTCCAGCCCGGTACCACCAGTGCCAACACCACGCACCAGGCTTCCTGTGTGCCTTCAGAGCCCAGTACGCCCTGTTCCTCCTCCCCGAACTCGCCCTGAGGTGCGTGTCCCTGGCCTGGTACCACCAGTGCCGGCACCACGCCTATAGTGCGCCTCGGCAGTCCAGTACGCCCTGTTCCTCCTCCCCGCACTCTCCCTGAGGTGCGTGTCCCCAGCCCGGTACCACTAGTGCCGGCACCACGCACCAGGCCTCCAGTGCGCCTCCAGGGTCCAGTACGCCCTGTTCCACAGCTGTTTATCGTTGTCTCTGATTGGGGATCCTATTTAGGTTGCCATTTTTCCATTTTGGTTTTGTGGGTTATTGTCTATGTGTAGTTGCATGTCATCACTCGTTATTATCAGCTTCATGTTCGTTTTGTTATTTTGTTAAGTGTTTCTTCGTGTTATTCATAAATAAAAATGTATTCAAATCACGCTGCGCCTTGGTCTCATCGTTACGACGAACGTGACATTAAGAGGGTCAAAGTGCTGTTTTTTAAGACAGACTTGCCTCATGATTTGTCAACTTGCGCACATTCTCTGTCCTTTACATCTGAGTGCTGCTGCAGGATTTTTGTGTGTCTTGACCAATCAGATTCACAGAAATCGCAGATCGTGTGGGCAGGGCACAAAGCTGGAGGCGCGCTCAACACTTTCTCAGATATTTATTTAGCAAGCGTGTTAATGGGATCAAATGTTGTTTATATTCAAACTTGGGCTGACTGGGCCACCTAGACTTTTTATATCCAAAATTAACAACTGGAAGGAAAAAGTTAACACAGTAGCTGACATAGACTGATTTCACGTTTTATTAGGTCTACAGTAGCATAGGGCAGGACTACACGATGCAAACCTGCACAAAGCAAGCCCTGTGAGTTTCAGTGTCCAATCATGCTTTCTCTGTGTATAAGAATCTCCCTAGTCCTTTCTTTAAAACATAATTCATATGAACAAGTACAAGATTGCTGCGGTTTAACAGGGTTTTCATCTTCCCCAAGGGCAGTTAAAAAAAAACATGTAACCTGATTAGAAAAACTCTGGTCCTATCTAAGCCCATATTCAACCTTTTAAAAAATATTAATCACATCATACCATATAAGGTCCGGAGTTTCGCCTGGTTAGGTTACCAGACTAGGTAAAACTATGGGCCCCAGAATATTTTTCTCTCATACCACTCTGGGGACCTGTGGTGCCACCTCTAGTAGGAACTGTTATTAATAGCCTGGTCCCAGATCTGTTTGAGCTTTTCTCTACTTCCTTGTCATTGTTTGTCATGATGATTCCATAAGGAGTTTGCAAGAGAGCAAAAACAGACTGACACAAAAGCTAGTGTATTACAGACTGGCACCCAGGCTATGTAATTACCACTTTCGTGTCAATCATCCACAAAACACCAACTCCACAGACCTTGTATTGTTGTTAAACATATATTAACTCCTCAGGTTATCACCTAAAAAAAGTGTCTTATAATATTTACATATGTAATCCACTTTTTTTTATACAGTATGTGTAAGGGAATGTCATAAGAACAGTTACAATACTGTAGCAGTCCGTAATTAAAATTCTGAAAAATAAAGTACATTAATAGAGCCCAACTGATATATCGTTACACTGATATTATCGGCCGATATTGGCCTTACAGCGATATATTGATATCTGCCGATAATTCCTCTGATATTCGATAAATAGGATAACAAAATGTTTAAACTTTATTATTACGGTTAGGAGGCTCAAACACAAAGTTTACCAGAGGATAGCCGGAAATCACTTTCTCAGCAAAACCTCTCACACACCTAGTCTGGTTCCACATTTGCATGTGCTTCAGGCAAGAGCAGAAAGCTGTGAAGTAGCAGAGGCATGAAGGAGTGGCTGCTCAGCTGCAGTGTTATCCCCGTAAAACCCAGGTGTTATTACTTGACTGTGCGTGCATGTTTGTATTCATGTTGTGTTCCTAAGGAATCTGTATGTGGGTTTGGGTGTTTTCATGCATGTTCAATCATGTAGCGTTCCTAGGTATGATTGATGCTTGTACTCAAGGGTTTCTATACCATTAGCACCTATGCTGCCGCCTCAGGAAAAACTGTCAGGAAAAATAGTTTAGATTGATAATAGATAGAAAATAGATAAGATTTATGTCATGAAATTGTGAAATAATTCATGGCTGCTATCAATACCAGGTTAGGTAGCCGAGTGGTTAGAGCAGTGGTCGGGTTGATCGTTCAAATCCCAGAGCCGACGAGGTGAAAAATCTGTCAATGTGCTCAAGCAAGACACCAGGGTCACTGTTGATAATGGCAGGAGGTGACCCCACTCTCCGAGGATGTCTCAGGGAGTTGGGATTACATGCTGTGAAACAGGACAAATGTAAGCACCCACCAAATTATGAATATATAGGTAATCATGATTATTGGCATCATAACAATGATAGTCAGAAGAGTTGGATTGCAAGTTCCAACAGAATCATACTCACAATAGCCAAGTTTTTCCCTGGGCGGCATAGAACAGTTTGAGAATTTGGAACTAGACGTTCGCATACTTTTTGAGGGCGTTACAGCATGTCATCACACCCACATGTGGTGAGAGCCTGCCATAACCTATATTTACTGTACCAGTCAAAAGCTTGGACACACCTACTCATTCAAGGGTTTTTCTTCATTTTTACTATTTTCTACATTGCAGAATAATAGAGAAGACATCAAAACTAGGAAATAATGCATATGGAATCATGTAGTAACCAATAAAGTTTCTTTTAAATTTGAGATTCTTCAAAGTAGCCACCCTTTGCCTTGATGACAGCTTTGCACACTCTTGGCATCATCTCAACCAGCTTCATCTGGAATTATTTTCCAACAGTCTTGAAGGAGTTCTGAGCACTTGTTGGCTGCTTTTCCTTCACTCTGAGGTCCAACTCAACCCAAACCATCTCATTTGGGTTGTTGTCAGGTGATTGTGGAGGCCAGGCCATCTGATGCAGCACTCCATCACTCTCCTTCTTGGTTAAATAGCCCTTACACAGCCTGGAGGTGTGTTGGGTCATTGTCCTGTTGCAAAAAACAAATGACGGTCCCACTAAGCTCAAACCAGATGGTATCGCTGCAGAATGTGGTGGTAGCCATGCTGATTAAGTGTGCCTTGAACTCTAAATAAATCACAGACAGTGTCACCAGCAAAGTTCTTGAAATTTTCCAGATTGACTGACCTTCATGTCTTAAAGTAATGATGAACTGTCATTTCTCTTTGCTATTTGAGCTGTTCTTGCCATAATATGTACTTGGTCTTTCATCAAATAGGGCTATCTTCTGTATACCACTCCTACCTTGTCACAACACAACTGATTGGCTCAAATGCATTAAGAAGGAAATAAATTGTTGAGAGAATTCCAAGAGTGTGCAAAGCTGTCATCAACGCAAAGGGTGGCTACATTACAGAATCTCAAATATATTTTGATTTGTTTTAACACTTTTTTGGTTACTACATCATTCCTGATGTGTTAGTTCATAGTATTGATGTCGTCACTATTATTCTACAATGTATAAAATAGTCAAAAAACCGAAGTCGAAAAACCCTTAAATGAGTAGGTGTGTCCAAACTTTTGACTGGCACTGTAATAAGTTTGACCACCCAAATGAATTTACTCTAGAACATGACTAATATATATATATATATATATATATATATATTCACCGATATTGTCGGCCGTTATTGATATATTGATTTTTACCGGTATATTGATATCGGCTGATAATTCCATCGACATTCGATACATATGATGAAAAAATGTATTTCATGTTTATTGCGGACATTCTCATTCAACCCTTATTTTACCAGGTAAGTTGACTGGGGGACAGCTACAGGGGGAGGAGAGGGGTGGATAAGCCAATTGGAAGGTGGCCATGATGGAAATGGTTGGCGGGGGAGATTTATTTTGAAGCAGTCTAGTGCTCTTGCAATTCACCTAGCTTCCACATGGGGGAGAAATCCTAGGTGTAGCACCTTTAAAAAAATGATTTTTTACTTTTAACACTTTTTTGTGGCATCCAATTGGTAGCTGCAACTCTACTACAAACTCGGGAGAGACAACGGTCGAGAGCCATGTGTCCTCCGAAACACGACCCTGCCAAGCCACACTGCTTGACACACTGCTTGCTTAGCCCAGAAGCCAGCCACACCAATGTGTCGGCGGAAACACCGTCCAACCGAAGTCAGCTTGCAGGTGCCTGGCCCGCCAAAGGAGTCGCTAGAGCACGATGAGAGAAGGACATCCCGGCCGGCCAAACCCTCCCCCAACCCGGAAGATGCTGGGCCAATTGTGCGCCGCCTCATGGGTCTCCCGGTCACGGCCGGGTGTGACAGAGCTTAGATTTGATCCCGAGTCTGTAGTAACCTCAACACAGCGATGCAGTGCCTTAGACCTCAGGAGGCCTAAAGATGAGACATTTGTAATCAAAAGATCATATTAACATGTAAATATTATAGATCGGTAACAGAATAGCAGAATAATACTGCAGCAGATTCAATTATGCTGTATTTGAAAATAGTACACTCAATGTAGGCTACTGCCCCTTTAAGAGCTAGCATTCATTTTGTGGTTAATGTTATCCGGGATCCTTGGGAAAACCATATCCTTACCAATAATGTGCATAAATCCTGGATGACTGACAGGGGGCGCTGTATTGAAGCCACTGCGCAGTCATTTTGGTACTCCTCAATTTTAAAAAAGATTTTGGAAGCTATAGAAATGCATTTATTAAAGTCTACACTATTTTTTGACAATTATTATATTGTGAGCTAAACATTTAAATATATATATATATATATATATATATATATATATATAAAGCATTTTCCTTAAAGTATATATTTTGAGAGTACTAATGTTACTGTCCCCACTACAACAAAAAAATACTTAAGTACATGTAATTTTGTCCTTGAAACATTTAATTGAAATACTATAGAATTCCATTCATTCCTATGGAGGACTGCTCCTACTGGGTAGTGCCAATGTGGCCGACCAGCGGCTTCAAAGCCTCTCAAATGGACAAATCCAGGGATTATATAGGCCATTGAACCTAACCCTAAATTTAAAGATGCACTACGCAGAAATTGCTCCCCATTTCCTGGTTGCTAAAATTGTAATAGTTCTCTTCATTTCAGTTTATGTGACAAAACAAGCTAGTGTCATTGCACCACATAAAACCGCTGTGAAATATACTTTCTCATAACCAAAAATATTGTATTTTCAGCTGGTGTACAAAACCAAAACCTAAGAACGGGAAGCATAGAAATAACGCACACACAACAGATCTACCGCCTCTTAGACTTGCTTTCAATGAGAATGACAGATCTATAACTCACATTTCGATGTGGATTTGGTTGCAGATTTCTTTTGGGCTTGCGCCACAGACAGCTATATCAGTCCACTAACAGAGGAGTAATAAAGTTGCAGCACACCTACTTCCCACTGTTATGCTTTTGAGGGGTCTGAATTCATTTGGAGTGTTCACACTGAACAAAATAATTAAGCGAACTGCACTTAGTTCTTCAAAAATTCACTTAAAGGGACACCCTTCGTTTCAGAGGCAAGCCAGCAGTGGGATGCAGGGTGGTATGATGCTGGCTCATGATGTAATTCCTGTCACAATTTAAGAAATCAACATTTGAAACATATTTCTTGGGACTTTTTAATTTCCACACTGTAAAACAGTATATCGGCAGATATCAGTATTGGTTAGATGTGTCCCTTAAAAGATCTAAATCAGTATCGGACCCAAAATCCCCATGTCAGTAAGGCTCTATGCATCAAAATATCAGAACGTTGCACAGTAGCTGTCAACACTTCCTATATTAGTGAGCAAGTACAATATCCATAATTCAGACACAAAAATCTTTAGTTACTTTTCCACATTTCACCAATTTAAAATGTCATTTCACATCATATCTTCCATACAAAAGCTGTCATTATACTAGCTCTGAAAATATACTGTTATCAATGCAAAAACTACGATTATTCTCTTCTATTCTCATTTGGCTATATTAGATTGACAACATTGTTGACACCTCAAAACACTAGCAATTGATATCATAGCAATGCTACAAATACCTCAGGACTCACCTTGAACATGTTACGACTACAGTATGTACAATCCACTGCTTTCGCACACTTGCTGGAAGCACATGGACATACAGTACCAGTCAAAAGTTTGGACACACCTACTCATTCAAAGGATTTTCTTTATTTTTACTATTTTCTACATTGCAGAATAATAGTGAAGACATCAAAACTATGAAATAACACATTTGGAATCATGTAGTAAGCAAAAAAATATTAAACAAATCTAAATATATTTTATATTTGAAATTCTTCAAAGTTTCCAACCTTTGCCTTGATGACAGCTTTGCACTCTTGGCATTATCTCAACCAGCTTTATGAGGTAGTCACGTGGAATACATTTAAATTAACATGTGTGCCTTGTTAAAAATTAATTTGTGGAATTTCTTTCCATCTTAATGCGTTTGAGCCAATTAGTTGTGTTGTGACAAGGTAGGGGTGGAATACAGAAGATGGTGTTTTACCAAATAGGGCTTTGTCCATATTATGGCAAGAACTGCTCAAATAAGCAAAGAGAAACAAAAGTCCATCATTACTTGAAGACATTAAGGTCAGTCAATCTGGAAAACTTCAAGAAATGTTTATGTTTCTTCAAGTGCAGTTGCAAAAACTATACAGCTCTAAGATGAAGCTCTCATAAGGACCGCCAAAGGAAAGAAAGACCCAGAGTTACCTCTGCTGCAGAGGACAAGTTCATTAGATTTTGCAGCCCAAATAAATGCTTCACAGAGTTCAAGTAACAGACACACCTCAACATCAACTGTTCAGAGGATACTGCATTAATCAGGCCTTCATGGTCAAATTGCTGCAAAGAAACCACTACTACTAATAAGAAGAGACTTGCTTGGGCCAAGAAACACGAGCAATGGACATGAGACAGGTGGAAATCTGTCCTTTGGTCTGATGAGTCCCAATTTGAGATTTTTGGTTCCAACCGCCGTTTCTTTGTGAGAAGCAGAGTAGGTGAACGAATGATCTCTGCATGTGTAGTTCCTACCGTGAAGCATGGAGGAGGAGGTGTGATGGTGTCGGGGTGCTTTGCTGGGATTTATGTAGAATTCAAGGCACACTTAACCAGCATGTCTACCACAGCATTCTGCAGCGATACGACATCCCATCTGGTTTGCTCTTAGTGGGACTATCATGTGTTTTTCAACAGGACAATGACCCAACAACACACCTTCAGGCTGTGTAAGGGCAATTTGACCAAGAAGGAGAGAGATGGAGTGCTGCATCAGATGACCTGGCCTCCACAATCCCCCGACATCAACCCAATTGAGATGGTTTGGGAAGAGTTGGACCGCAGAGTGAAGGAAAAGCAGCCAACAAGTGCTCAGCATATGTGGGAACTCCTTCAAGACTGTTGGAAAAGCATTCCAGGTGAAGCTGGTTGAGAGAATGCCAAGAATCTGCAAAGCTGTCATCAACGCAAAGGGTGGCTACTTTGAAGAATCTCAAATATAAAATGTATTTTAATTTGTTTAACACTTTTTTCATTACTACATGATTCCATGTGTTATTTCATAGTTTTGATGTCTTCACTATTATTATACAATGTAGAAAATTGTAAAAAATAAATAAAGACAAACCCTTGAATGAGTAGGTGTGTCCAAACTTTTGAAGAGTACTTAGTTAGAGGGAAAGCCGGTTTGTCTAGTTCATCAGGGGTTTGGAATATTCCATAACGGTCCTTCAACCAGGTCCAGCTATATCTACTGGCAGGACTTCATTGCTACCTTTCATCTCAGTTAGGCCAGATACTTCTAAGGGAAGTGAGGGATTTCCAGACATTCCATGAAATGTGTGTGTTGAAAATGTGACCTGACAAAGATCCAACTCGGATCTAACCGTTGTCTGATTAAATCACCATGGGAGCATACCAGAGTTGCAGATATACATTTTTTCTTTGATAGTTTCTTTTGCTCTGCACCTGATAAGATGGATGTGCATATTTTTCCGAACGTTCCTGTGTTAAAAGTGTAACATAACCGTTATGCTGACTCACATCAGCACACTTGTAAAATGTTATATTGAAATGCATTGAAATGTGTGTGTTCACTGTGCACCTCTCAGATTCTTAAATAGATTTTTAGATTCCCTTTGCTTCTCTTTCTCTCTACAAGTACAAAGACACACACACACCCTTCAGTCAGTCAGGTAACTGTTGTTGTCGAACAGCGGGGTGACGGTACCGTCCTTCCACTTGATCAAGATCTCTCCCCGCTGTAGCGAGGGAGAGTAGGCCGGCCGCATGGGGTGCTGAGTGAGGGGGGCTCTCTCGCTGAGTACAGGGGACCCCGGCTGACTCACAAGCCCCGTAGGAGTGTACGACTTCAGCACACACACTACTTTCTTCTTCCTGGGAGTGTGAAATCATTAATTTGTAGTTCTGCAACTGTGTGGGCAGTTGTGGTTACTGTAGTATGTGATGAAGTTGTAGTTCTGGGTTGTCATTTGAAAAAAAAAAATCTTCCTAACCACAGGATCTTTGGAGCATAATTCAGATTCAGTGGGGAAATGTGATAATTCTTGAATGTAGTAGGCATAATACTGGATCCAAAATGCATGTTTATGGTACTACTGGGAGGCTGTATTTTCCCTTAGGCCCCGTGTCAGCAGACCAATAGTGATACAGTGGGAAGACAGCAGTGTGCAGGTTAGCCTAGCAGTTAGAACGTTGGGAAAGTAACCGAAAGGTCGCTGGTTCAAATGCCCCGGGTTGAAATGGTGAAAAAATTATTGCAATTTGCCCTTAAGCAAGGCACTTAACCTTACTTCTCTCAGGGAGGGTGGGATATGCAAAACAAATAAAAAAAATCTAATTCATGCGTGTATTAATAGATACTTGTACATGTGTGAAATAGGAGAACTATAAGCACCCACCTGTTGTGGTGGATGTTGAGTAAGAGCATGACAGTCCCCAGCACCAGAGCCAGGGAGCTCAGCACCAGCATGGTCACTTTCCAGACAAACCCTGTAACACACACAAAGAGAGATGGAGAAACTCCCATAATCGATAGTTCAGAGTAAACAAACACTTTCCACTTTCAAACTCTAGCAAACCTCTAGAACATCATATAAAAGGTCTTTAGAAACTGGAATTATCTGAGTGGGCTTGGACATTAATACACCCACTCTACAGATTCCTATGTAAGTTTTCCTCTCCTCTAACGCCACCATGTGGTAGACAAGGCACAGAGTAGAAGGCCCCAGAGCCCATCGGGGCAGAGAGATGTGTTTTGACCCTGGGTTTGTTTTGAAGGCAGTTATAGTCTTTCTTCCACACCCCTCCGGCAATAGGTTTCCCAACTCACCATACTCAGCGTTGAAGAATGTCATTGAGGGGCCCTCAGGGCCCATGGTGCTTTCAACCAGATGAGAGTGCTCTGTCCCAATGTCCATTCCAGTGGTGTTAGGGGAAACAACATCATCCCCGGGAACTGGAGGGGGGACATCCAATCAGCATTAGAGTGTAATAACACAGGAGTAATACCCTAGTTATTATCTCAAAGCCATAGCCCCTTTGTTTTATTCATCTGTTCATCAATTAGTATGCCATCTCACCAAAGCCAGAACAAAATACTTAACCGAGGACCATCAGATTGAATTGAATCAAAAGACATACACATAAGTTTAAACTAGTGCCTCATAGGACTGGCGTAGGGAGGAGCCCCAAGTGAAGAGTTTTGGACTTGCTGGCAACCAGCCCACAATAGGACCCTATTGATTGGAGGGAATTTAGCTGAATGAGATTTAGCCAGCAAGGACAGTGGAAATGCAATCCCTGATGGAACTAGTGGTATATGACCACGCTGAGATGCCATTTGGATCACCCACTGTTAAGCCTAAGACACTGACCAAACCAAGGTATTCTCAAATCAGATTAAAAAAAAATTGTTACAATGTACAGTACCAATCAAAAGTTTGGACACACACAGCGCCAGCTGTGCCACCAGGGACCTGGGTTCGCGCCCAGGCTGTCATAACCGGCCGCGACCGGGAGGTCCGTGGGGAGACGCACAATTGGCCTAGCGTTGTCCGGGTTAGGGAGGGCTTGGCCGGTAGGGATATCCTTGTCTCATCGCGCACCAGCAACTCCTGTGGCGGGCCGGGCGCAGTGCGCGCTAACCAAGGTTGCCAGGTGCACGGTGTTTCCTCCGACACATTGGTGCGGCTGGCTTCCGGGTTGGATGCGCGCTGTGTTAAGAAGCAGTGCGGCTTGCTTGGGTTGTGTATCGGAGGACACATGGCTTTCAACCTTCGTCTCTCCCGAGCCCGTACGGGAGTTGTAGCGATGAGACAAGATAGTAGCTACTAAAACAATTGGATACCACGAAATTGGTGAGAAAAAAGGGGTAAAATGTAAATAAAATAGTTTGGACATACCTACAGTACTCATTCAAAGGGTTTTCTTTATTTGTACTATTTTCTACATTGTAGAATAAAAGTGAAGACATCAAAACTACAAAATACTGTGGGGCAAAAAAGTATTTAGTCAGCCACCAATTGTGCAAGTTCTCCCACTGTAATTTTCATCATAGGTACACTTCAACTATGACAGACAAAATGAGAAAAAAAATCCAGAAAATCACATTGTAGGATTTTTAATGAATTTATTTGCAAATTATGGTGGAAAATAAGTATTTGGTCTCCTACAAACAAGCAAGATTTCTGGCTCTCACAGACCTGTAACTTCTTCTTTAAGAGGCTCTTCTGTCCTCCACTCGTTACCTTTATTAATGGCACCTGTTTGAACTTGTTATCAGTATAAAAGACACCTGTCCACAACCTCAAACAGTCACACTCCAAACTCCACTATGGCCAAGACCAAAGAGCTGTCATAGGACACCAGAAACAAAATTGTAGGCTGGGAAGACTGCACCAGGCTGGGAAGACTGAATCTGCAATAGGTAAGCAGCTTGATTTGAAGAAATCAACTGTGGGAGCAATTATTAGGAAATGGAAGACATACAAGACCACTGATAATCTCCCTCGATCTGGGGCTCCACGCAAGATCTCACCCCGTGGGGTCAAAATGATCACAAGAACGGTGAGCAAAAATCCCAGAACCACACGGGGGGACCTAGTGAATGACCTGCAGAGAGCTGGTACCAAAGTAACAAAGCCTACCATCAGCAAGGGCATTGAAGATGAAACGTGGCTGGGTCTTTCAGCATGACAATGATCCCAAACACACCGCCCGGGCAACGAAGGAGTGGCTTCGTAAGAAGCATTTCAAGGTCCTGGAGTGGCCTAGCCAGTCTCCAGATCTCAACCCCATAGAAAATATTTGGAGGGAATTGAAAGTCCGTGTTGCCCAGTAACAGCCCCAAAAGATCACTGCTCTAGAGGAGATCTGCATGGAGGAATGGGCCAAAATACCAGCAACAGTGTGTGAAAACCTTGTGAAGACTTACAGAAAACGTTTGACCTCTGTCATTGCCAACAAAGGGTATATAACAAAGTAGATAAACTTTGTTATATTGAGATAAACTTTTGTTATTTACCAAATACTTATTTTCCACCATAATTTGCAAATAAATGTATTAAATTCATTGCAGGCCTCTCTCATCTTTTTAAGTGGGAGAACTTGCACAATTGGTGGCTGACTAAATACTTTTTTGCCCCACTGTAACACATATGGAATCATGTAGTAACCAAAAAAAGTGTTAAACAAATCAAAATAATTGTATATTTGAGAGTAGTCGCCCTTTGCCTTGATGACAGCTTTGCACAGTATTGGCATTCTCTCAAACAGCTTCACTTGGAATGCTTTTCAAACTGTCTTGAAGGAATTCCCACATACTCTGAGCACTTGTTGGTTGCTTTTCCTTCACTCTGTGGTCCAACTCATTCCAAACCATCTCAATTGGGTTGACGTTTGTTGATTGTGGAGGCCAGGTCTCTGATGCAGCACAACATCACTCTTCTTCTTGGTCAAATAGCCCTTACACAGCCTGGAGGTGTGTTGGATCATTGTCCTGTTGAAAAACAAATGATAGTCCCATTAAGTGCAAACCAGATGGAATGGTGTATCGCTGCAGAATGCTGTGGTAGCCATGCTGGTTCAGTGTGCCTTGAATTCCAAATAAATCTTTGACAGTGGCACCAGCAAAGCACCCCCACACCACCTCTTCCATGCTTCACGGTGGGACCCACACATGCGGAGATCATCCATCATCTACTTATCAGACCAAATTACAGATTTCCACCAGTCTAATGTCCATTTCTTGTGTTTCTTGGCCCAAACAAGTCTCTTCTTATTATTGGTGTCCTTAAGTAGTGTTTTATTTGCAGCAACTCAACCATGAAGGCCTGATTCACGCAGTGTCCTTTAAACAGTTGATGTTGAGATGTGTCTGTTACTTGAACTCTGTGAAACATTTATTTGTGCTGCAATTTCTGAGGCTGGTAACTCTAAGGAACTTATCCTCTGCAGCAGAGGTAACTCTTGGTCATCCATTCCTGTGGCGGTCCTGATGAGAGACAGTTTCATCATAGCAGAGGTAACTCTGGGTCATCCATTCCTGTAGTGGTCCTGATGAGAGCCAGTTTCATCATAGCAGAGGTAACTCTGGGTCATCCATTCCTGTAGTGGTCCTGATGAGAGCCAGTTTCATCACAGCTCTTGATGATTTTTGCGACTATACTTTAAGAAACTTAAAAAGTTTTTGAAATTTTCCAGATTGACTGACCTTCATGTCTTAAAGTAATGATGGACATTCGTTTCTCTTTGCTTATTTGAGCAGTTCTTGCCATAATATGGACTTGGTCTTTTACCAAATAGGGCTATATTCTGTATACCATTCACACCTTGTCACAACACAACTGATTGGCTCAAACACATTAAGAAGGAAATAAATTCCACAAATTAACTTTTAACAAGGCACACATGTTAATTTAAATGCATTCCACGGGACTACCTCATGAAGCTGGTTGAGAGAATGCCAAGAATGTGCAAAGCTGTCATCAAGGCAAAGGTTGAAAACTTTGAAGAATTTCAAATATAAAATATATTTTGATTTTTGGTAACTACATGATTCCATATGTGTTATTTCATAGTTTTTATGTTTTCATTATCATTCTACAATGTAGAACATTTTAAAAATAAAGAAAAACTCTGGAATGAGTAGGTGTATCCAAACTTTTGACTGGTACTGTATTTCTATGGCAAAAGATAGATCGGTAGAACCAATACTGACAGAATAACTTGTTAGACGTTGTTTGGTAGGCACTGCATAGGAGACAATGGAAATAATAGTGACTATGACCTAAGACATGTAGCCTACAAGTACAATTGTGTTAATGTAATTCAGCCCTTGACAGCGAGGAAATGTAAGACTGATGAAAAGGGTGTGAAATAGTGAAGTGAAATATCCCAGTATGATGAAAATGAATGAGCTCTATAATGAAAGCTACTGAAGGATGATGGGACCCTATGATGGGACGGTTCTTCTTACTCGACTGTGGTTGGCTGTTTGTATTGGAAGGGGAACTTGTTGAGGAGGGCAGAGCAGCAGTTTGTGTGGACCTGTGGCGATGGTGGTGGTGATGGCTGGCTCTATTCCCACAGACAGTATGGTTGCCCAGCGTTCTCCACTTGCTGGCCTGTCTACGCTCTTTGGAGAGGAAGACCTTAGACGACTTAGAGGACACGTGAGGAGCGCTGAGGTGAAGCCCCTTTCCTTGCAGTGTGAGGTGGCCCTTCTTAGAGCAGGCCCATGCCAGGCCCTCCCTGCCCACCTCACCACCTGCAGCCCCAGCTCCCTCCTCATTCCCAGGGTCACAGTGGTGCAGTCTGACACTCAGATCATGCTCCTGGCCACTCAGACACTCTCCTGTGAGCCAGCTGCTCAGGGCTAGGCGCTCAGGGAGCCACTGCCACTCCTGCAGCGCTGAACCAGGGATGCACTCCCCCAGCACCACCCTGCTCCCGGGATGCCCATCCTGGACCAGGACCTGCACACACTTACCCAGCAGCTCATTCCTGATGCTAAAGCCAGCCGCCTCTATGGGAGAAAACAGTATAATATAACATTACAGTGAATTAGCCTATGAGAGGAAAAATGCACCTTGGACAAACAAATGTATCCAGGTCGGATGAGGTTGGCTATAAGGTGTAGGGTCATGTTATAAACTAGACAATTTTGTAATATGAGCTGGTTAAATAACAATGTCCTGGCCAGTGGAGGGATTATCCCCATGTTGTGTTTTGGTAGCTATTCATTGGTTGCATGTTTCGTCACAATATTGTTTTGAACGTTCGTTTTGTACAGATGACCAACTGAGCATTCTACTCAATGCATCATTATTGAGCACTGATGAAGACTTCATCAAAAGAGCATTTACAGTGGCTTGGAAATACAACGACATTAAATGGGATGCAAACAATTAATAGGAAAACCTTGTCATAATTTTGATGTCGCTAGACTGAATTTTGATGCAGTATAACTTTAGCTAAGATTGAAGGGAGGACACCGGATTTTAGCTAAGTAGCTAACGTTCTCATTCTAGCTATTTGTTTGACGAACTTTGCTAGCTAATGACAACATTGCCACCTGTCTAAAGTACATTTAACGACATGAAGATGCTGGCAAAATGGTTTCCTACCAAATATTTGACTATTTTAGCAATGTCATCGTATTTCCAGGCACTAAATTGTAATTTTCACTCAAAAGTCGTTAGCCTCGTCCAGAATTGCGTCCCAGTGGCGCAGCGGTCTAAGGCACTGCTTCTCAGTGCTTGAGGCGTCACTACAGACGTCCTGGTTCGATTCTAGGCTGTATCACAACCGGCAGTGATTGGGAATCCAATAGGGCGGCGCACAATTTGCCCAGCGTCGTCCGGTGTAGGCCGTCATTGTAAATAAGAGTGACTTTCTTAGTTAAATAAAATAATGACTGGGCTTATCACTTTAGGACGCCGGTAGAGGGCGGCTTGAGAACGCATGATTAGACCGAGTGATGGAGGCGGAACCATCTGTAACGTTACTCTGTGAAGTCGGGACAGTAACTAAACGCTGAATTATTGCGTTACAAGCCTACAAATGCTATTCAATTTTACTTATTTTTAATAGATTTCTTTATACTTTTTTGTTGTTGATTACTTTATACTTGTAAAGCTAACTTTTGAGCTGCTACAGTAACTACTAGCTAGCTAAAAACAAATGCACACTACTGTAACGTTAGCAAACAAGCTAAGTTTGCTATCTACAAACAATATTATTAAGTATAAACCAGAAAACTAGGTAGCTTATAATATTTTCTAGTATAGAAAAATAAAGGACAAAAACAACACATTTCCCCATTAACTACATACAGATAGCTAGTAACTTGCTAGCAACTTTCTGACAAGTTCTTACCGTGGAAAACGAGTATGAAAACGCAGGGACCCCAAAACCTGTTCCCCATGACAAGTGGTTCTGCAATGTCTCCCGTGGCAACAGCCTAAATATGTGCGTTGGAGTCGAGATGTGTTCCCCACAGGGGCGAGGGGTGTGTGAACAGAGCTTCATGCGTCCAATCAGAACTGGTTAACGGTATATGCATCACTGGCTAACCACATAATTAAATGGCACAAACAGCTACAATTTATAATTTCCATTTATGTTAATTGAGTAACTGTGGAGTAGGTCATATGCCTGCAAAACTAACAGCAAACGAATATTGATCTAATAATGATGATTGGAAGGCTAACATGAAACAGTCCTGAAAATGTCTGACATAAACAAACTGTGAACAAAGAATGTGATAGGTAACAGGAGTCTGCCCTCCTGGCCTGTAGAACAATAGAATAGAAACAATGCAATATCACACGAAGCTTAAATAAATAAATGAAATAATGGTAGGCCAATGCCTCCTGTGATATATTTAATTAGTTAAACAACAATGGCAGTAGTAGTGCAATACTGTATTATATCTCAGTGAATACATCATTTGTACATAATATGTGTTAGCAAGGTGTCCTGGTACATGGGCTTAGATCACAACAATACTGAGTAATTAATGATGCATACATTTTGCATGGCCAAACTAAGGGCACTGTGTTGGTAATCTGGACGCGAAAGAAACGCACACCTGTTTAGGCGAGGTGTTGGCTAGCGGAGAAGAACACCTGTTTAGGCGAGGTGTTGGCTAGCGGAGAAGAACACCTGTTTAGGCGAGGTGTTGGCTAGCGGAGAACACTTTAAAAAGAAAAGAGAGCTGCACTCTCTAGGAGCTCAGATGCAGTAATTTAATAACCAACGTTGTCAAGGTCTCCCCCCCAATAAATTGTCAAGTTCACCCTATCTCATAGGGAGGGTGACGTGTTCGATGCCAATATAGAGAAGGGACGAAATAGAGTGGTTCGCATTTGGAAGCGAACCAGTCTATTTCGTCACTTCCCTATATCCCTAGGAGAGTGAGTGACCTTGACAATTTATTGTTAAAACGAGAGGCTGCCTGGATTTCTTATTTAAAAATCCTTACTCCCTTCGGTCTCAAAGTAAACTTTGATCTGAAGCCATTCTTGTGATTATTGAGATTTTGCATTTCATTGTAAATGTTTGTAGGCCTATGTAGCCACATTGTATCTATGATCGTATGGTATCCATTCATGTTTTTGACATGTTCTATTTAGATCTGTAAATCAACCAATGACATCAAGCCACACCCGGCCATAATTAGACACCTGTGTGTCCTTATACCCTGATGAAGACAGCTTGTCTGTCGAAACATTGGTTATAAAATGGTTGCACTTGAGCACCTAGAGTGTGCTGCTCTCCTTTTCTTTTTGTTTTGTTGTGGTGGCAAACCTGGAGTCAAAAAAATCATTCATAAAGGCAGTCAAGAAGGCACCATATGAGTGATCTGAGCATTACATTACATAGTTTTTAAAATGTTGTATCAGACACAAATCCTGGAAGACAGAACTCAATAGCAGGTGTATATTACAGTAAAAAACTGAGTGACGTCACTCGCTCTGAGACCTGAAGGAGTTGTACCCCTTGCTCTGCAAGGGCTGTGGCTTTTGTGGCGCGATAGGTAACGATGCTTCGTGGGTGTCAGGTGAGGGGCGAGGAGAGGGACGGAAGCTAAACTGTTACATGTGCAAACATGACACTGGGAGTGAATCAGCTGTGAAACTTCTGTCAAAGATGAGTGTTTATGGTGTATCAGGGTGATGTTTCAGGTGCTGACGGAGGAAAGAGGGAACAATACGATGGGGGTTGGTCTATCTCTTGAGGAGATGGGTGTGAAAGCATCATCGGGGCAGTCGGTGGTGTATGAAATGGTGTAGCAGTTGGAGGTAGATGCATCATCAAGTGAGTTGGGTATGGGTATGTTGGCTGTAGGTCAGGGGGATAACTTCCTCCCACGGCTGCAGGTTCAGGGTACACTGGCAGGGCAGGCAGATATAGGCCTCCCCCTGGACCCGAGACAGGAGGATATGGTCCAAAGGCTGTATCACAAGGGAAGTCACTGTTGCTTGGACCACCTTTCCCGAATTCTTCAAACCTGACACGTCTGTCTGGTGATAGGTCAGACCGAAAGCAGGAAGGGATAATAGCCAATGGAAACTTGACTTCAGGGTCTGTGGCAAGAGGAACATCCAAGTATACCTTTAAAACAAACAGCATGTTATGGAGGAGTATTGGGAATGAATCAAAATCTCTTTAGCCAAATCGTAACTCGAGATGCACATGTCTGACCTGCCTTTTTGCACTGACGTCAATGGGAGATCTGTGTGTGTGTGTGACTGCGAATGTCAAGTTAATATGCATCACTTGAGCATAAAGCTTATAGTTAAAGCGTTACTTTTCTGTTTAATACTCGGAATATGAAGTGATTGTCCAGACACTTGGATGTACCTTTAGTATGTACTCTACTCTTATGATGTTACAGTTCAGGATGGACAAGTCCTGGTCAGCAGGAATCTTCAATGACCCTGCAACACTTTGTCGGGTGTTGGACGGGATAGGTTCTCTGACTACTTTGCAGACTGTCTGCTCTGCTATCTTTGTGTTGCCAGAGGCAAAGAAAGCCATTTTCTGCTTCAGACTGAATTTGGGCTTAAGGTCACGGGAGGAGTTGTTGTTGATGTTTGCACAGATATTCACAGTCTCACCTGGAGTGGAAAAAGCCACCACAAAATTAAAGACAGTCTGAGATTTCAAATTATCAACACAACAGTGCATTGGCACAGGTCCTGTACAGCTATATTGAAGGCATTACAAATATCGACTAAGCCTTGCATGTAAAAGTTAATTGTGTAATCAGGACACTTTCATAGTCATTTTCATGTTGCTACATTACAGTACCTGGGATATACATTACCTGGCATATAGCCCATCCTTTCAACGTGGACATCCATGGTGACATGCCCTGAGGTGAATATACCAACTGACTTGTTCTTCACACCATGCTGAGGAGACTGGAACGCAGGATGAGGAAATTACATTGTGTTCTATGCTAGTATGACACAAGGAAACCAAACCGGGATCTGTACATCCAACCATCCACTTTCACACATATGTGATGAATAACACCGTCCATCCATCCATCCTATAATCAAATGGACTAGATTACCATAAAACTTCAATTAAACGCTGAGTCTCAAATATCCACCTGTCCCTTTTAATTGACGGCATCGGCACACATTTCAGCAAATAAACACAGGGTCTAAATGAATTGTTTATGAATGAACTTCAGTGAGTACCGTAAATATTACCCAAAATAAGATAAAGGAGAACAACATCATTGCCATGGATGAGACAGCAGTGTCATTTGATATGGTCGGCTCAACTACCGGAGATACAAGGCACAACGAGGCGCAACAAGTGAGATAATAGTGCTGAAGCGCGAAATCGGGGCTGTATGATAGGCAGCCTAGTCTTAGCAAGTCTGATCTGCGATGGAATTGTTATTATAATCTTTATACTGGCCACAAACAGAGTGGCAGTCTTCAACATTTTATTGAGCAAAAGCTTTCTTCATTAAGGAAATAGATGTCTGGCTCAAATAAAAGCCTGTCTCTAATAAGCACCAGTTGTGTTCAGTGATCGAAGCAAATAAACACCTGGGCTATTAATTGAAGTTTTATGGTAGCACAGATTACACACCGTTAGTAGGACATGGTTCAAGTCAGCCTTGGAGACAAACGTGATTTCCTTCACCAAGTCGCGTGTCTTTAGCCAACCCCTAACCAGCTTGGCTTCCAGTTTGTACACTATCTTGCCATGTGGACCTTTGAAGGATGATGGCATGCTTCTGTAATATAAAACAGTGTTACATACCACGTAAAACAATATGTTCAATCTGTAGCTATGACTATGAATTTGGCTTGAATTTCCACTTACCCCTCAGGAATTCTGAAACCAAATGGATATCTATGGATCCCAGGGGGGAGTATATTGTCTGTAACAGAAACCCAATTAGTAATTTCAGTGTTGGGGAATGTCACGCCCTGACCTTAGTTATCTTTGTTTTCTTTATTATTTTGGTTAGGTCAGGGTGTGACTAGGGTGGTATGTGTGTTTTTGTCTTGTCTAGGGTTTTTTGTAATTCTATGGGGTTTTGGTATGTCTAGGTATATGTAGGTCTATGGTGGCCTGAAATGGTTCCCAATCAGAGACAGCTGTTTATCGTTGTCTCTGATTGGGGATCCTATTTAGGTTGCCATTTTCCATTTTGGTTTTGTGGGTTATTGTCTATGTGTAGTTGCCTGTCAGCACTCGTGGCTTATAGCGTCACGGTCGTTTTGGTTTGTATACTTTGTTCAGTGTTTCTCTTTCATTAAAGAAGAATGTATTCTTATAACGCTGCGCCTTGGTCTCCTGTTTATGACGACCGTGACAGAATAACCCACCAAACAAGGACCAAGCAGTGTGAAAAGGAGGAACAGCGCTTAATGGGGAAATGGACCTGGGAGGAGATATTAGATGGAGCAGGACCCTGGACACATCCCCCCCCCAAGCAGACACATCGATGACCCTGAACAAACTTTATTTGACTATATGCAAACTGGAAACCACATCCTGAGGCTGCACTCATTGTAGCTGGGGATTTTAACAAGGCTAATCTGAAAACAAGACTCCCTAAATTGTATCAGCATATCGATTGTGCAACCAGGGCTGGTAAAACCCTGGATCGTTGCTATTCTCACTTCTGCGACGCATATAACAAGAAGCTCCAGCGCTCAGGTCTGTTCAACGCTCGTCCGACCAATCTGATTCCACACTTCAAGACTGCTTTGATCACGTGGATTGGGATATGTTCCGCATTGCATCCAACAACAACATTGACGAATACGCTGATTCGGTGAGCGAGTTCATTAGAAAGTGCATTGACAATGTCGTACCCATAGCAACGATTAAAACATTCCCAAACCAGAAACCGTGGATTGATGGCAGCATTCGTGTGAAACTAAAAGCGCGAACCACTGCTTTTAACCAGGGCAAGGTGACCGGAAACATGACCGAATACAAACAGTGTAGCTATTCCCTCCGCAAGGCAATCAAACAAGCTAAGCGTCAGTATAGAGACAAAGTAGAGTCGTAATTCAACGGCTCAGACACAAGAAGTATGTGGCAGGGTCTACATTCAATCACAGATTACAAAAAGAATACCAGCCCTGTCGCGGACCAGGATGTCTTGCTCCCAGACAGACTAAATAACTTTTTTGCCCTCTTTGAGGACAATACAGTGCCACTGACACGGCCCGCAACCAAAACCTGCGGACTCTCCTTCACTGCAGCCGATGTGAGTAAAACATTTAAACGTGTTAACCCTCGCAGGGCTGCAGGCCCAGATGGCATCCCCAGCCACGTCCTCAGAGCATGCGCAGACCAGCTGGCTGGTGTGTTTACGGACATATTCAATATAGCCTTATCCCAGTCTGCTGTTCCCACATGCTTCAAGGCCACCATTGTCCCTGTTCCCAAGAAAGCTAAGGTAACTAGCACTAACTTCCGTCATCATGAAGTGCTTTGAGAAACTAGACACGGTCCATATCACCTCCACCCTACCTGACACCCTAGACCCACTCCAATTTGCTTACCGCCCAAATAGGTCCACAGACGACGCAATCGCAACCACACTGCACACTGCCCTAACCCATCTGGACAAGAGGAATACCTATGTGAGAATGCTGTTCATCGACTACAGCTCAGCATTCAACACCATAGTACCCTCCAAACTCGTCATCAAGCTCGAGACCCTGGGTCTCGACCCTGCCCTGTGCAACTGGGTACTGGACTTCCTGACGGGTCGCCCCCAGGTGGTGAGGGTAGGTAACAACATCTCCACCCCGCTGATCCTCAACACTGGGGCCCCACAAGGGTGCGTTTTGAGCCCTCTCCTGTACTCCCTGTTCACCCACGACTGCGTGGCCATGCACGCCTCCAACTCAATCATCAAGTTTCAGGACGACACTACAGTGGTAGGCTTGATTACCAACGACGAGACGGCCTACAGGGAGGAGGGTGAGGGCCCTCGGAGTGTGGTGTCAGGAAAATAACCTCACACTCAACGTCAACAAAACAAAGGAGATGATTGTGGACTTCAGGAAACAGCAGAGGGAGCACCCCCTATCCACATCGATCCACATCGACGGGACAGTAGACGGCGCAGCAGCGCCACTAACATTGAGTGGCTGCTGCCAGCCACTTTAATAATGGAAATTGTAAATTGATGTAAAAATATATCACTAGCCACTTTAAACAATGCTACTTAGTTTACTCGGCGTACACATCACGTACATATTCTTTATCCCTTTACACTTGTGTACATTACTGCATTGTCTAGATGCACAAGCATTGGCATTAACATCTGCTAACCCACACACAGTGGTCACAGCGTTGTGAAGACGCCACTAACAACTCATCTGGCACTACGGGGTGCCTGGGAAATCGATGGGGTCCCCAAACGTCTGACTGGAGGGCGTTTATGGAACGCCTGGGGGTCCGCCACTCTTCCCCCGAGAGTAACAGGCAGGTAACCTATCACCTTTTCAGTGTGTGCTAGGCTATCAGCCCATCCTGGCACCATGGCATCAGAGCCAGATCGAGGCTCTTGCGGTGGATGAATGGTTTCGGCACTTGGAGGAGATGTGGGATGCTGCCCATGTGCGTCTACAACGGGCCATCAGGCGGCAGAAGGTGAGTGCGGACCGCCACCGCAGTGGGGGACCGGGTCTGGCTCTCGACCCAAAACCTACTCCTTCGCCTGACCTGCCGGAAGCTGGGTCCGTGGTTTGTGGGGCCATTTAAAGTCCTGAGGAGACTGAACGAGGTTTGTTATAGGTTACAACTCCCCCTGATTACCGTATTAACACCTCGTTCCATGTGTCTCTCCTCAGGCCGGTGGTGGCTGGTCCGCTCCAGCAGTCTGAGGTGCGGGAGGTTTCTCCTCCCCCTCTGGACATCGAGGGGGCCCCGGCGTACACTGTGCGAGCCATCATGGACTCAAGGAGTCGGGCGAGAGGCCTTCAGTACCTCGTGGAGTGGGAGGGGTACGGTCCGGAGGAGAGATGCTGGGTGCCGGTGGAGGACATCCTGGATCCGTCCTTACTGCAGGAATTTCACCGTCTCCATCCGGCTCGACCTGCGACTTGTCCTCCGGATCGTCCCCGCGGCCGGTGTCGGCGCGCGTCGCGACTTCCCGCCAAAGTTGGTCCTTCTTCGTTATTTTGTGCTCTGGATATTTGTGTTTTTTCCTTGTTGGAATATTGCTTATTTTTGAGTAAATTATCTGATTATTACTCATACCTGTGTCCTGCTCCTGACTCCGCCTTATCCATTCACCTAATCATTGACACTATATGAACCCCAAGTGTTTTATTCCTTTTTCAGAATAAGTGAAATACATGCCTGTATCATTGTTGAGGGTAAAGAGTTTGAGGGGAATGATTCCTTAAATATGGAAAGCAAGAGAGGAGAAAGTTGATCAGATGTATATATATTTTTGAATTCCCTCGGAAATCCGTTGGGCCCAGAGGATTTACCACACTGCATATATTTAATTGCCAACACAATCTCTTCTATAGAGAACTGTTCTTCCAATTTAGCAGCTCCCTCAGGTTCAACTGTAGAAATATCTAAGTTCTCAAAGAAGGTGTCGAATAAGGTAGCATTACCAGCGGATTCCGAAGTGTATAATTGTGAGAAAGTTATGAAAGAATGAATTGATCTCTAAATGATCAATACATTTGTTATCCAACTTGTAATTTATCTCAGGTATGGTTTGATTTGCGCTTCTCTGACGCAGCTGTTCATAATTTTATATCAAGATTTACTAATAAGATTTTCAGCTTGTCAAGTTGAAAGAAGATCAAACTCTGTCTGAAGTGTCAAACGTTGTTTTAGTAGGCCTGTGGATGAAGTGTCAAACGTTGTTTTAGTAGGCCTGCGGATGAAGTGTCAAACGTTGTTTTAGTAGGCCTGTGGATGAAGTGTCAAACGTTGTTTTAGTAGGCCTGTGGATGAAGTGTCAAACGTTGTTTTAGTAGGCCTGATAGATTCGTCCATTAACCTAATCGCCAAATATGTGAACCGACAGCCATTTGCCATTTGCTTGAGACTGATGAAGTAGAACTTGAGCCCGGGTCCTCAGCCACCCCCATGATCCTGATATTGGATCGTCACATATGACTTTATAAATTCATGCATTGTTCCTTAAGGCTAGCCATATCAGTTTCCAGCTTCTTAAGCGTGGTTTGCAGCGTAGTCATGTCCTCCGAACATGTTGACAAGCTTTGTTCTATGTCAGAGACGGTTTTCTTTACTGTATCCAGTTCAGTGCAAACTGTTACCGTATGCTTTGCGAGTTCATTCTTGACTGCTTGTAACTCCGACTTAATAAAATTGAAGTCCTCACTGGGCACCTCTTTGAGCTCTGACTAGAGTGTAAATGAAATGTCCGCTCTGAGGGCCACAAGGCACCTCTGAGGCACCTCTGCCTTCAAATCCTCTGTGTCCATTTTTTCGCCGAGCCGAAGGGAGAAGCCACTGCTCCCACTTGTTGAATAAATGCAATTTCAGCAGGAGCTCTGTAAATATGTGACCTACTCCACGGCTTGCTCACTAGCGACACATTTTGGGGTGGTTTGTACACCATACAAATGGAGTCGGAAGTTTACATACACCTAAAAAAAAATCCCTATTTTAGGTCAGTTAGGATCACCACTTTATTTTAAGATTGTGAACTGTCAGAATAATAGTAGAGAGAATAATTTATTTCAGCTTTTATTTCTTTCATCACATTCCCAATGGGTCAGAAGTTAACATACACTCAATTAGTATTTGGTAGCATTCCCTTTAAATTGTTTAACTTGGGTCAAATGTTTCGGGTAGCATTCCACAAGCTTTCCACAATGAGTTGGGTGAATTCTGGCCTATTCCTTCTGACAGAGCTGGTGTAACTGAGTCAGGTTTGTAAGCCTCCTTGCTTGCACACACTTTTTCAGTTCTGCCCACAAAATGTTATATAGAATTAAGATCAGGGTTTTGTGATGGCCACTCCAATACCTTAACTTTGTTGTCCTTAAGCCATTTTGCCACAACTTTGAAAGCATGCTTCGGGTCATTGTCCATTTGGAAGACCCATTCGCGACCAAGCTCTAACTTCCTGACTGATGTCTTGAGACGTTGATTCAACATATACACATAAATTTCCTTGCTCATGATGCCATCTATTTTGTGAAGTGCACCAGTCCCTCCTGCAGCAAAGCACCCCCACAACATGATGCTGCCACCCCCGTGCTTCACGGTTGGGATGGTGTTCTTCGGCTTGCAAGCCTCCCCCTTTTCCGGCAAACATAACGATGGTCATTATGGCCAAACAGTTCTATTTTGTTTCATCAGACCAGAGGACATTTCTCCAAAAAGTATGATCTTTGTCCCCATGTGCAGTTGCAAACCGTAGTCTGGCTTTTTTATGACAGTTTTGGAGCAGTGGCTTCCTCCTTGCTGAACGGCCTTTCAGGTTATGTCAATATAGGACTCGTTTTACTGTGGATATAGATACTTTTGTACTCGTTTCCTATAGCATCTTTACAAGGTCCTTTGCTTTTGTTTCTGGGATTGAGTTGCACTTTTCGCACCAAAGTACGTTCATCTCTAGGAGACAGAACGCATCTCCTTCCTAAGTGGTATGACGGCTGCGTGGTCCTGTGGTGTTTATCCTTGCATACTATTGTTTGTACAGATGAATGTGGTACCTTCAGACGTTTGGAATCTGCTCCCAAGGATGAATATGACTTGTGGAGGTCTACAATTATTTTTCTGAGGTCTTGGCTGATTTCTATGGATTTTCCCATGATGTCAAGCAGAGGCACTGAGTTTGAAGGTAGGCCTTGAAATACATCCACAGGTACACCTCCAATTGACTCAAATTATGTAAATTAGCCTATCAGAAGCTTCTAAAGCCATGACATCCTTTTCTGGAATTTTCCAAGCTGTTTAAAGGCAGTCAACATAGTGTATGTACATTTCTGACCCACTGGAATTGTGATACAGTGAGTTATAAGTGAAATAATCTTTCTGTAAACAATTGTTGGAAAAATGACTTGTCATGCACAAAGTAGATGTCCTAACCGACTTGCCAAAACTATAGTTCGTTAACAAGAAATTTGTGGAGTGGTTTAAGAACCATTTTTAATGACTCCAACCTAAGTGTATGTAAACTTCCGACTCAACTGTATATACAAAAGTATGTGGACACCTCCCTGGTGTAAAGCTCGCCACCATTGAATTCTGTAGCAGTGGAAACACGTTCTCTGGAGTGATGAATCACACTTCACTACCTGGCTGTCCAATGGACTAATCTGGTTTTGGCGGATGCCAGGAGAATGCTACCTGCCCGAATACAAAGTGCCAACTGTAAAGTTTGGTGGAGGAGAAATAATGGTCTGGGGATGTTTTTCTGGGTCGGGCTAGGCCCCTTAGTTCCAGCGAAGGGATATCTTAATGCTACAACATACAATGACATTCTAGACAATCAGCTGTCTGTCCTGTCTCCCTGTAGCGCTGTCTAAGGTGTCTCACAGTATGGACATTGCAATTTATTGCTCTGGCCACATCTGCAGTCCTCATGCCTCCTTGCAGCATGCCTAAGGCACATTCACGCAGATGAGCAGGGACCCTGGGCATCTTACTTTTGGTGTTTTTCAGAGTCAGTAGAAAGGCCTCTTTAGTTTCCTAAGTTTTCATAACTGTGACCTTAATTGCCTATAGTCTGTAAGCTGTTAGTGTCTTAACGACCATTCCACAGGTGCATGTTCAATAAATGTTTATTGATCACTGAACAAGCATGGGAAACAGTATTTAAACCCTTTACAATGAAGATCTGTGAAGTTATTTGGATTTTTACAAATTATCTTTGAAAGACAGGGTCCTGAAAAAGGGATGTTTCTTTTTTGCCGAGTTTATTTTCCTTTCCTTATAGAACCACATAGATTACGTATATGTCTGCTAATGCGTGGTGGTGAACTAGAGAACACAACTCTGTATATGGACACATCTGCCTGGTTCTTGCTGGACCGCCTGTAGTGGGGTCAGACCAATGTAGAGTCAGCATTGTCACTAGCAGGTGAGGGCATCTACAGCCAACCGCTCAGATGGCTCCAGCTAGCCGTTTTTACACAACCTATTCCAGACCGGTCTGCACGTTTTAAAGTTTGAATGGCGTTTCTAGCTTCAACAGTGGAAGACTAGTTGAATTGTATGTCCATTAAAATACACTGGGATTGATGCAAATATGGTTGTAGTGTAACAAGTATTAGTAGTACCACAGTTTTTTTTCAAGCAACCTGACCAGGACGTTTTTATGTTGTTTTGGTGTTGATAGCTTTTACGCACGCTACATACAGGTGGCAACGGAATAATAATACAAAGTATAAACAGTTGTGATTTGCATTCAGCAAGCACACTTAATTACTAGTTAATTGAAGTACATGTAGTTCACCCAACATAAGCTATAAAAATAAAGAGTCGCACACTCAATATATAAACTCCAAGTAATTGATTGGGTATTAAAGAAGGCACAGTGGTGCAGAAACGTTTGTGATTTACCCAATATATTACTGGGAGTTTATATATAGAGTGTACGACTCCCTTTATTTAAATGTATTTTATAGCTTAGTTTATTCGCCGTTAGTCAGCACCTCTACATATAAATACTTGTATATGGTTGTGCGCCAGTTTGTTTTTTATTAAAAAAATTGATAACTGACATCGCGCCTGTGCGCCGGCAGGATACACGGGGTGGGGTCATATTGGGATGGGTATGGTAGGTTATAGTAAACGATTAAAAACACAAAATCTCCCCTAGACTTACCTTTAGGAGATTCATTAATCATAAACGTCTTAAGTTTGAAATATCGATTGTGAGCAGAGTAAGTCCTAGTGTGGTCTTTCGTACGTTTCGTCCAATGGACATTTGCGTCCCCTTTGGCTTTGATGAAAAGGCTTTCCACTTTGGTTTCCTTTATTAACTCCAAAGTGATTATTCCAGATATACAGTCGCCTTCGGAAAATTTATCATATTCATTAATAACATCGTAACTCAAGTCAAAAGTTTTTACTGAAGGCATTTTCGACTTTCACATGAACTTCTCTGAAGCCAAATCCGCTAGCTTTAGCTTACTCATAAATAGTGATGTCATTGCCGTGGGACTGTACACAGTCATACCGCAGACTAAAAAAATACAAATAAATAAATATACCGCAGACTATACTCTACTGCCCCTCAGTGGCAGTAAGAAACGAAGGGTTTTGTCTAGAAGGGATAGGCTACAGTTTAGGTCAAAAGCGACTTTTCGTAGCAGGTTAGGATAATTAGTTGAAGGTTAGCGAAAATGCTAAATGCAACTTTTGACAAAAGCTGTATCCCATGTAGACATGACCAGTGTAAAACGACTGTACTGTTGTTACCTTGTGTAGCCTAATGTGTGAATCTGAGATTATTTGAGATTCGGCTACAGTATGTGGAAAGCACTGTCCTAGGTTAGGTGTGGAGCTAACCCAACTAAAATCCAACCAAGAGTCCAACTAAAATCTCAAATTGCCCCTTGGCACAAACTGCCATGAGGGTCATAAGAGTGAGGCAGCATCCCTCCCTGCAAACCATTTTGATAGACTGTTCTACTGCACTCCTTCATAATACCTAAACAGCAGAAGTACACAGAGCTCACTGAGCTGTAGAACACCAGTAACAGAAAGTGTAAGGACCGTGTGCAATTATACATAGGTGTACAAGTTAGTTGGGCTTTGATCAGCAACAGTTGAGATGGAGTCAGAAGATCAGGTGTGTGGTATTTATTGAACAGTGCAGGTAATGAAAACTAGATCTGAACAATCACCTTACTCGAATAACAATAACAATGACATTAAAGTCATACAGATGTTATATGTCTGTAGTCATCTTTTTTGCATAGCTTCGTAGATGTAGCTTTACTGATTCATGTTCTCATTTGCTGCAGACACATAATGGCTGATCTGGATTGACATATTATTATTTAAAGTCTTTGAGACAGTATAGCAATTCAGTTAAGGCTGTGGGTTACATAACAATGGCATTATAAACCTACTTCAATATTGATTATTGTAACAGGTAGGTAGTTATATAGCAGCACTAATCAAAAGGCCTCTGTCAAATATGAGTGTTTATAGGGTATTAGGGTGAGATGTTTCAGGTGCACATGGAGGGAAGAGGGAACCATACGATGGGGGTTGGTCTAGCTCTTGAGAAGAGAGGGGCGGGTGCATTGTTGGGGTGGATATTAATGTATTAAATGTAGGTGGAGGAAAAACTGGGCCAGTTGGGTATGGGTATGTTGGCTGTGGGTCAGGGGGATAACTTCCTCCCACGGCTGCAGGTTCAGGGTACACTGGCAGGGCAGGTGGATATAGGCCTCCCCCTGGACCCGAGACAGGAGGATATGGTCCAAAGGCTGTATCACAAGGGAAGTCACTGTTGCTTGGACCACCTTTCCCGAATTCTTCAAACCCGAGGACAGGACTGCCTGGTGATAGGTCAGACCGAAAGCTGGAAGGGATAATAACCAATGGAAACTTGACTTCAGGGTCTTTGGCAAGAGGAACGTCCAAGTATACCTTTAAAACAAACAGCATGTTAGAGAGAAATATTGGGATTGTATCCCCCACAATTTTTTGTTGTTGCTTAATACTAGTCAGGAATATGACCCTGGATGTACCTTTAGTATGTACTCTACTGTTATGATATTACAGTTCAGGATGGACAAGTCCTGGTCAGCAGGTATCTTCAATGTCCCTGCAACACTTTGTCGGGTTTTGGACGGGATAGGCCCCCTGACCACTTTGCAGACGGTTTCTTCTTCTATCTTTGTGCAGTCAGAAGCCATGAAAGTAATTTTCTGCTTCAGACTGAATTTGGGCTTAAGGTCACGGGAGGAGTTGTTCTCGATGTTTGCACAGATATTCACCATCTCACCTGTTGTGGGAAAATCCACCCAGATAATTAAAAGGAAAGTTCAGGATTTTACAACTTGACTACTAGTGGTTTGTCTATGGGCCTGGAAAAACTATAATCCATGGTTCGGTTTTCTCTAAACAGCCCCACTACTAACTTCAGATAACCTTAGCCTCCTCTGGCTAATTTTGTAGTGGCTGTTTAAATTAAACAAAACCATGGACTACAGTTTATCCTGGCCCATAGACTTTCAGGGTTGGGAACCATCAAGTTGTAAAATCCCGAACTTCCCCTTTAAAGACAATCTGAGATTGCAAATGACCAACACAATAGTGCTTCAGCACAGATGAGGTACTGAATGTTGAAGACATGAATAAATGTTGACAAAGCCTAAAGCCTTGCATGTGAAAGTTGATTGTATATTTAGGACACTTCCTGGAGGTATTGTGGACTTGCTATTCTCTTATCCAGTGAGATTGTAAACTAATCTGTTGAATTGGCGTTGTTATTCAACAGAAAATATGTGCCAAAAGGCAACATGCTTTGTGCTACATAGAGGGCTCTGAAACAACACTTGTACATTACCTGCCATGTAACCCATCCTTTCAACATGGACATCCATGATGACATGTCCTGAGGTAAGACAGCCCATTGACTTGTCCTTCACACCATGCTGAGGAGACTGGAACGCAGGATGAGATTACATTATGTTCTATACTAGTATGACACAAGGAAAACAAACCCGGGATCTGTACATCCAACCATCCACTTTCACACATATGTGATGAATAACACCGTCCATCCAAACATATAACATGATAAATAACAAAAAGGACTAGATTAGTAGAGTTAACACACCATTAGTAGGACATGGTTCAAGTCAGCCTTGGAGACAAAGGTGATTTCCTTCACCAAGTCGAGTGTCTTTAGCCAACCCCTAACCAGCTTGGCTTCCAGTTTGTACACTATCTTGCCATGTGGACCCTTGAAGGATGATGGCATGCTTCTGTAATATAAAAACAGCGACACATACCTTAAGGTGCTGAATCTATGTAATCAACAGATATCATCATTTGTACATGTAGGTTGATTTAAAAGAGCATATAATTTGTCTGTCTATGAATTTGACTTGCTTTCCCACTTACCCTTCAGGAATTTGGAAGCTAAATGGATAGATATGGATACCAGGGGGGAGTATGTTGCCTATAACAAAAAAATCGTAGTGGTCAACATAATATCCAATTAGTAATTTACCTTATTAATGAACCCATTACAAAAAAATTTTGATCTGGCGAACATTAACCAACCGCCGCTCGACTATAAATATTAGATTACGTAGCCTACAAATCCCGCTCACCTAACGCGACGGGCGACCTGACATATATAAATATTGGCAGAACTATAGTTGGGGTTACGGATAGGTTAGGCCTGTAGTAAACCGAGTAAAGACTGTCCCTCCTACCTTGAGGATTTTCATTAATCATTAATTTCTTCAGTTTAAAATATCTGTTGTGAGCAGAGTAAGTGTTGTCATCACTGTCAACAGTCCAATTGACATTAGCGTCCCCTTTGACTTTGATGAAAAGGCTTTCCACTTTGGTTTCCTTTATTAACTCCAACGTAATTCGTCCAGATACACAGTCGCCTTCAGAAAATGTATCATGTTCATTAATTATATCGTAACTCAAGTTAAACTCTTTTATTGAAGGCATTTTCGACTGCTTTCCTAAAGTCAATTCCGCTGAGTAGAGCTACTGTAATGACAGAAATATAAAAATTGTTCCACTGTCTTCAGTAGCCTACGGTGTGTCAGACGGGACATACTGGGACTCTTTTAATGCATACCATGGTACACCATTGCCTCCCAGTGTACTGGCGTCTAAACTGCTACCCAGTCTGTGAATTTGAGATTATCACTATTATTAATATAGTCTGGATTCTGGAGTATCTGAGACAAACACTGGCCTAGGTAGATCGTGTTAGGGGCTAACCTCTTTCCCTATCAAATCAAATGTATTTATAAAGCCATTCTTACATCAGCTGATATCTCAAAGTGCTGTACAGAAACCCAGCCGAAAAACCCAAACAGCAAGCAATGCAGGTGTAGAAGCACGGTGACAAGGAAAAACTCCCTAGAAAGGCCAGAGCCTAGGAAGAAACCTAGAGAGGAACCAGGCTATGAGGGGTGGCCAGTCCTCTTCTGGCTGTGCCTGGTGTAGATTATAACAGAACCCGGCCAAGATGTTTAAATGTTCATAGATGACCAGCAGGATCAAATAAAAATAATCACAGTGGTTGTCGAGGGTGCACCAGGTCAGCACCTCAAAAGTAAATGTCAGTTGGCTTTTTATAGCAGATCATTAAGTGTATCTGAATATCTGAGCATCTCTACCGCTCCTGCTGTCTCTCTAGAGAGTTGAAAACAGCAGGTCTGGGACAGGTAGCAGCAGGTCTGGGACAGGTAGCAGCAGGTCTGGGACAGGTAGCACGTCTGGTGAACAGGTCAGGGTTCCATAGACGCAGGCAGAACAGTTGAAACTGGAGCAGCAGCACGGCCAGGTGGACTGGGGACAGCAAGGAGTCATCAGACCAGGTAGTCCTGAAGCATGGTCCTCAGGCTCAGGTCCTCCAAGAGAGAGAAAGAAAGAAAAAAAGAAAGAGAGAGAGAATTAGAGAGAGCATACTTAAATTCACACAGGACACCGGATAAGACAGGAGAAATACTCCAGATACAGTATAACAGACTGACCCTATCCCCTCGACACATATACTGCTGCAGCATAAATACTGGAGGCTGAGACAGGAGGGGTCGGGAGACACTGTGGCCCCATCCGATGATACCCCCGGACAGGGCCAAACAGGCAGGATATAACCACACCCACTTTGCCAAAGCACAGCCCCTACACCACTAGAGGGATATCTTCAACCACCAACTTACCATCCTGAGACAAGGCCGAGTATAGCCCACAAAGATCTCCGCCACAGCACAATCCAAGGGGGTGCGCCAACCGAGACAGGAAGATCACGTCAGTGACTCAACCCACTCAAGTGACACACCCCTCCTAGGGACGGCATGAAAGAGCACCAGTAAGCCAGTGACTCTGCCCCTGTAATAGGGTTAGAGGCAGAGAATCCCCATGGAGAGAGGGGAACCGGCCAGGCAGAGACAGCAAGGGCGGTTTGTTGCTCCAGAGCCTTTCCGTTCACCTTCCCACTCCTGGGCCAGACTACACTCAATCATAGGACCTACTGAAGAGATGAGTCTTCAATAAAGACATCATCATTGAGTCTTCAATAAAGACTTAAAGGTTGAGACCAAGTCTGCGTCTCTCACATGGGTAGGCAGACCATTCCATAAAAATTGAGCTATTTAGGAGAAAGCCCTGCCTCCAGCTGTTTGCTTAGAAATTCTAGGGACAGTTAGGAGGCCTGCGTCTTGTGACCACAGCGTACGTGTAGGTATGTACAGCAGGACCAAATAGGAAAGATAGGTAGGAGCAAGCCCATGTAATGCTTTGTAGGTTAGCAGTAAAACCTTGAAATCAGCCTTTGCCTTAACAGGAAGCCAGTGTATAGAGGCTAGAACTGGAGTAATATGATCAAATTTTTTGGTTCTAGTCAAGATTATAGCAGCCGTGTTTAGCACTAACTGAAGTTTACTTAGTGCTTTATCCAGGTAGCCGGAAAGTAGTGCATTGCAGTAGTCTAACCTAAAAGTGACAAAAGCATGGATACATTTTTCAGCATAATTTTTGGACAGAAGGTTTCTGATTTTTGCAATGTTACGTAGATGGAAAAAAGCTGTCCTTGAAACAGTCTTGATATGTTCGTCAAAAGAGAGATCAGGGTCCAGAGTAACACCAAGGTCCTTCACAGTTTTATTTGAGACTACTGTACAACCAAGATTAATCAAGATTAATTGTCAGATTCAACAGAAGATCACTTTGTTTCTTGGGACCTAGAACAAGCATCTCTGTTTTGCCAGAGTTTAATTAAAAGTAGAACATTTGCAGCCATCCAGTTCCTTGTGTCTGAAACACAGGCTTGCAACGAGGGCAATTTTGGGGCTTCACCATGTTTCATCGAAATGTACAGCTGTGTGTCATCTGCATAGCAGTGAAAGTTAACATTTTGTTTCCGAATGACATCCCCAAGAGGTAAAATATATAGTAAAAACAATAGTGGTCCTAAAACGGAACCTTGAGGAACACCAACATTTACAGTTGATTTGTCAGAGGACAAACCATCCACAGAGACAAACTGACATCTTTCCGACAGATAAGATCTAAACCAGGCCAGAATTTGTCAATTTGTCAAGAACCAATTTGGGTTTCCAATCTCTCCAAAAGAATGTGGTGATCGATGGTATCAAAAGCAGCTCTAAGGTCTAGGCGCCCGAGGACAGATGCAGAGCCTCGGTTTGACGCCATTAAAAGGTAATTTACCAACTTCACAAGTGTAGTCTCAGTGCTATGACGGGGTCTAAAACCAGACTGAAGCGTTTCGTATACATTGTTTGTCTTCAGGAAGGCAGTGAATTGCTGTGCTACAGCTTTTTCATTTTTTTTTGAGAGGAATGGGAGATTCGATTTAGGCCGATGGTTTTTTATATTTTCTGGGTCAAGGTTTGGCATTTTCAAGAGAGGCTTTATTGCTGCCACTTTTAGTGAGTTTGGTACACGTCCAGGGGATAGAGAGCCATTTATTCTGTTCAGCATAGTAGGGCCAAGCACAGGAAGCAGCTCTTTCAGTAGTTTAGTTGGAATAGGGTCCAGTATGCAGCTTAACGTTTTAGAGGCCATGATTATTTTCATCATTGTGTCAAGAGATATAGTTCATAAACACTTGAGTGTCTCCCTTGATCCTAGGTCCTGGCAGAGTTGTGCATACTCAGGACAACTGAGCTTTGGAGGAATACGCAGACTCCTTAAAGAGGAGTCCATAATTTGCTTTCTAATGATCTTGATCTTTTTCTCAAAGAAGTTCATGAATTTATCACTGCTGAAGTGAAAGCCATCCTCTCTTGGGAAATGCTGCTTTTTAGAATGATCGAGCAGCAGAGAGGTCTCCTCGATATTGCACGGTACTGTCTTTCCAAGCTAGTCGGAAGACTTCCAGTTTGGTGTGGCGCCATTTCCGTTCCAATTTTCTGGAAACTTGCATGGGTATTTTCTGTGTACCAGGGAGCTAGTTTCTTATGACAAATAATTTTTGTTTTTAGGGCGACTGTATCTAGGGTATTGCGCAAGGTTAAATTGAGTTCCTCAGTTAGGTGGTTAACTGATTTTTGTACTCTGACGTCCTTGGGTAGGCGCAGGGAGTCTGGAAGGGCATCTAGGAATCTTTGAGTTGTCGGAGAATTTATCGCACAACTTTTGATGATCCTTGGTTGGGGTCTGAGCAGATTATTTGTTGCAATTGCAAACATAATAAAATGCTGGTCCGATAGTCCAGGATTATGAGGAAAAGCATTAAGATCCACAACATTTATTCCATGGGTCAAAACTAGGTCCAGAGTATGACTGTGGCAGTGAGTAGGTCCGGAGACATGTTGGCCAAAACCCACTGAGTCGATGATGGCTCCGAAAGCCTTTTGGAGTGGGTCTGTGGACTTTTCCATGTGAATATTACAGTCAGCAAAAATTAGAATATTATCTGCCATGACGACAAGGTCCGATAGTAATTCAGAGAACTCAGTGAGGGACGCTGTATATGGCCCAGGAGGCCTGTAAACAGTAGCTATAAAAAGTGTTTGAGTAGGCTGGATAGATTTCATAACTAGAAGCTCAAAAGACGAAAACTTTTTTTTGTAAATTGAAATTTACTATCATAAATGTTAGCAACACCTCCGCCTTTGCGGGATGCACGGGGGATATGGTCACTAGTGTAACCAGGAGGTGAGGCCTCATTTAACACAGTAAATTCATCAGGCTTAAGCCATGTTTCAGTCAGGCCAATCACATCAAGATTATGATCAGTGATTAGTTCAGTGACTATAACTGCCTTGGAAGTGAGGGATCTAACATTAAGCAGCCCTATTTTGAGATGTGAGGTATCACAATCTCTTTCAATAATGGCAGGAATGGAGGAGGTCTTTATTCCAGTGAGATTGCTAAGGCGAACACCGCCATGTTCAGCTTTGCCCAACCTAGGTCGAGGCACAGACACACTCTCAATGGGGATAGCTGAGCTGACTACACTGACTGTGCTAGTGACTCCACTAAGCTGGCTGGCTGGCTAACAGCCTGCTGCCTGGCCTGCACTCTATCTCATTGTGGAGCTAGGGGAGTTAGAGCTCTGTCTATGTTCGTTAATATGAGAGCACCCCTCCAGCTAGGATGGAGTCTGTCACTCCTCAATAGGCCAGGCTTGGTCTTGTTTGTGGGTGAGTCCCAGAAAGAGGGCCAATTATCTACAAATTCTATCTTTTGGGAGGGTCAGAAAACAGTTTTCAACCAGCGATTGAGTTGAGACTCTGCTGTAGAGCTCATCACTCCCCCTAACTGGGAGGGGGCCAGAGACAATTACTTAAAGCCAACACATCCTTCTAGCAGATTTACACGCTGAAGCTATGTTACTCTTGGTTACCTCTGACTGTTCACTATGATCTTTAGCTCCTGGTAAAGGGCTAAGGTAAAGAGGCTATACATAGAAATATAATCTAGATTCTTTTCAATGGGGCTATACACACACACACACACACACACGCACACACGCACACACACACACACACACACACACACACACACACACACACACACACACACACACACACACACACACACACACACTTTTAGACAGCTGTAGCAAGCGCAACATTTTTTTTTTTAAGGTGAAATGTTCTACTTTTATGATGCAAACTAGTAATTATTCCGAGCTAACACGTGAGAGCAAATGTAGGCTATTTATTTCGGAATTGTATGATTTACATTCACATAGTTTCAGTAGAATTATAAACAATCACAGTGGATAAACAATAATGCGACAACATGTTTCAACATAGTGTATTAATTCATTAATTCATTAATTAATCACATCTCAGCTTTTGCAGCCCATAGGCCTATTTCTGGCTGGATAGATTGTATCCTTGCTTTAAGGAGAGAGGGTGCCTTGGTCATGTCCAGTCTTTATTAGGATTAAGGAACAGCTTGACATTTTTAGTCCTCTCTTTGAATCAATAAGTTTAATACTCATGAGGGCCAATGGGGATCCAAGTTGGCTGTACGCATATTGTGGCCACGGGGCGCATGTTAAATGTTCAAGTGGTAATCAATGCAGAGAAATTAGCTATTGATCTCTTATAGTTTTGTAATAGGTTATTGGTTTGCTCTTTCAGAAAATTCCAATATTCTTTGGATGAGTGTGATGGCGATATTGCTATAGCGGGAAGTGCAGATGTGTGTGTGTGTGTAGCGCTGAGCACTCAGGGTAACCCTCTAATTAGTACAGAGGGCAGATTCAAAATAAACATGTTGCGAGGAATATCAGTGATTCGCATCACATCTTCAGTTCATTAGAAACCGTCGTGGAACTTGGGGGAATCATTATTGGCTTGTTGATTTGTTTCATATGAGCTATATGCTCACTGTGAAACCAACACATACAGTGTATAACAGCATAATAACAACTATTTCACTCTTTTAAGAACGTATTCAAGACAGTTACAACAGCATAGCATGTGTGCAGTGAAGTGATGTTGTAAAATATCATGAAGTTGTATTTTTATGAGAGCCTTTGTAAGAAAGAGACTCAGCACTCAGTCTTGTAAGTAATAGATGCCATGAGGAATCCAAGTGTAAAGTTTTCTTGTATCGCTCCAAATAGCAAAAGGCAAAAAATCTTGCCGGAACTTATACAAAATGGTTTAAAATTGAATAAAATTGTTGCACAAAAGGCTACAATAAATAGACTGCTGCATTAAATAATCACAACAATAACTCTGCAAAACACTGAGATAACAAAAGCCCAGAAAGGTTACCTCACCAGATAGTGAGCATTGATTATTAACCCCGGCCTGTAGGTTAGACGCAGCCACACTGCCCCATTCTGAATCTGATTCTGAATTCATCTCTCTTCCCATCTACAGTGCCTTCAGAAAGTTTCCATACCCCTTGACTTATTCCACATTTTGTTGTGTTACAGCCGGAGTTAAAAATAGATCATATATTTTTATCTCTCACCCATCTACAAACAATACCCCATAATGACAAAGTGAAAATATGTTTTTAGAAAATTTTGTACATTAAATATCCAATTTACATATGTATTTCATTCCCTGAGTAAATCATTTGTAGAAGCACCTTTGGTAGCGATTACAAATGTGTCTTTCTGGGTACGTCTCTAAAAGCTTTCCACACCTGAATTGTGCAACATTAGCCAATTATTCTTTTGAAAATTCTTCAAGCTCTGTCAAATTGGTTGTTGATCATTGCCAGACAACCCTTTTTACATCTTGCCATAGACTTTCAAGTAGATTTAAGCCTCCATCCTACTAGACTACACTGTAGCAGTTAAAGATGCACTGGTCACACCCTGATCTGTTTCACCTGTCTTTGTGATTGTCTCAACCCCTCTCCAGGTGTCGCCCATCTTCCCCATTATCCCCTGCGTATTTATACCTGGTTATCTGTTTGTCTGTTGCCAGTTCATTTTGTTTTGTCAAGCCTACCAGTGGTTTTCACTCTGCACCTGGCTCTCAATTGTTCCTGTTTCCTAGCTTTCCCGGTGTTGACCTTTCTACCTGCCTGCCGTCCTGGACCTTTGCCCCACCTTTCTGGATTACTGACCTTTGCCTGCCCTGACACTGAGCCTGCCTGCCGTCCAGTACCTTTGCCTGCCCTGACACTTAGCCTGCCTGTCATCCTGTACCTTTGCCCCACCTATCTGGATTACCGACCTCTGCCTGCCCTGGACCTGCTTTTTGCTTGACCCTGTCCGATTAATAAACTGTTATTACTTCGACTTTGTCTGCATCTGGGTCATACCTGAAATGTGATACTTACGCTACACTTCCTGAGTTACATTTACACACGGGCTATATAGCTAATTAGCGCCGATGGTCGCCTCTGTCTTCTATCTGTTTTCCATAAACAAGCAAGACATGGAGATATGGCCATGTGGGAACACTATAAAGACGTGTAACAATTTAACATAAAAATATATAAAACTCAGCAAAAAGAGAAACGTCCCTTTTTCAGGACCCTGTCTTTCAAAGATAATTCGTAAAAATCCAAATAACTCAGAACTTCATTGTAAAGGGTTTAAACACTGTTTCCCATGCTTGTTCAATGAACCATAAACAATTAATGAACATGCACCTGTGGAACGGTCGTTAAGACACTAACAGCTTACAGACTGTAGGCAATTAAGGTCACAGTTATGAAAACTTAGGACTCTAAAGACGCCTTTCTACTGACTCTGAAAAATAAAAAAAGTATGGCCTCCCGGGTGGCGCAGTGGTTAAGGGCGCTGTACTGCTGTGCCACCAGAGACTCTGGGTTCGCGCCCAGGCTCTGTCGTAACTGGCCGCGACCTGGAGGTCCGTGGGGCGACGCACAATTGATAATTAGCTGCAATTTCCAGCTAATTATCATTTATAACGAGGCTAGTTGGTTGATGTGCATACAACTTCCTGAATTGAGTTGGTTGTAGTGCACGGTTGGTTGTAGTGCACGGTTGGTTGTAGTGCACGGTTGGTTGTAGTGCACGGTTGGTTGTAGTGTACATTTCCAAAAATATTAAAAATATTATCCAAACCAAATGTGCCAGTTCCATGTAACTGATGAATTTGGCATTATGATAAGGTAAGAAGTCATGAGTCAATGGAATGTGTAGGTAGTTAGCTTCATGTGAAATCTCTAGTCAGTGAAGAAGTGCGTGCTGCACAACCTTTCAAAACTTCCACATTCCTCAAACTCAAATTTGTCAAATATACACTATACGACCGAGAGTCCCCAACCTGCTTGTTGAACATCGCAATCCCAAATCATGGGCATTAATATGGAGTTGGTCCCCGCATTGCTGCTATAACAGCCTCCACTCTTCTGGGAAGGCTTTTTACTAGATGTTGGACCATTGCCTTTCTTCCATTCTGCCACAAGCATTATTGAGGTCTAGTCTAGTGGCACATTAATGCGGTTATATTGGGTTCAGGGCAGTGGGGGATCTTGTCTAGTGGCACAGTAATGGGGATATAGGAACTGAGCCCTAGGACCGTGCCTCAGGACTACCTGGCATGATAACTCCTTGCTGTCCCCAGTCCACCTGTCCGTGCTGCTGCTCCAGTTTCAACTGTTCTGCCTGCGGCTATGGAACCCTGACCTGTTCACCGGACGTGCTAACTGTCCCAGACCTGCTGTTTTCACTCTATAGAGACAGCAGGAGCGGTAGAGATACTCTTAATGATCGGCTATGAAAAGCCAACTGACATTTACTCCTGATGTGCTGACTTGCTGCACCCTCGACAACTACTGTGATTATTATTATTTGACCATACTGGTCATTTATGAACATTTTAACATCTTGGCCATGTTCTGTTATAATCTCCACCTGGCACAGCCAGAAGAGGACTGGCCACCCCTCATAGCCTGGTTCCTCTCTAGGTTTCTTCCTAGGTTTTGGCCTTTCTAGGGAGTTTTTCCTAGCCACCGTGCTTCTACACCTGCATTCTACACCTGCTGTTTGGGGTTTTAGGCTGGGTTTCTGTACAGCACTTCGAGATATCAGCTGATGTAAGAAGGGCTATATAAATACATTTGATTTGATTTGATATATAGGGTTTATGGTAGTGGGGGATCTTTTCTAGTGGCACAGTAATGGGGATATATAGGGTTTATGGCAGTGGGGGATCTTGTCTAGTGGCACAGTAACGGGGATATATAGGGTTCAAACACACATCAAGTCCAGATCTGAAGAGAAAAACATCTGTTCTACTGCCCAGGAGGTTCTACTGCCTTATTTATTTGCCAATTTCATAGAAACATCGGTGAGAGAAAGAGAAGAGTGCCTCTCCAGTACATTAGCTATCTGTAGCCATAAATCAATAGCTGAGATAAGTCTTATAGATCAGCCTAACACAGGGATCCTACCCAGCCGTCATTACCAGAAAAAGTTTGACATTTTTATTGATAAAAATAATGGTCCGACTTGGGCTAAATCATGTTAAGTGATGTGACATTACAGTTTCAAATATCATATTTCTGTCAAGACAATGATGGTGGAAGGCATTGTCACGGCACGATATCTGACAACAGGAGACATCTGGGGGGATGAGAAAACATTTATGGGAAGATTTTACTGGTCTGAATTAGATTTTTTTTTGTACATTGTCACTTTCCAAGCAGCTGTAAATTTTATGCCAGCACTGTTGGGGATTGGAGACATTTACACGTCCTGACAAATTGCTGGCTGTATTTACTGGTCTCATCCTTTTTATACCCACCCAACACATACACTCAAATATTTCCTTACAGCAAATTTGTGTGACACACACTATCATACCTGAGACCTTACTGGGCAAGCCTTAATAGGTTCATGTTGAGTTCTTTGGTGTGCTCTTAATGGTTTTGTACCGGGGGCCTTGAGTGGCTCCTAACCGTTTATATGAACCACATTGTCAACGTTTCAACGGCTGTATGCACCAATCATCCCTGGATGATGCAGCAATGAAGATATGTTCACACACACACACACATACACACACACACATGCGTACGTGCACATGCACACACACACACACACACACACACACACACACACACACACACACACACACACACACACACACACACACACACACACACACACACACACACACTGATGCTGGCTATCAGGAGGATACAAAGTTTAATTTCTGGATTAAAAGTTTTAGAGATGAGAATGAAAATGTACTGATGATCTGCATTGCACAGAGTGAGTGTGTATCCATCTACAATAAAATCCAAATTTGTCTATAAAAAAAACCTGTTGATCTGTATGCCCACTGGGTGGCACTATTAGACTGACCACTGGGTGGCACTATTATACTGCCCACTGGGTGGCACTGTTAAACTGCCCACCGGGTGGCACTATTAGACTGCCAACAACAACATGCTGTAGTGGAGAGAAAAGGAGAGGGGAGGACCACACCACGCCACCAGAGCTATAAGAGCAGAAAGCAGCCATTGCTGTTATCTTTTAATAGATTTGTACTATGGAAAAGCAGGTGCCAGTTGTTAATGTCTCCAATTGCCAAAGTTGCCTACGGAATTTGACGCATCCATCAATGTCGGACGCGGTGACACCCTGTCGTTCTCCTTCACGCGGAGCGCTGGCCTGACTGGGCTGGAACAGATTAGGCTTCTCTCTCCTCCAGACTCCACCACCAGACACACTTACAACGATATCAATAAAACATGTTTTAACATAATGAGATCACAAACAAAAAGATAGTATTATAGTAATACTAGTGATAATGATATTAATTAGATTGTCACCGTATGGTTTCAAGAAGTATGAATGGCCAAATTGATAGTTATATTTTCCAGATTGAGCCTCTCAAACTCTAGTAGTTAGACAAGGACAGGATATGAAATGACTATGAATATGTGTGTTCAACTATGGTTTAATGATCCCTTGGTTTCCACGGACTCCATACATGATTCTACTGGATAAAAACCTCTGTTTATAGCTTCTAAAAGCCTATACTGTAACCCCCCCAGGGTTGAGTGTGAGAAAGAGCCACCTTGATAAACAGTACATCCATGTGCCCAACTCCTTGACCACCCCACTGTGTTCTGAGCTTAACACAGGGGCACCACGTTGCCCGCAGGACGGCCCTGCTCACTGAAACACCCACTGCAGCTGCCGCTCTTTTCAGGGGGGCATTACTGTGCTAATATCTTGTTAGGGCAGTTTGTGTTGCTGGGTCTCTGGGAGGTCAGTGTCAGTACTGCTTTGGTTCAAGCCCCTTGATGTGTCTGCAGAAGCCCAAGTGCAACCTCCACCTTCTGACACCACGGGAGGCCCCCTCTCTCTCTCGCCCCAGGCCCCCTTTCTCCCAAGATGCAACACTTCCAGCCATGGAGCCAATGCGGAGTCAGACGGTCTCGGTCACAAATGATTATGGGGATTTGGGCCTTTCTTACTGATAAGGGAACGAGACAAATAACAAGGAACATACTTCATACGTTTCCTCTTGTTCTCTATCGTTCATTTCTTTTCTGTCGTTCTCCTCGCCCTCTTTACCCTCCTCCTCTGAGTCTGGGATGTGAACTCTGTCAGGGTCCTGGTGTCAGGTGGACAATATCACATGAGGAGCGTGGCCCTGATTCCTAACCCTCTCTTCCTCTCTGACATTTCTCCTAACCTAAAACAGAGTTGATGCTCCATAGCACGCAAGTAATTGTGACCATCACGTTGCTTTCCTCTGTTTTCCATGCCGTTGGTAAGCATTTTTGTGTACGTGCTGTTTTGTGAGGCTCACCTCTTCGGAATCCCTCAACCATGAGTGTGGATTTATTTTCCCAAATCCCGTTTTACTGATGGATTTAGATTGTACACCTGTTTGTGATGAGATACAGGAATGTTGTTTAGAGTACGTAGATACTGTAACAACACATGCAAGCTCTACCGGTAAATCGTTTTATTGTTTACTATCTTCTACTATCCATTCACAATGCTCCAAAGGAACAGAAATCAGACAAAAATATGGGCTTCCACATACAGATGTCAAGTCACAATTGATCCCCATTAAAATTAATCGCAGGAGACTTGGTTCAGCACAAGTCCTGAAATCCAACACCTTTCAGAAACAAATAAACCCCCCAAACTTAACAGGAATGGACATTTGACCTGCTGTCTACCTGATTCTTATTGGTATTCAGAGCACACAACGAATGCCTTCTGTATCAAAGGCAGCGAGGGAGAGAGACATGGATAGAGAGACATGGGGAGAGAGGGCTACCTGTGAGCAAAGTCCTGAAGGGACAGGTGCTCTGGCCTTCTCCATCGGAATCATCAATCAGTGCATTAACGTCAGCCCAAGGCCAATTTAGGACAAGAGCTCTCTGTCCTGGTGCAAGTGGTCTGGAGGACCACAAGGTTGGACATTAGGAAAACATTGCCGCAAGTAATATCTCTCTCTCTCTCTCTCTCTCTCTCTCTCTCTCTCTCTCTCTCTCTCTCTCTCTCTCTCTCTCTCTCTCTCTCTCAATTGAATGTTTGTCAAAGTGTCTAATATTTAGAATCAATCTTTGGAAAGTACTTGCTGTCCCTGTACGACAAATTCAATATGTCTAGTGCGGAGGGGAATTTAACCATGTTGATGTTTTTCTAGTATTTCCCAGTTGGGAGGAGAAAAAAAGAGGGTGGAGGGAAAGAGGCCCTCTTTCCCCTTGATCACAGGGCTAATTTGGTTGAGCAGGTTGAGCGCTCAATTTGGCACTGAGTTGCTTTTTAAGGTTAATTGCAGAACAGGAGTGTTTATGTTGCCGTAATATGGACTTAACTCTCCCAGTGAAGCTCCGAGCATAAAAAACATGTTCCTCCCCTTAGTACTCATACTCACCTCTCTCTCTCTCTCTCTCTCTCTCTCTCTCTCTCTCTCTCTCTCTCTCTCTCTCTCTCTCTCTCTCTCTCTCTCTCTCTCTATCTCTCTCTCTCTCTCTCTCTCTCTCTCTCTCTCTCTCTCTCTCCTGCGCCATGGAGAAAAAAAGACAAACGTAATGTTGAACAAAAGATGGAGGAAAGTCTAGCCAATTAGCTGCTAATGAGACAAGCTTGTGAGGATATCCAAATCCTCAACGTGCTAACGTTTACAAAACCCCGCCCCCCCCCAGTCCCACCGTGCCCTTGCATGTGGCCTTCGTATGAGACAGTTAGGGCACCGGTGGGGCCTTCTCTGTGATTATTCACACATGGCCGTGGCCCCTGTGCTTTGAGTTGGGACCTGGGAGAAGGAGGAGGAGGGAATGCCTGACTTATGATTCATGTACACGGGACTGACATGCTGCCACAGCTCCCCTCCATTTTTCTATTCTCCCATCAAACCACAAATAATATGCTGAGAGAGAAACTAGCCTTCCCAGTTGCCTTTACATGCTTTTATCAGGGAGGCCTGTGTTAAAAGTGGAAATAAAATCTGTTTTTGTAATATGGATCTCTGGACAGCCTCCAGACCATAGCTGGCCTCTTAAGTTTGCCAATAAACAGAGAGATAAAGCAAACAGATCTAGGGGATGTAATCTCATAATGTTTGGATATAAAGTAGGGAAATTGAACGTCAGAATGCCCATATCCCAAAGAGAATTCTAATCGCATGTATCATTGCTAGTTCTTTCTGGACAATTCTATCTGCTTACCGGTAGGTGTTCATAGAGCTGGTCCTGAACTTGATGATGATAATAAAATGTTCAGCAAATGCAAAGGAGCAACTTAATAGAGGCCTATTTGTTTTTTTTGGGGGAAAAACTGATTGTATGAAATGGAGATAATTGAAAGGAATAGAGAGCGAGAACTATGCGACGCCTTGCTGAATGTACTTTTTGTTGTGGGGCAGTGCATGTGTGCATGTTAAAAGGGTTCTGGTGCAAACTTTTTTCACAGGGATTTCTATGATTAATTCTGTCCGTAAACATCCATAAATGAATAATGAAATAAATAATGAAAATGTTATTACTTTGGCAGCTGGGTCATTTCACGATTCCTGCTTCCCCTCTGCTTGTATCCGACTAATTAGCTTTCCAAGGAATTGTCCTCGTTTTCACAAAATTAATTTCATCAGAAAGGGATGCCCTAGGAAGTGGCTGTATACATCCACAGGAAAAAACCAACAACAACTTGACAGACACAGCACATCTCTCACCTCTGTTCTCTCATTGGTTGCTAACCTCCAGAAGTGGTGAAATTCTAGTTCCTGTTTTCATGTCCGAGCCAAGCACATAATCTAACCTAATAGTAAGGGCTGATATTTTCTTTAGCATAGAGGTGGAATCCAAAGTAAGGAGGTCATTTTACCATCAAGTTGTGATCCATGTAAAGTTGTGTATTCAATGTTTTGTAATACTGTAAACTAGGGTTGTTACAATACCAGTATCAAAGCAAAGGAAACTAAACATGAAGTGGACGTAAATGCAAACTGTAACGTGATTGACATAAACTGTAATGTGATTGACATAAACTGTAACGTGATTGACATAAACTGTAACGTGATTGACATAAACTGTAACGTGATTGACATAAACTGTAACGTGATTGACATGGGCTGGGTAGGCCTCTTGGAGGCACTCTATGGCAATCTAGTTCCCTTCTCCTGTCCCCCTGGCTACCCAAACTCCCTCCCTTTAGGATCCCTGGCCTGTGCCCTATTCTAGGTTGTTAAAGGCTGCTGTGCTAGGACAGAGGCTTGGCGATAAGTAGCCCTCATTTAATACAGATTTTAAAGAGGGCAGTAAACCTGGAGCCTCAGAATAGCCACCCCCCCATCTCTCTGGCATACACAGATGACCCTCTCTCTCTCTCTCTCTCTCTCTCTCTCTTACCCTCTCTCACTCTACTTTCTCTCCTGTCCCTCTCTCTTTCTCTCTCTCTCTCCCTCTCTCCCTCACTCGCACTCTCCTCTCTCTCTCTCCTCATTAGAGTCACTGCAAGCTCTTTCAAACGGCTCCTTCCTTCACTCTGCGTTTTACTGTTAATTAGTTTGCTTTGTAAGGTTAGACGTGCGGACGGAGCAACTTTGGGAGTGTTTGGCTGCCATCTGTGTGCATACGGCTCTAACTATGTACAGATGGCTTATGCTCAGAGACAGGTTGCTTCTTGGGGAAAAAAACCCACCAGAGACGGTTTTGGTTGTTTGAACAAGATTCATGGCCGTCCTCACAGGTAACTATTTGAGCCGTAATGATGATTGTTAGTCAGCCGTCACAAACGGAGGATTGAGAGCAAAATAAAACAAAATAAATCATTTCCCTTTTTACATTTTCAATAACAAATCCATGTTTTCCAAATGAGAACATTTAATTGTAGAATTTTAAACTGTGGCACATACTGAACCAACTGCAGCTACTTGAGAAAACCTCTCTTCATTTGGTCAGGTTAAAATGCCATTAGCCACTCAGTGAACCACGTAACTGAAGAAAAAAGGTAAAGATTGGCAAATAATAATCAAAGACAAAATATAATCAAAGACTCAGTTATTACTGACAAGGTAATGTTTGCTTTGTCCCACTGCACAAAAAGTGTCGTTTTTGAAATGGCAAATAAAACACCAGATTGTAAAACTAGGAAATAGTTAACAGATTTACAGTAGTCTACGAAATGCTATAAAAGAAGATTGTTTTCTTTACTTGATTCTTTTCTCTCATTGTCAAGCACAACCAGATAACACATTGATCTTTTAGAATTTATCTTTTTAAATATGTATTTACAACCAGTACCTGGGGCACATGGGGATTGCCTGCCATGTGACATACTACTTCCTCTATCATTTTTTCTCAGCCTCCCTGCAAGGTGCCTCTTGCTGGTGGGAAACCTGCCTCTGTCAGTTGCATGTTCAGTGGCTAATGCTTTCTGCTGGGCATTGTGATTGACCCTCTGACAATTAAAAAAGGGTTAGCTCAATTATTGTTGGTCTCCTGCCACATACCTTCTGTGGTTACGAGCTCAGTCTCTGAAACTCCACCTATGGTAAACCTGCTCTCTGAACTAGCCAAAATAATTAGCCCCCCAATGTCAGTTGGAGATTTTTCTTTTGGTCATTTATTTCCTCTGTACAGATGAGGCCCAATCATGACAAGATGCTTCAGGTGTCGGCAGGCTGAAACACACAAGGCTTTCGTCCACTATCCCATAGGTTGACTGGGCTTATAATGG